>NW_008794411.1:183809-215728 GCF_000699145.1 Aptenodytes forsteri
CCCGCTCCTCCTCCTCCTCCCCGGCTCCTACCTCGTGAAGGAGCAGCCCCCGGTCAATCTGCAACCTGTCCTGGGTGCAGCGGCTGGCGTTCGTCTTTAGATTAGGCAAAAGCAAACGTGTTCGTGTTTGAAAGCATTGCAGGAATCGACCCGAAGAGCGTTTCACAGCACGGGGAGCTCTCGGGGGCTTTATCCCGCTCACAAATCGATGGGCTGGAATTGAGAAGTCATCAGCTCTGGGAGCTTTGAAGCTTTTCATTAGTCATCTTTGGATATCACTTTTGTTGGCAGGATAAAAAAAAGTATGTATCAAAAGGGGTACAGTCTGTTTAGTAAAAGGACTGTTTTCTTGTCACATTGAAAGAATCTTCCGATTTCTTTCTTCATTTTCAGTTCCTTTGCTCTTCACCCATTATATAGATTTCCTCTACAGAGGAAGACTCGGACATCAGCAATCACAAATCAAGCACTCAAACTAAGAAAAACTACCAAAGCACTCCACAAAGCCCGAGTTCGACTCTTCCCGTTACAAGATTTTCTTTCTTTAGGCACTGCCCCACACAAAGGGTACCCATGGCACTTGCCAGCTCCTGGCCAGTCCTTAAAAACTTACTATTTCACACCTCCAGCACCGCATATTCAACTGAAGACACTGGAGCCAACTTTTCCAAATGCTTCCGCAGTATGAAAGTTGGGTTCCTTTAAGCCACAGGATAAAGAAAGCCAGCCAGAAGTTTTCAAGTCACAGCCATGGAATTGCTACATGCAAAACCCTAAAACTCAAACGAACTAGAGAAGTCATCCTAGTCTCACCAGTCTATGAACGAAATCCTTTTTTTTTTTCCCCAGCTAATTTCAATGTACCTGCTCCATAGCAATATCCCAATTATCACGTAGCAGTCAGTCAGTTGTACAAGGCCGGACCACCGCAGCCGCCTTCTCCCGCTGGCTTTAAACAAAGTCTGTCTGATTAAATGCAACTACGCCAGCTAAATGTAATAGTAATTCCTCACGTTAATTCAATCTGTTCAATTTTGATTCACTTTCTAATGAACACTACCATCTTGAACTCCAAGTTGGAGGTCAAATTTTTTCAGGATTGTATGCCATTCATTACTGTACTGTAATTCCAGCAGCAAATGTGAGTAGTGAAATGTACAGCATGGCACTGATCCAGGATTCAAACAGCAATTTGCATGATGAGTTCTCGGTGCTTTACCGAGTTAATACTCATTAGCTATTAGCAGGAGGTACTTCTTATAAAAATAGGAGCAGAGACACTTAATAACTACCACTGCACACACAAACACTAACCAAACAAATATTTCATGTGAATTTCAAATACAGTAGAAATGATGAAAGGAATAAATACACAGGCCCCAATTCCCTTCTAATTACTCAAGTGAAATTCAGGACAACTTGACCAAACTCAAAGAGCACTAGCAAGGGAAAACAGGTAGAAATAGCAGGAAGAGACAGGCACGTACAGGGTTCATTAACTCAATAGACGTGTGAAGTCCAAGAGATGCCCGTCATGTAGAGCCACTCATATCAGGTGCACGTTCAAATCAGCAGCAACTCAGCAGAACATTTCTGGTGGCTTCCTGTCCTCACTTTGTTAACTACTGGTAAAACCAAGGCAACCGAAGACAACGCTGCCGATACTTTCTTGCCATATAACCACCTTGCCAAAACGCACAGCTCCTTTCAAATTGCCGCTACAGAGCCGTCTGGCTCTTAGCTTTGGATCATCTGAAGACATGCAGGAACACAGCCTCTGACATCTGAGCGTTTCAGGCAGTGCAGGAGAAAAGCTCCAAGAGACAGCATTATCTAGTAAGATAATGTATTTTTGATTGACACCACTCCACGTAACAGTTGGAACAGAAATTTAGCACCCGCTCACACTCTTGGTGAGATTGTGATTCTTACCGATGCATTAAGAGAAGCAAGATAGGTCCTTCCCTACTACGTAAGATAGAAAGAGAGACAGAAATAAGGCATTATTAAGGAATGGCAACTGTGCTTGGGAGGTCAGTTTCGTTAGTGTTCTCCTTTCACCTGTATTTTTCATTGCTGTGCTCAGTTGCACGTAGTCTATTTCCTTCTCCCTCCACCCTTTTCTTCAGGGGCAGGATGCACATACAGAGGGAAACCACAAAGCAAATTGCTTACCTGCACAGTGTTTGACTATTTTATGTTGCTGTCCACCTTTCTGCTACAATTCACTATGCTTTTACAATTTGTTTCCCTTGTTCAGCTGCTGCTTCCCCCTCCCTATTTCTCCTACCTTCCTTTCCGCTGTTCAGAGCTTGACTCTCCTTCCCTCTTCCTTTTCTCCCCATCTCCTGAGTACCGACCTGCTCATCATTCCCATGCCACCATCTTGCTTTTGTCATTTCTCCAGCTTTCTTCCAACAGGTCCTGCTGCACAGTTCACAATTGCTGACACCCTACACAGCCATAAAACAACAAGGTTTTGCTTTCTGGGAGTGGACAACGAGCATACTGCCAGCGTCCAAGAATGCTGTTTTCCATGCTCAAACTGTCTTAACAAATGAAATCAGTTTTAGGAAGGTCAGACCTGCTACGCTTCCTCACACTCCATGTATTTTTTTACTAGTCATATCTACATTCATACCCATTCATAGAATGGTTTAGGGTCTCTCTGCTACCAGAGTCATGTCACCCCCCGCCCTCCCCCCAGTAATACTCTCTATTCCAGCTCTCACCTATGCCCACCAGCTCCAACACTCCTGCTGTGACGCATTTCCCTCCATGCTATGTCCTGTTGGGCCCTACTACTACACGCTACTAGCCCTAAAGCCCTTTAAGAAACCACGCCCACCAGCTCCAACCCTCCTGCTGTGACACGTTTCCCTCCATGCAACATCCTGCTGGGCCCTACTACTACACACTACTAGCCCTAAAGCCCTTTAAGAAACCAAGGGATTTAAGAAGGGAGTTCAGGAGACCTCAAAGTCAACCAAGGCAGCTCCTTAACAGTTCAAAGTCAACCTCAAAGTCAACCAAGGCAGCTCCTTAAGGCGTGTGCTAATAGCCAGCAGGCAAGAAAACAAAGGTCCAAGCTGAGCAACAGAAGACAGGTGATCCTTGAGGGAATCCATTCCTACACAAAGCTATTTCAGACCATAACACAAGTCGTGGTGCAACACAGGAGAAGAGCAAAGGTTGAAGTCAATTCCTTCCTGCCTCACCAACGTACCCACACAGAGAAGCAAAACACTTCTTGGTCAGAATTCACACCATTCTGGTCTCACCAGACGTGAAAAAGTAGATTTTCTATCACGAGGAGATAACAGGTATTTCACCACTCTGTCAAGGCAGATGGTGTCACAAGTTTTCAATCATTTGACATGACCGTAGAAGTAACCTACATTAATATTAACACTGTTCCAAAGAAGCTGTTTGAGTCAAAAAGAACTCAAGATCCATAATTTACATAATTTTGGAAATTTCCCCATTCCACAATATCAATGAAGAGCTTATCCCTCTGGAAAAGAAAACATGCATTTAAAAGAAAACATTTCTCAAGTTTCACACCAAAGCCTCCCACACTGTTTCAGAAATTCAAAGTTTTGTAAAGTCTTGTCCTTCACATTTTTTTTTTAAGCTCCTAATTCAATACAAATGCAGCATTTCTGTTTTGAGTCTATTTACAAGTTAACAGCAAACGAAATTACAGAATCAGCTTCAGACTGTCTGAAGAAATACAAGATCATTCTAAGACTAAAAGCTCGAAGGGTGCATCTTGCAAAGCAATGACCCAACTGTCAACTGCAGCTGCATATCTTGGAACTAGCGGCACAGCAAGTCACTGAGGTTGTAGGAATAAACCATTTTTAACCATCCTTTTATCACATGTCTAGGCAGAGGTCAGTTTTCTGCACATGGGTGTTCAGGATCTGTTTCTCAGTTTGGCATACAATCCCTGGTTTGAGTGATTCGAGCCAGACGTAACTTACGTTCATTGAAAGCTGGGCATGTGCTGGCACAGACTCACACAGAATAGCTGAAGAAACATGTTTCTGAAAAGGATCCGTCTCATTCCAGCTCTGCTGGCTGAGGTCTCTTCTCAGCATCTTTTGATTTTCTTGGAATTTAGCCCACGTGGCCCGTACTCAGAAATCTGTGGGTTAAGCCTTCCAAAGAAGATTGCAGCCTTCATATAGGAACTTGTCAGATAGAAGTAGACTCAGATGTAGTCCTATACTTATATCAAGCCAGCTGCTTTCTGGGACAATTAATTGTCTGCTTGTCAGGTGGGGTTTTTTTGTTTTGGTTTTTTTTTTGTTTGTTTTGGTTTTGTTTTTTTTTTTCTTAATGAAGTGGATTTTTCTGTGCATTCCCCACTTCCAGAATCCCTGACGCTTCACTTCTTACAGTTAAAAAAATCTTCCAATTTTTACCTGATATCAATATGCACTCCTTCCTTTAAGGCTGCTAAATTATAAAAATAAGTTACATGACTCATTTCTGTACATATTAATTACATTTAATCACTTTGAACTTCTAACTTCTGGTCAAACTGGTCATTGCTCTTCTGTGGAAATATGTAAACAGGAGGCCAGAATCTACCCTCTGCACAGCTCTTCCTTCTTCTATTGTTAAGATTTCCAGCCTGTTCTGTGAGCAGAATTTTGCCACAGCTGAAATTTTTTTGGCATCTTGGGCTATTTCTGCTCGGTCTTCTTTAAGAATAAGCTGATCTGTTGAAGTCCAGAGAGTGGGATAACAAACTGACCTTCTTCAATGATTAAGAGTGCAGCAGTATCGCTGCAGCACTTGCACTGACCAGAGCTTTTAGCATCTCTGGGAAGAAAAAAAATGTTGATGGCTTTCTCCATAGAGAAAACTGACGGTAAAGGAAGCAATAGCTACAGGTACAAACAATCCACGAACAACAAAATTACACTGTACCTTCTTCCCTTCCCTGGAGTTTAAAAGCGCACAACAGATGCAAGTCTCCTAATCAATATTAAACAGCAAAACCAATTCATCTTTGGTAAGTGTTTTGCTGAATTCCAAGCAGCAAACCCTGTCAAAGTTGAATGAAAATCTCTACCGGTAGATGTTCCGCTTGGCGGAGAACAGTAATGCGCCAGAGGCTGCAACTGTGCCATAAGTAATTCACAGTTCTCATATGAAAAGTAAACAAATGCCGTATAAAGTGACACAAGCTTTTTGGGAGACGACTTAACACTTGCTCCCTAACACGTCAAGACACTGTCATTGCCTAGAAGCTTGGCTTGACTTTAATGTGTTCATGGTCGTTTACAGATAGTATTATATTACCCAGAAGGACAAAGGATTTATTTCTTTGATTTAAAAAAGAGAAAGGCTTTTTTCTAATTTAAGTGTGAGATCAAGCACTGAATGGGTTTTATCCGGCCAAAGAGAAAACAACTTCCTTGCGTAATATTCTGATGCTGTGATAAGGCTAGATGAAATTCTCACTCACGCAGCATGAAGCCTGACACACCCTAGCCATCTTCGACTACTACGTATTGTATTTCAGTCAGTCTTTTGTCAGAGGTAAGCAAAACTGCTTTATTTACCAATACATGTATTTGGAGAGGACAGATGTGTTTTTAACACGACGCCTTGAAGTTACTCTTCCAAGATTATTCACGGGACCGTCTCCCCACTTGGTCAATCTCCCTCAGAAACATTAAAACGTACTTTTAAAATACCTAAGTGTCTGTAGCTCAATACACACACACACACGGATACAATGCCTGTCCTTGGTTTTAGTTCCAAGTTCTCCAGCTTGCTAGGTAGCCTTTACAACACCTTTTTTACAAAGGCTTTGGAAAGGAAATGACAATTTGAAAGCCACTCTGACACATTTTAAGAAGAGTCTGCATTTCAGAGTCTGGAAGCTCTACATCTAGTAGACATTTCTCCCCTTCACATAACATCCAAGATGACAAATCACTACCGAAACAAAGGAAATTAAATCTTTTCCCAATGTCTCTGCACACAGACAAGGAATTAAGACACCACCTCTGCGGACTACATATAGTACTACAGATTTTGTTAATAAGCATTTTTAAAACACGGTGAGATTAGTCCATTAATCATCTCTTTCAAGCCACTATTCATTGATAATGGTTGCTCGTAAGGATTTAGAAAAAACATTAAAACAAGTTTTCTTGATATACTAACAACTGGAGCTTTCCCTGCCGTCTCATCTACTCACAATCCTGTTGGAAAGCCCTTGTGAAGCAGAAGAGCGACCCTTCCCCAAACTGAGGGTCCAGCACAAAATTACTTCACTTCTCTTTATGCAGGGGTGCCTGCATTTCAGCTTGGTTTAGCCGATACAGATGTGCACCGACATGTGCTACGCAGCGCACACAGACCTGGTCTTTAGTTTTGGGGAAGCATACAATTGACCACACTCACGCGGCAGAGCTTTCCAGCAGAACTGCAGTCGAACTACAAAGGCCACCAGGCGGCACACTGGTCGTAAACCCAGCAGGCGCTTTCCAGAAACCTCAGAAATAGTAAATGGCTTTCTACTGCACGGCACATGTGTATACTTAGCTTCAACTAGGATGAAGTTCTTCTATCTCACTGTCCCAGTCCCCAAAATCCACCCCCCATCCCCAACAAACCTTGGGATCTGAAAGCAGGTGTGCTTGGGAAAGCCCTGTTACAGGAACCATGCTTACAATGGTTCAAAGTCCCTGAAATAAAGCTTTATTTTTCACAGGGTACCTCTAGCATAAGGTCAGTCTACCTTGCCAGCATGCCATCTTTTCTAAAAGCTTTGAATAGTAGCTAGCCTGTGTACAGGTCACTTCCAAATTTGCCTTCTCATAACCAATTTTACTAATGCTGGGAAATGAAATTTACCTGACTTTGTACAAGGGGCATCTTAAAGAAAAAAGTTTTGCTTTACTACTTCTTTATTTCTGCCCCAGTCACTCTTCCTCCTACTGACTCCAAGTCTGTGCTGCTAGCAATGTAATCGCAGGACTCCTCCTGCTGGCAAGACGAAACTTTCGGGAAAGAACACAGTATTTTTAGTCACTACTGTTTTTACTGAAAACATTTACACTTTTTTTTTTTTAAGCCTTCTTGAGGCTGAGAGAACAGTCCCCCAAGTGTTTCTCCACTTGAACAATACGAAGGCCTTTACAACTCCAGTTGCAAATAAATACCATCAGCACAGGTTTCTAATATAAAGAAGCCCCCTAGAACAACATACAGGCTCACGAAAAGACCTGCTACCCCACTGAAGGTCACACCAAAGCTTCCGAGTGCCACAGCCCCTAACATACACCTGTCTAGCTCTGCCAGTGACCAAAACAATGTGTCATTGCATAGTCACCATCTGCAGTAATAGTTTATCTTAACCCAGCGTTTTCCAGTACCTGGCAAGTTGGGAAGACTGGGTTTTTCCCCTTGTTTTCCAAGTACTCTCGGAGCTGAAAAACTTGATGTTTAAACTAATAGGATTTGACTCCAAGAAATTTAGTAGTCTTCTGATTACTTTCACATTTTTCACAGGCAGTTTTCGCAGAAAGCCTGATCTTTGCTCTCAAAACCTTCACAAATGAGCACTTGCCTTTGCTAAATGGTAGAACACCACCCACTAGGGGTAAAGGTAACCCTAAAACCAAGCAGCTTGTATTGAAGGCCACTGATGAAAGACAGTACTACACCTTCAAAGTCAATGACTGTACCCAAACCAAGTCTCCCATGAAGCCGCCTCCTCCTCTCAGGAGATGCCAATACAAATCCCTGATGGACTGATTCCCACGCTGCTTATCCTCATGCATAAAAAACTTATTTTCTAAGAACAGTGATAGGAAGTAAGGACACCGTTCTCCTCCCAAACCAGCTTTCCGCTGGAATGGTATAGCACTCCCCCCCGCCAACATTAAAACTACTTGCACATGCACTGAACACTAGCCCTGCAAGGTACAACCATCAGGAATTCACTCCGACAGCTCCCCCTTCATGTAGTTGTGGGATGAAGCCTCTAGTCACCTGCAAGCTGAGATACTGACAGAAATGACTATTTGTAAAAATAACCATGTTTATCCCTAACAGTATTTTTAGGCAGTCTTAACAGCTTTCTTTTGTTTCCCCTCCATCCCATTTAAGTCAAGGCAAGTTTTAACATACAGACAGGATTTAGGCTACGGTTTTAGCTTCACCCAAAGTTCAGAGGCTGACAACACCAACAGTACTGCAGAACGTGAATGTAATCATTCATAATGCCTGTCTCAGCGTTTAGAAACATCTTACCCCTAGTAGGCACAAATCCTTTTTTTAACAGACCTCATCAGTGACATCGTCTGGATGGGCTTTGTGCTTAGCCCAGGTCTTTCCAAGCAGTTTTGTATGCCTCAAATGAAGCCCTCAGCCCAACATCTTAGCCTAGCCTAACTTTCAGAGCAGAGGCAGACACAGCAGAACTTGGCAGCTCTGTCCCAGGGAAAATTAAAGTCGGTGTCTGCTATACCTCACAAGTTAAAATTCAGGAGGTGTACAAGGCTGATTTTACTTGACATTTCCAAGACTATGCTCAGCTACAGTACAGCAGAACAGCAACTGTGGGACTAGCACTAATTCTAACCCCTAGCACCCTGGAAAACCCCCGGTGGGTACAGAGAGACTAGCCGTTCTTGCATCAGTTTCAAATGTGGCATTTGCGACATCCCTGTCCTGCGTTTCTAACTTTACCTCCATGCCGTAATTTACAGCAAAAGCCCCGTGAACTCAGTTTGACCCATACAGATTCGAAGTTTTTTTTGGAGTGCAACTAATTCCCGTACAAGTCCCGGTTTAGGCTGAGTGTCAGCCCAAACCCTTCATTCCTCACAACCGCGTGCGTGCCTCAATGACAATTTTTTCCTTGTTTGGGCAAATGTTTCTGTATGCACTGACTGTGAATCCGAGTTCAGTGTCTGCTTCTGCTTAGTTAAACTAACAGCAGTTTCATATAAGACAATTTTCAAAGCAAACAGACATCATCTGCATTACTAAATATATTGCAGCACTCCCTTTCTTCCACAAGGAACATGAGTGAACTTTTTCAATACTCCTAAGTAGTAGGGATTTCAAGCCCCATACATCAACTCCTGCTTTCTTACCATCAGTAAGAGCACACTTTTAGAGGCAAAGAGCCTGCGACCTCAAATGCCGCAACCCAATACTTCCCCGATAAATATTTTTGATTGAAATAAAGCTGCCAAATTCAGCATAGCTTGGATTGTGCTGCTAAAAAGTAGACAGGAGAGAACGAAGGGTAAATGCACTGAAAAAACAGAAAGCCCTTTGGGAGAGAACTAGGGCACCCCGATCGGCCTTCTTCACTTATGTGGTATATGGGAAGATGGTCTCGTCCTTCCAGCCACGCTCCAGAATACCTCCCCTTTCTTGCTGAGGGCCAAGCGTGCACAGCAAGGTATGGTTTGTTACTAACTGTTGTCTCCCCTTAACTCGTCAGCTGCTCTGCAGGAGCCAAGAGCGTGGGCTCTCATGCCCAAGTAAGTGCAAAGAGTTTGCCTAGAGTACCTTTCGCTACCGAGTAACTTACTTGAAATAAGTTTCCACTTACTGCAGGTAACGTCACACAAAAGCAGCTAGCGTGGACTGGTTAATGCCTTGCAACACATCCTTTCTCACTTCACCACGTATTTGGGTAACCAGGTCCTGAGTTAACTGCCCTTTTGCTTTTGATAGAAGATCTGCGCTCTATTTACCTACCAAAGGAGTATTAAGCACTCATTAAGAGAAACTCTGGTAAAAAGGGTGCCTCTTATTATACAGGACTTACAAGAACTTAACAGTCAGGACAGGTAACCTATTTATATACTGCTCTAACTAATCAAAAACCACTAAAGCATTACAACCCCACGCTTTGCAATGAGTACACTAGTATTAATTTCTAGAAGCCAGCAATGCCATTTTAGTTATGCTTACTGTAACAGTTAAACCGCTTTCTAAAGCATATTGACGCAAGAACCACATATGCAACAATTCCCACTCTGCATGTTTTGGGACTAAGCTTATTAGAAGGGGAATAATCTCATGTTGTCTTCCTCCCTTTCATCTCTCCTCTGTGTCAATCAAGCATTTCAGGATAAAAATGACAGCATGGTCAACAGCTTGTATAATGCTAGTTCAGTGTTAAACACAACAGGGACATTATTATTTTTATCAATTAGTAGCATAGTAACACGTGTTCAGAACTGCAGGATTACACCTGACCAAATGCAGCTGAAAATTCGCTAAGTTCATGAGCTACTTTTTTTGCTCACCTGACTTCTAGAGGTTCAGATTTACAGTATTCCCATAGTGTTCAAATTTTCAAAGTGTAGATTCTTGCAGGAATATTTATTACTCCACACTTTTATTCTTTGAAAGTACACTCAGCAGTCTGACAGCTTATGATTTAAGGTCACCCGTACATTTGTGCTTAAGCATCACTTTTTTTGGTAAAAGCCACCCATCTTCAAAAGGGCAGGTCTCCCTTTTTCCATAATGGATAGTAAAGTCTTTGAAGTAAGCCAAGAAAAAAAAAAAAATAGAGAAGAGACCAAGAAGCCTATGCAAATGATATCACAAGCTTTGCTTTTCCACACCAAACAGATAACTTACCTTCACATTGTTCCTTTCGGGTCACAAACAGCACATAACTATTATAATATCTTATAATATTCCTTGTATGTTTAACTCATTAGTAATAAAAACACTCTTTGCTTACACACAGGCACAAAATGTTATTTGCAGGGTGAAACAAGGTTCCTGTAAAAGAATATCCTATCTTTTGCTAAAATTTAGAGTGTTAATCAACCACTCGTGATCCATTTGAGATGGATGTAAGTTAAGAGCCAGGTCCTCAAAACGAAGCACACGCCCATGGCTTGGTCTTCTCCGTTCATGCAAGCGTGCATCCTCAGCACAAACTCCAAGTAGGAAAAGGTTACAGCATAAGTCATGTACTTGCAGAGGATGCTGTACTTGAGCTAATGAAGCTTGACATATTGCAGATGAAGAGCTTATGCAACATGTTTTTTTTTTCAGTGGGAAAAAACATCTAGGTAAAACTTGCCAGAAGTAATCAAGCCTTTTGCTGCAAACTGATTAAGTTGCTACCCCATTCTATGTTGGCATAGACTAGACTTGCCAGTACACAACCATCAGTAATCAGTACAATCAATTACTTAAGGCACAGGTTGGAGGGGAAGACACCCACAAATTTGAAATACTTTAAAAAAAAACCCAACCACAAACCACCACGCTGTTTCCTCTTGATTACCTACCCTCACATATCTTCTGAAACTTGCCTGGTGCTCCAGACCAGAAATGAACAGACATCAGTATTAGGGAGCTAAAAAAGCTTTACTCCACAACTTTAACTTCTGCAGAAAAGAGGAAGGAGGAGAGAAAAAAAAAAAAGACATTAACCATTCTCAAGACACTTACAAATGACTACCATTGCACCAGCCTCCTCATCACCAATTCCTGATGTAGGAAGGTTTGGACCAAATGGGATGTTTAGGGCAGTTAACATCACTGAACACATTTGACAGTTTTTGCCAGTCACATCAGCTCTTCACTTTGAAACGCAACAGATGTAATTTTCTTCTTTCTACTAGGCATAGGAACACAGCCCATAGTAAAAACAGGATTTAGATGGCTATTCAAGTGCACTGGCATTGCTTTTTCCACATACTACCTAGTCAGTCTACTGAAGTCAGTGTGAAGCCTTCCTTTACCCCTAGGAGAATTTTGAGCGAACTCCAAGCAAAGCACCCCACATAATCAAAAATATAGCAGTGTGGCCTAACAGTCATCTGCCAAGCACCCTGACTGACAGCAGCCAAAAGCTTCAGATGGGAGGCAGAACAATTTCTATGCAGACAGATATGGCTAACCTCCTCAAAAAATGAGCCTCCCCCTCCAATAATAGGAACGATTTAAAGCCGCAATCACCCACCACCCTTCCAGATTTGGATAAGCTCATCCCTTTTATAAAGAGCCACTCCTTTTTGGAACCATCTTACATTTTAGGGTGCAGTTTTACTAATATATATTTATTAATGAAGTCCAAAAAAAACCCCACCCAGAAACACTTTTCCTAACACCTCTACAAAAGGGAACAAGAATGCCACCTGCTGGAAACAACGTGGAAAAAAAATGGGAAACAAATTCTGCAGCGAAGCAAAAACCACCTATTTTTAAACAGCCAGTTAAAAGATGCGTGGATATTTATGCTGGTCTCCAGTTTATATTTAAGAACTATGCTGGAGGAAAACAAGGTAAGCAAAATAAGAAGTCACAGCAATTGCCACAGACTGAATTAAGTCAGACAGAACGGTAAGATTACATTACAAGCACACTCAAGACTGACCGTTGCCAAAAAGGGTTGGTGTTCTGGTTTTACTCTGTTTGACCCACACCAACCAGCCCCAAAGAACAGAAAGCTAACCGTGCAAAAAATGGGACCATTGCCAGGTTGAGCCTTCTGACACGTTTAAGAGCTCAAACCCCAACACGAGTTCAACTCATTTACTGGGAATCTACCACTTACATCAAACTGTGCTATTGCTAAAGAGAGACACCTCCATTTCAATTAGAGAGTCTTTATTTTCAAGACTTTCTGCCAAATCCAAGTGGTATGCATAACTACTAAGAGTCCGAGGAACAAAGTTAAGCAGGTAGATAACCAAAGGTGACCCCCACAGCCCTTTCCCCACACACACACACACACACACACTGGCAGAGGGGATGGGGAGCCTCCATCCAGCCGCTAGAGAAATCAGTGTCTTCTAGCCAGGTCTAGAGAGCCTAGCGCACCTCCAAGGTGACTAACCTAGACCACAGCCCCACAGCTCCTAGCTACTCACTGCTCCTGTCAGGTACGTGCTCTTCATCTCCAGACAGTAACACACTGAATCCACATAAGGCATCAGTCAGCATTTTTAGGCAAAAAAACCAAAATAAATCATCAGGAAGCGTAGCACCGGAGTCTTCCTCTGACAGTCACCTGTATGGAAAAAGCCATCTGCTGCTCCTTGTTGTGAAGCCACCCTCACTCCCCCAAACCCACCCACTTATCCCAAGTAGTTATCCACAAGCCCATCAAGAAGGTCCTCTATAATAGAAAACAAACACTTAAACTTTGCAGCCTCACTCAGGTTTCATCCCAAAACATTTTAAACATAATTCCTTCCAGGATAGTGCAAACAAACCACTAACTGACCCGATTCTCTAAGGGGCATCGTATCACGCATAGATGAAATAGCATTACTTGAAAGCTAAGGCGCACGATCACTCCTCCCACAGAACACATCCAGTTTTTCCCTTAAAAACCCTCACCTATTACAATTTGTCACAAAGACTAACCTGCATTCAGAGGCTCAAAGTAGCAGAGCAGTAATCCTCTGTATACCGCTCCGGTGTCTACGTATGCAGACTGAATGAAAACAGAGTGAGATTCACAAGCATCATGCAGACATTACTCCCACCAACTCAAAAGGAACACCATGTCTGACTTGGCAGAAAAATGGAATGGGAAATAAAAACTAGTTTCCTTCATCGGCGAGTTACACAGCAGCCTTCCACGAGTAAATGCATTAGTTGCTCTGCGGGGGACCGAGTCAAGACAACAAAAAGCATTGAACATTCTGCAATTTCAACAGGATTATGGATCTAACATGTGATGGCCTTTTGACTGCAACTGTGGAAATCGGATGGCAATACTTCAGAAGTTACAGAAATAGTTTTACTGAAGTAAGAACTAGTACGTGCAAAGAAAAAAACACACAAACTAAGGAGCTTTCAGCTACCAACAAAAGGTATTTAAAGCATCTTGGGTTTTTACAAGAGACTCCTGTTTGTGACATTATTTCTTGTTACACAGAATTTACAAGTGAAATTCACAAGTTAGATTTATTTTTTTCTTTTCATAAAGTATGATTTGAATTACACCATTTGCTTTCCAGTCTTGATCGTCAGTTCTACAAGGAAAGACATCAGGTACTAACAGGTTCTTGGACATTTTTTTCTTCATTATCATCTGCATTTTCTTCTTCTTCTTCTTCTTCTACTTTCTCCACCTGAGGTAGAAGTCCATCAAGGTTCAATAGCAAACCTTCACTGGTTGAAGATCTAATAACCAACTTCCGCACAAAAGGACCTAGAAAACAAACACCACCACCAATTCGGTCACTTGACCACTTTTCATGTCTCCAGGCTGATTTATCTTACTACTAATCCATACTGTGTCAAGCACATGACCAGAATCAGAACTATACACGTAGACACATCCCTTCAGTACGGACAGTTTAACACCCACCCTCGCAGATTGGGTTCAAAATGCAGTTCACACTCTGGTGCCATAAAAGGTACTAACTTGATAGCTACCTTATTCCTTCAGTACCTCACCCAAACATTCATACATCACTAAGAGCACAAAAGAAACCATTCCTAATTCAGGATCCTACCATGAAATGCTGAGGGAACCTTTTGGCAAGATGGAAGATTAAATACATCTCCATTGTACCCTGAGAACATTTGCCTGGTGGTATTTTTAGTCTTGCATTAGATCAAGTGACTGGCAGAGGAATGCCGTTTTAGTGATAACTACGTAGCTGCACAGAGACATGCTATTACATATGGAAAGTCTGAAAGGAACTGAAGAACAAGTATCTATAACTAGTCGGTCTAAGCGATTGATAGCAAGCATATCTAGACTCCATCGTTGTAAAGATGTGTTAATTATCAAGTTTGCTTCCTATAAACGGCAAATATTTTTAATCAAGTCAGTAAGATACTCACCACAAGAATCAAGCTTGATACCGCAAAATCAGTAGAAATGCTACTAAGACCAGAAGAGCTTACCCTTACTTACCTATGCTGGTGTAGTTCACATATAAACTCATTAGGGACAGAAATACCACCACTTTCTGCTTCTATTTACTTATATTTCAAGTCAACCAACCCCTTATACTTCTCATTTGGGCTGAAATGCTTCTAAAGGCATGTGTACCTGGCTTTTTGTGGTCTGTTCTCTGTACAGCAGTTACTATTAACAGCATCACCGGAAAAGATGCAAGATGATTCTTTTTGCAGACATTAAGCCAATATTAATACAAAAAGTTGTTTTCTGAGCTTAAACAAGGCTATTCTTCCATAAAATTATGTTCATAAGTCACCATTTCCACTCCAGCTAAGGTGATGACATTTGTTTCAAGTTTATTCCATTGTGACAAAGAGCAGACAGCGTATTAGTTGTTCACATTCTTTGCTCACCACAGCGAGCAGAACCCACAGGAACAACACACAGAATTCACACCTTTACTCCTTTGCAACCTGATCCTTTTTGCTAAGGAATTAAAAAAAAAAGACAACAGCTTTTCCCTTGGAGCAGCAAATATTTTAAAATCCTCTTGGTAATGGGGGGGTGGGGGGGTGGGAAGAGGGTGGTATACCTTCAAACAGGGTAGCTAACCAGAGTAGATGTGAGCTGAACCATAGGTTTTAACTAAGGCAACTGCAGGTGGATTCCGGGTTCAGATTCTTTGCATTGAGCCACAACAGGGTCACATCAGTGGGGTAAAACCAACACACAGATGCTGAAGACCTCCATGTCTCATAAGGATTTCCTTGTATGGCTTTAATCTATTTAAGCATCAAGCCTGCAAACTTTGTTTTGTACAACATATTGCTCCTTTCCTCACACAGACACTTACGTAGTGCCACAGTGCAATTAGAGTTCCCACCAGTAAGAGCAGGTGCTATTCGTACCCTTACAGGCTGTCAAGTTCTTAGGTCTTGATTTACCGAGTTGCCTAACAGCTCCCTCCTCCTGGCCCAAGGCAGACGAAGCAGCAAGGTCATTTAATGACAAGCCGGTAAAAGAACACTCATGGTTTAATTTTGTTTGCTGTAACTTCAACTACCACATTAGAAGAACAGGTGCTTACCATAAGTCAATGGCTTGAATGTGCAGATATCATGGATAACTGTTTTCAGATTGTCAACTATCTGCTCAGTAGGCATATCCAGCTGAAAAAGGATAATGCAGAATTAGCCATGGTAATACTTACAACCTAGATCAATAAATCTGAAAGCACTGGGTACATATTTATTCTACACTTGGATAGATTTTGTTTCCCTCCGTTCCCCATTAAGGAGTTACAAATCCCATTAACAGCCTTATCCAAATGACTTGGAGGAAAAAAAAACAAAAGTAGTATTTTATACATGGTTATATGCTCATCATTATTCTCCATATTTCTACTCATGACCGTAAATTCCCATGGCTCTGTAACAACACGTAGCCTTAAAGAACGAAAAAGTCTTAAAAACCAACACACGCACAAGTGTTTTTGCAGAAATCATAGTAAGGTATTTGGGGAAAGAAATTTCAAGAAGTAGCTGCCAAAAACTGCAAAACAGACCAACTCAAAAAACACATGCATCTAAAATTGAAGGCATAAAGAATTTCAACAGAACCAAATGAATCATTTAGAAATTAAAGTTTCTTCTCCTTTTCTTTCCCATTTTAACATACTAGATGGAATTTCTACTTTTTACGTAAAGTACATGGAAGCATTGAGCTCTAAACATATACCAGTTCCGTATGTACCCTTTTCACACACCCCGGATTCCATCCACAGCATTTTTGACCTTCCAACAGAAACTGTGGACTGATGGCTCCTCGTTCTGCCCAATGTCCTCATCTAACAGAGCACTTAAGCACACCTCACTTCAGACACATACGTGATCTTCACTGGACCAATCACAGATACTTGGAAGTGAACCAACACTGTTGCCAAAAAATTAATACCTCCATCTTCCCTCATATACCAATCACCTTAAACCATGACTGCTATTCATATCATCTGGACTCTCTTCAAGAACGTGCAGCTCATGACCGAGAGACACACCAACCTGAACGCCCTCAGGTCAAAGCCAGGACTGACCTCTCTCTCAGCTCCTGGAGCGCTTAGCGTGCATTTCTCAGACTTAATATTTGGCTGCTATAATGCCCTGCTACGCTTTATTTAATTTGCTATCTGGTCTCACCCATATCATCCACATATCTTTATCCGAAAGAAAAATCGAGGACCTTTTTCTAGAGGTTTCAGCTATAGAGTTAAAAAAAATAGCACTTATTCTCACAGAATTAACTCAGTTTCAGGGGAGCGTACAGGCATCATGAGGGTCTCCTCTTCCTCTCCGCCACCTCCCAATGTAGCGGGAGCAGATTTTATTATCATCTCACTTATCCGTAAATGTATGCATTACTTAGCAATAGAAATACTGTTATACTTGACTACTCTCCTCCCAGATCTGGACCATTAACCTCTTTTTGCTCTTCTGGCAGACTTACGATCCAAACACAGTTCCTCTGTTACACAGGCCAGAACATATTTGTCTTCATCATTGTTATGCTGATGGCAACGTGCTTAATCGTTCACAAATTAACAGACATAAAAATCTGTTTGTTAATGCTGAGCATTTCACTTCGCTGACAGACTCACCATGCTGTACCGAATTCAAAATAAAGGAATACTCAGAACCATTTAAATAAAACAATTAATTGGTAATAACTAATTAGAAGCTATACTTCAAATGAAGGTTCAAATAGCATTTGCTTCCAAATCTTATACTAAGTTCAGTTCTTAAGCGAACCTTCAATTGTACAATTTCAATGAGCTACTTGGCATTCATCATCCGTAACAAAGTCTAAAAGCATTCATAAGAGGAAGTTGCTTTAAACAAGTTACAACTTCTTATGAAGATTTAGAAATAAAACACATTATGAGACAAGACCCACCTCAAAATACGAAGACATTAGTTAATATTCTGTATTTGTTAAGACAGGAAAATCTGACAGTGACTTGCATTCAGTCAGACATGTTGTGGTTCAACCCAGCAGGCAGCTAAACACCACACAGCCATTCATTCACTCACTCCCCCGCCACCAGTGGGATAGGAGAGAGAATTGGGGGGGAAAAAAAAAAAGTAAAATTTGTGGGTTGAAATAAAGACAGTTTAATAGGAGAGAAAAGGAAGGGAAAATAAAAATAATGATGAAAGAATATACAAAATAAGTGATGTACAATGCAATTGCTCACCACCTGCCAACCGATGCCCAGCCAGTTCCCGAGCAGCGGTCGCTGCCCCCCGGCCAGCTTTCCCCAGTTTACGTACTGAGCAGTTTGGGTCAGCTGTCCTGGCTGTGCCCCCTCCCAGCTTCTTGTGCACCTCCAGCCTTCTCAGCCAGTAGAGCGTGGGAAGATGAAAAGTCCTTCACTAGCGTAAGCACTACTTAGCAACAGCTAAAACATCGGTGTGTTACCAACTTTGTTCTCGTACTAAATCCAAAACACAGCACTGTACCAGCTACTAGGGAAGAAAATAACTCTATCCCAGCCGAAACCAGGACAGACAACACGACACATCCCAAGAGATCAGGTACCATAATTTCCTTGAGGTGCCGACAGCTCCGTAACAAAGACAGGTAATGCTCAGAGGGTTCCAAGTATTTCAAAATAGCTTCCACATCCAAATAAACATTCCAGCTTCCAAGTAAGTATTCCGCAGTAAATCCTTGTGTACACACAGTCACTGTGTATCAGCACTTAGATACGCAGGTTAATTCAAACCTTCGCCAAACCGACAAAAGTACTCTGGACCAGATCTTTCAGGGCTGTGCAAGTGACTCTGTTCAGATCGATTGCTGTGAGAGCTAGTTATCCTTAAGTTCTGAGCCTTCCTGAAGAATAACCATGCCTGCAGAGGGAGCAACTGTAAAACATTTTCTAGTCCACTTTGTATAAATACGACCTGACCACAAAGTACCTTAGAAAATGACAATATATATTGCAATCAGAACACAGAAATGAATTATTACCTATCTTACTGTTTAACATCTCGGACATTTCTCTCTAGAGCAGCACAAGGTGCTGTGAAAAGCTTCAGGGAAGTTATTTGTTCTTTTTCTTTTTTATGTAAGAAACGTATGTTACATTAGTCTTCAAAAGAGCCTCCCACTAACTCTGCTGCCTAGTGGGAAATTGCCTATTAATAATCAGCATTGCACAAGTTTCACCAAAACAGATCATGCTTAAAACTTGATTCATGAAGCCTCAATGCTTCTCATCTTCTAGGGGATCTTTCGAAGACTGCAACCGAACACACAGAAGAGCCATCCAGCTATTTGCTGGCTAAATATGCAAATGAAGAACAAAAAGATGCCCTGCTATTAAACCACTAGCTTTAACCACAGAACTGCTTTTCTTAACTGTATTTAGATAATTGTATCAAGAGCTCACTCAGAGCACTGAAACTGTACTGCAGACTTAACTAACCAGGCAGTTGGGATATAACACACGTGTAGGGAACGGCAGTCACGGCAGGGCAGAAACGCTTGGCAGAAGATGAGAAATGATTAACACTCTGCAAAGCAAGATTATAGCCACCTACTTAACTCAATGCTTTAAGAATCAGAGGGCAGGAAAATAAAGCTAGAAACTAGCCAGTAAGAAAACCCACAAGTAGACACGGCAAAGCTGTTCTACACGGTAGAAGCAGTATGGAGCACGCACACCGCATGGCATAAAGGAGGTTATGCACTGAAAGGAACCCAGCACTTCAGACATTCAAGTTCAAGAGCACGAACAACCCCCCTCCAAAAAGAACGAGACAGCGAAGTCCCGCAGATAGAAAGGTTATGGAAAACGAGGCTAACTCATTTTCTACACCACAACAAGAAAAAATAATAATCCTGTTCCTAGGTGCGGGGAGAGGTGTGATTTGAGACATGCATGATTACTACGTAAGATACTTAACAGTCTGGGAACCAGCAAATAAAAAGGCTTCAATAAAATGAAGTAAAAACCAGTACATATCATTTATACATCAAAAAAAGAAAGATCGAGCAACAGAAAATTAATGGAATCAAAATAAAGCTAAGAGAAAGGTTTCTTGATGGGAATTTCCATCAATTCCTTCAGTTTATAACCTGTTTTACAACGGTTTCACTACCTAGGTTAAAAAAAACCACAAAGCTGACAGCTCTGAAATTCAGGTCATACATTGACTAACATATATACAACTGTACATGTCCACTGCAATCTGCAACTGACTTATCTAGCACACAAATCCAAAAAGTGACTTCTGCTACATACTACACAAAAATCAAAAGCCACACTAACGCAAACTAACCAAGAACGGCACTTCCATTGCTTATTACCTTCTCTAAACATAACTATCATTTGCCAGGACTGGTCCTCCAAAAAACAAACCCCAAAAAACCAAACCACTGAGTTGATAGCAGTCTGGACATATTACTGTTGCATCTGTTGAAATGGACATAGCATCTTAGCCAAAATTAGACAAGGCTATCACCTATAAAAAAATACAACAAAAAGCTTCACGCAGCTTCAAATTAAGTGAAACAGGTAAAGTGAAATAACCTCTCCTTTTGTTCATGAGTGGCACTCATCCTCTATTTTTGCTATTCAAAGGAACCATACTTTACCATCTCAGCTGGTAACATTTAATATTTTAAAGCTATTTAATCAACTAAAATAAACTTAAGAGTAGTATGAAATCATATTTAAAGGTAAGTGAAGCTATTTTTAACAGGTATGGTACCCCCAAGTCAACAGGAAAACTCCACAGCAGACAAAAGTACGTAACTCCAACCGCACTTCTCATAAACATGGTTTGTGTAGAAGAAATATGAAATACCGATTCAATTCCAAATAAGTCAATCCAACCTCCCTTATTCCTGCGTCCAGTGAGAGTCCTGTAATACTCACCTGCATAACCATGTTTTTTAATCTACCCACTTCTGCCTGGAGGAGGGCAAAGACAGCCTTTGTTCGTTTTTTGCATGCACATCTAATGAAATAGGCACTTTTAATTAAGGCAACAGTCATTTTGCACCACATTTGAGAAACTGAGAAGAGGTAAAAGCTTGAGCCTCTATCTCACTCACATGATCTGTTCTTCCGGCAAGCGGTATTAAGAATATATGCTATAACATGTACTCCTAAAATAATGCCTAGTATAGCACGGCAGATCAGCCCACGCCATATTCCCTACACCTGTTCTCTGCTCTTCCCTCCTGCTCCTTTTTGAAGTTGCCAGAACAAATACATGTTAGCACTGATCCACCCATGTTTCTTCTAGCCTTTTCTGCAACTGAGGGCTTCCCACATCAAGTCACGAGGACTTAAAACTCCTATAGTAAAGGCTGTAATAATCAGGAGATTAAGAGCTTTAGCATCTTCACTCAGAACTCAGGTACCAGCTTTTCTGAAGAGCTGTAGGACAAGGCAGTCATTAAAAACTATCCATTCCAAAACGGAACTGGAATTTTTATGGCTTTATCTCATGGCATTTAACAGACCTGGGCTGCCTGGTGACCATTCAACCTGAAAGCTAAAACAGTTCTCAGAGCACCTTAATTGGTCTTACAGTTGTGGTATAAAAAGAGGCCCAGAATTTCAGGTTTGGCTCCCTCAACAGCAAGATCTAGAATTCCAACTATCCACAAAAAAAAAAATTCTATTTCAGTCAAATACAAAACAAGAAATGAGTTCATGAAAACAGTTAATAGCTCTGTTTTCCAAGCAGGCACCTTTTGTCTCCTCATACTGTCTGTAAGGAGATTAACCTTTTTCACCTATTCTTCCTTTTCGCGATGGCGAGACATTTCTTGAGCACAATAAACTGCCAAGCAATTACCAATGGTAATTTGACCAGCATCCCATAACAATATGCAACCTCTGCATCATTATAATATAACCACATTTCCCCTTAATTTCAACACAAAACACTTTACTCCGCTGAACTCCAAGAACTTGTGTTCAAATGCCTCTACACAAAATGTTAACTACACCTATTTTAAAAATCAGGTTTAGAGCTACTCCTAACAAGCTTTATTTTGCTTTGCAGCAGCACAATGCAACAACTCCACTTGGCCATTATTCTGGGACATCAAGCATCTTCATTACACAATGAGGGCAGGAACTCGCACCTCTGCTTTCAGGAACAAAAAGAAAGCCTCCGCACCAACAGGTAAGTGTTGACAAACATGGCAGAACAACATTTCTGCACCATTTGCAAAGGCATCCGGAGGACTGACAGTATCAGTAAGAGAAGAGCACTGAGGTATTTTGTGTTGCCTTGCTTTCATAGGCTTCTGCTCAGTTATGAACCTTCCTGAGATGGTCAGAATAAGGGAAAAAACAAGTTCAGCGTAGGAGACTTTAACAACATGGACCGTGCAGACAGCATTTTCTCATCCTGGCACTCAAGGTAGATGCATTTCTGAGGTAGCAGCCCCATGCAGTCTGCAGGAAAGAAAAAAGAATGTAGGCATAGAAATACCCTTACTGAGGCTGTTGTAAAGGGTTATTTCCTATTCCTAGTTTAACTTGCTACAACTTTTTCCACATCCTCGGTCCCATTTTGTTCTAAACTCAAGCTTTTTGCCAGTACAAGACTACTAGGAAGACATTATTCAGGTACAGGCCAGCATGTACCATCAGGAGCTACGCAACACCTTCAACTCCGAGATGCATCATTTAAGGCTGAATCTCTCTCTCATGCTGGACTTGTCAATAGTTGGAATCATTTAGAAACAGCATTGCAGACAGGCAAGCCTTGCCATGTGAGATCTAAAATAGAGAACCACTCAAACAGGTAACAAAAGACACCTGTTACAACCTATGCTTTTTGCATTATTCCCTTCATCCCCCAATAAACATATTTCAACTCTCAAGGATTCGAAATGGCAAGAGTTAACAGCTCTTCCTCAACCGTGGGATTTCCCCCTCCCTTTAAGGAGTTCAAAGCTAAGGATCCATTAGTCTTTTTTTTCTTTTTCAAGGGACACGGACACTTCGGGCCTTCAATCCCATTAACAGCCAAGGGAGGTAGATGCTACTTCTAGCACAAACTGGCATTTCTGTCTCCTGCCTTAACTCTCATTTCCATGCACCCGTACTATCTGTGTAACAAGTTTGAGAGAAATCTGGTTCAGTACAAATCTCTCCATACTTCTAACCCTGTGAAAAAAACAGTGCTCCTGTAAACAAAACAGTGCTCCTGTAAACATGTCCCTTCCCAGAAGATACATCCTCCCGAACAAACCTTAAAGTCTCGCCTCCTGAATCTATCTTACTCTTTTCCACAGAACCACCATTTCACCAGCAGCTCTTTGCACCGATAGGAAGATACGCTAGAAACTCCTTCCTGGTGTCACATTTGGACTCTGATTTTTCTGAAGACAACTCAACTTGGGAAAAAAAATTTTGCAATGATCAACAGCACCCTGTCTGGACTCAAAACTTAAGTCAAAACCCTCAAAAAAAAAGTCTTTAGGCTGCCCTCTGTGGATAGCTTGATTCTGAAGGAGATATCCCGAGTGTCCTCATTTGTCTCCCTCCTGCTTTAAGCTCCATGTTTTAAAAGAACATTTTGCATTCTCAGTTTCACAACTTCAGATCTACTAATTAAACTTAACTGCTGCCAACTTCTGGGATTTTCAAAGACACCTCAATTACTACTAGGAAAACACCACTGAGGCTGCTGACTCACGTGGGAGTGCAGCGTTACATCAAGCCACTGGCCATAATTGAACTAACAGGCAGCGTGAAACAGGAGCACTAAAGGGAAAACATCTCTTTGAGAAACGCCAGCTTGGCAGACTCCCAGAAACATCTATGTTACTGTTTAGAATACAGCAATAGATCTTCATGCTTCTGTGTAATTCCTAAATTAATATTTTCTCACTGACAAGATTTAAATTTAAAAAGCTCTTGATTTAGTGGTGAGCAGATATGCATAACTACTCAAGGCTCTCCCAGAGCCTTGCCTGCACTCGATTTCCTTCCAGCACCACTGCACAAACAGTGGGAAAACTAGGTCAGGTAAAGGATAGTAGCTGGAGAGGGTGGAGACATCTTGCACAAGCCATAATCACCGAGTCATCCCTCTGCACACAACTCAATACACAGCAGAGCGTGTCACACTGCGTGTGCAGTGTTAGAGTCACCTCTGCCACATGGCTGACATTAACTCCGCATGTATGAACTCTGTCTCTAAGTACACCCTCATCACTCTGTTTCTGATCCAATTCACAAGAACCTATTGTTTACTTGTACAGAGCGACATCTCTGGCTGCACCGGATCTTCTCAAGTGCCCTGAAACTGCAGGGCTGAGCTGCCTAGACACAGAAACTAAGGTCATCTGTAACACCAACACCTTACATCAGTAACAGGACGTGGTTTTAACTTCGGAAACTCTAGCCACAGCTGCAGGACGCTACACTAAGCGGAACCATCTGCAATTGCACTGAATACTGTCAAGACATCAGAATTCTCCATTCACCTTTATTAAAACCCTGTTTTTTCTTCTTCACTATATAAGAAGAAACTTTACATTAAGTTGAATTTGCAGGTATTTTTTAGGCTGATCTACAGTATAAAGCGATGAAGGTTTAAGCAGTCCAAAGCAAGAATTAAAGAATACAGTCACAATACTTGAAACCAAGACTGATCTATGGATTCGAGGCGTTTCACACAGTCCATTAAACTTACAAACAGCTAAAGACACTTCCTGTCTGTATCAAAGCACAATATATAATACGCTTTAGCAGAATAGTCCCAAGAACCTCAGTACTGAGTATCATATAGACAAGCAAGCCCTTGAAATTCACATGCACAACTCGGAGCAGCTAGGCAGAACTAATAAACTTGCTTATCTCTACCACCACCAGACAAAGCCTCAGGGGTTAGGTATCTTGTATGCTTCCTTTCTGTACCAGTATCAGTTAAAAGAAAACTAAAAATCAGTCAGGATTACAAATAGACAAAACAGAACTAAAAAGTAAAATCACAGTTCGGAACAGGGAATATAAATAAATACATGAAGGAAAACGTATTAAGGGCCTAAAAAAGAGAAAAAAACACTCTTATATAACCCAATTTCTTCTATGACAGCAAAGCACAAATTAATTTTCTATTTCAGGTGTAATGCAAACAGTTGTTGCTTTTTGCTCTGGTCCAGAACTCAAGTTATCAAAATTAAATGAGTATTTAATTATTAGGTTAAAGCAAACTCTTTTTGGTCCACCTGTGCATATTGACCACGGACTTACAACCCATAGTTTATTTACTTAAAAAAATCAAGTAAGTTTTATTTTACTCACAGAAGAGTGCTGGGGAAGGCAGGAGGAAAGGGAAGCCTATGTTAAGATGTCAACTCACAAGGAAATTACAAGGAATAGTACCTTCTTCATCCTATTTTGTTCATTATTACTATTCCTTGCCAATATAGCAGCAAATACAGATCCCATGCGTAGCATCAGGTATGCCTTGCTCTCAGTTTTAGCGGAGCCATCTTCTATGACCACCCATTAACAACATACAGGGCTCACATCAGCTGAAGACGTCGCACAACAAGGAGTAAGAGTTCCATTTACTTCATAGGTCAGTTTAAGATCATGGTTAAAAATCTTGGGAACACACAAATAAAAACATGTTTTTCCCCCCTCTTTTAATGCTAACTTCAGTTCTGCTCAGTAGAGAAAACTTAAGAACTCTAAATACAACTTACTCTTGCTATTCTTGTCTTGATTATACCATCGTCTTCTACCACGTACTCAAGACCTTCTCTGAAGAGTTGCAGCATTTTGGGAATATCATGGCCCAGGGAATCTAATGTAAATAAAAAAGGCAAAAAAGTTGCCTGAGTAATGCTTATTAGCAGGGCTAAGTGTGATATTAGTAAAGAGAGAATTCGATCTTTTGATTAAGGCAGTTGAACTCCAATCGAAAATGCAGTTTCATGGACAAGACAATGATGTCCTCATGCATGCTATATAAATCACTTCTGTCTTGCCTCCTTCCTCATTCATCAGCAGACATGAACAGCTAATACAGTAGGAAACATAACAAAGGCTTCACTTCAAATAAAGAACCTGTTTATGTATACATAAAACAAAGCTTTATTACCTAATGTCATTAAAGCAGCCTGAAAGACCAAAACCTACTGAGTTAGGTTTAGAACAAGCCCCAAGTCTACAACTACGTAATAGCAAGGTTACACACTACCTGGAACACGCTGGCCCAGTCCAGCCATTCCCACAAGTCAAGACAGCTGTTTCTTATCTCAGCTGCAAGGGCTCATTTGACAGATTTACACCATCACTCAATTGCTTCAAATACAAGCATTACTTCTCCCACACATCTTTTGATGACTCCAAGAGAAATCGGCCCTGGATAAGCTACAAACCAAGTAAGTTCCTAATGGCATAATATAGCTTTCATTTGTTCCCAAAGTATCTGGAGTAACTCAGTTGGAATGTTTTGTACCCGTTAATAGGTTTGTCTCAAATGTTTCAGAGCCTAAAAACCACTGCGTGCAGCTTGTAAAACATTAAGACAGCTAGGGCAGGGAAGTAAGAGACATGGTTCAAGAATCAGTGCTTCACACAGCTGGCACAGGCTCCATGTTTGAAAAACAGCCCTTTTTTTTTCTCATATTTGAAATAGACCCCTGACACATAGCTAAAATCAAGTAAGTCAGCAAGGGAGGACAAAAGTATTGAGGGTCTGATGTTTGTCATTGTGAAAACCTGACCTGAAGAGGAAATGTCTCAAGCCTTATGAAACAGGAGAGACCACACAGGTAAGGGAGCAGGCTGTACTACGGAAAAGCATAACTAACTCCGTTGTTGAGTAGTAATGAACAGGCAGAAGGAGCAGTAGCAGTCACCAAGCTGGGATCCAAACAATTGCACAACAGTTAGACAACGCAACTATCTCAGTGAATGTGGTTTTTTTTCAAGTTGTTTCTGTTTTCCTAGGTAACTTCACAGTACTATTATGGTTCATCAGGACTAACAAGCATAGGGGCAACTAGTAGGCAAACTTACCTTGATTTTAATCCCACATTTGCCTGTTGTGGGAGAAAAGCACAGTTCAGATTCCTAAAACTACTCTTACTTAAGACAAAACAAGTGGTTCAGTCACATACAGTCTAATACTCAATGTAATTATACATCCTCATCAAAAGAGTTTCAGTGTCACTTCTAGAGTTCAATCTTGTTCAGTACTTGAGATTTATAAGAAAGAATTGCTTCTTACTTCTTTTCGTGCTTGGGTATTTTCGTCTTAGTTTGTTCCTTAATGGTATTAGCTTAGGCATTATTGCAGGAACCGCTACGTAGAAGTCCACTTGGATTTCATCTTCCAAAATCTGCAACAAAAAAATTAAATATATTTAGGAATACAGTAAGTGACCTCAGTATGCAAGTTGACCTACAAGCATGTCTGAGCACAGAAACCCATCTCCCAATCTTTATATCGGCTGCTAACTTCAAGCTAGCATTTACTGGACATGAGGTTTCTTGTTCCCTCCACCTCAGTCACTGTTTAAGTTAGGATATTTACATAAGTCTTAAAAAAAAAAACCAAATACCCATTTGATTAATTCAACTCCTCCCACAACAGCAGCTCCATTCTCTCGAGCTATTTCAGCTTCTTGCTCATTCTGTTGAGAGGAAAAAAAACAACATTCAGTAACATCTGTACTACCAATTAGTCTATATCAAAAGCACTGGATAGGTGATTTACCTTGGACAACTGGGTATAAAACCAGGCTATTTACAGGTTAAGAAGAAAAGAATGTTTTAAGGCAATCCAAGACCAAAAATATCCAGTGCTGGTGATTTAATGTAGGAGCAGCAACTCCACTTCACTCCAGGTCCCAGTAAGAAGCAGTCAAGTCTTTAGTCGACTTCTACTGGAGAAGAAGGAGAAAAGCCCATCCCATTTGCTCAGCAGCTCTATCAAAAGTCCTTTCTCTCCCCGCTCCACCCCCTGGAAACTACAACAAACCATCCACTGGATGGAGCCAATCTCTTACTCTAAGCTTAAAGAAAAGCACAGAACACGCTACTAAAAACCACTGTAAAATAAGGCTAATCAACTTCTGAAAGCGCTATTAAACTTCAGCTTCAAAGAGCATTCAGAAGTTAACCTCATCTGTCCGCTGCAAGGTTTCGCTTTTAATAGTCTGAAATATGGAAAGGTACAAGGCATCAGTTTTGTAAGAACTTTGGCTCCAGCTTTTGATACAAGCAGATATTCATGACTCAAAGCCAGAATCAACTTTTCCCTCGCAAGAATAAACCGAATGGCTCCACGCTTCCATCCAAAAGCACTAGCAAGTGTTTCAGTCGCTCAACCTGCTTCCACGTATACACCTTCACAAAGCAAAGGATCTTCTACCCCACATGAATTTGAGCAAAGAGAGAAGGTTGTAAGATGCAGCACCAAGGAACCTGCCATGCTCGGGTCTTTTGGCAGCCCTCCGTTCTGTAGGAGGATTCTCACCTTGTAGCTCAGGTAGACAGCCTTATACAAATTAAGCCCAAAGGGTCATCACCTAAATCTGTGACAGTTCTCTAGGATAATCTCATACAGATATATGTAGGTCTATTTGTTAGAATGATTAGCTGGCAAAGGACAGCAGCAGAGGCCGAAACTGACCTCATATCCATGCTACAACTGCTCTACACACCATTTCACAGCAGTGAACTCCTAGGAGTAGACAAAGGGTTTGGGGCAGAGAGCTGTTAAATTGTTTAGGGTTTTTGAGGAGAAGTTACTTTTCCCCCACCCAAAGGTATCCTGTTACAGCACAAGTTACTGTGAGTAACACCCGCTTCTAATCTGCACTGCCTACTAAGGCTTAAGACAGCAGCATTGGACACGGCTGCTACACTAAACCATCTGCCTGTATTACAAAAAGCTGACAAAGGTTTTACTCCATAAACCATCTTTCATTATCTCTTACTTAGTCACATCTATGCAGGTGTAAGTTCCCTAAGTGCATTGCTAGAATAATTACACGCATGTGAACCTATCAAGATGAAGGAAATCCTGTAAGATGCTTATAACACATTAAGACGCTGCTGAAGACAAATCCTAGACAGACTTAGGAGTTCTGTAAAGTGTTCGCAGAGTCTTCTCAATAAAAGGTATAGTAGTTGCATGGGAACTAGTTGTGTTGTAAGAGCATGCTGGATACATAGAACCTATCAAGGAAGTAATTCACGCTTACTCACCTCTGTGAAAACCAAGACCTTATTAGTTTCATCTGTAAAGCGATATGGAAGAAGAACAGTGCTTGCAAATGGATCCACTTTTTTCTAATAAGAAAAATATTCAGACAAACAAAAATAAAAGGAGACTTCATGACTTAAGGGCAAGTTACCAATCGCATGGAGTTGGTCCCCTAAACAGCGATCTTAGCCACCATTTCCTTGCACAGAGGCCATAACAAACAAGCATGATGCTTAAGTTTTGACTGCTTTTTTTAAGTCCTTTATATACTCAAATCTAAACTTGAGACATGAGTTAATTATGCTGCAGTTTGCCCAAAAGAAAGGGGCTGGGATCAGCAACTTCAGTGTAGGATTACTACCAGGCTCAGGTGCAGTCAGTAACAAACACTGAGGTGCTGTAGTTGCAGCTTATCCAAACGATGTTTCTGATACAATGGCCAATGCAAGCCATCAGCAAGGAATGTGTCTCTCACCAAGCCTTAAGAATACCACAGAGCCTCCAAAAGCAGGAGCAAGAGCCCTGCATTTCTTCAAGCATCAACTTATTTTCTAGCTCCAAGGGACCCCCGGTATACCAAAGAGATATTTAGTTACACATGCGAAGAAACAAACTCTAAAGTGGCCTGTTTTCTACTTATGGAGAAAGCAGAAGGAGTTTTAGGGAAAGACTAAACTGGGCTAAACACCTTCAAATCAAAAAGGTCACAGGCAAACAAGTAATAGCATACTTTCAAGGACCATTATTAAAAAAAAAAAAAGAAAAAGAAATCAAAACAAGGTCATGGACAGGGAAGGGCAGAAGCTTGCCTTAACACTTCTCCCTGTAACAATCATCCCAGATCAAAACACACACGTGATTTTGGTAACACACCTTTAAGTGGAAAGCCTGAACAGACATAAAGCTTAGTTTGATCAGTTCTGTCCAGACATGAATTTTCGTCACATAATAGCCTGTTTTCAAAATCCTCAATGGTGCATCTTCACCTCAGGAGTATGAGGGATGTTTAATAATTATACACGTATAAAGGCACAAAGCCACCTGCAAAAGCACATATTATTCTGACAGAGAAGCTGCAAGACGCAGCTGAGAAGGCTGACAGCAGCATCTGCTCTGCACTCAAAACACAGCCTTCCCACGTTAAAAAGAAGAAAGTATCAAAATCTGTATACACTTCCAACCTACCTTCTTCTGTAGTGCCATATCTAGGAACACGTTAATATAGACATATTGTTTGGGGTAAGTGAAGTCCAGTTCCTGAAATTTCTTCAGCATACCCACAGCCTCTTCCAAATCATAGGATGGCCGCTCATAATACCACGTCAAGTATACATCATCCACGGGCTTGCTCATCAGCAGCCGCCTCTTAGTTACTTGTTTCTTTTTTGTTTCCTCCTGCTTGGTCTTTTGTGAGCCTTTTTTTGCAGTTCTAAGACAAACAAAAAATATTGTTAGATCATCAACTGAAGAGTTTGGCACATGTCCCGAGAGAAAAAAGTAGATACTGTCATGTGTCACTTATTAAGGAACCATCAGTTAACAAGAAAGGTTCTACGCAAAGATGAACAGCATCCTTAAATTCATCCCAGTTACTTGTCTCAGGTAGTCAAGACAGAAATCAAAAGCTCTGAAGGCAATTAAGCTCCTCAAACAACATAGCCACATTTGTGCAGCATGGAACCAAGTTAATGACTCTCCTACTGTATCAAAACAAAACCAGTTTAAGATAACACACCAACTCGTCCAGGTCTTGCCTTCACGTGGGCTGGTCGCAGGCGCTGTGCCTGAGCTGCTACTAAAACCACCCCCACACCTTTCTGGTAATCAGAAGGAGCCACATATGCAGGGTTGGTTTTCTTCTTCTTATAGTGGATCATGGCAGTCCCACCTTTTGAAAAAGGTTTCTCCTCCCTTTCCTGTATCATTTTGCATCCAGTTAACAAACACTAGCCCCAATCCTTGTTCTCCTACCTATACTCAAAGGCTCTCAAATCAAGGAAAAAAAAATTAAAGTAATAGCGGAAAGGAGTATCTAGCTATTACTATGGTGAAAGAGTACGCAACACTTCACAACACTTGGTGTACAGCACGCTTCACTGTTGTGTACACAGAGGTCATTTTTACTTCTCCCACTTACATCATACTATTAGACTTAAAGAGACAACCACAAAAAAAAAAAAGGAACCTGAAGCAAGAAGAGGAACTGTTTGAAACCAATTCCATAAGCTCACCAGCTCTCATGCTGACAGTACTCCATAAGCTGTAATCCAGCCATACCCTCCAAAAGCACACATCAAAAACATCAAGTACATCTTTCCCCATAACTGTTACATTCATTATTACAAGAGTAACAGAAACACTCCCTTCAAGTCCAGCTTAGATCTTCTCTCTCTCCAGGCTATTTCTCTAGGAGCTAGCAGCTTGCAGGATGCCACCCAGGCCAGCCCGGCTGTTAGAGCAACACTGCAGACACCGAAAACACCACACACTCGCCCCCTACCACCACCAGGACACCCGAGCCGGCCAGCACAGCTGCTTCGGATGGAAGGAGACGCACTCACTTCGCTGCCGCAGCGTAGGACCGGGCGGGCGGCGCTCCGCTCACCAAGGCGGGGGCGACGGCGAGGCGCTGGTGGAGCCCGGGGAAGATGCACCCGCGACGCGGGGCCAGTACTGCGAGGGAAAACCAAACATCGCCTCAGACAGGCGCCCCGACCTCCCACACCTCCCCGGGGACCTCCCGCCAGGCGCTCCGCCACCACCGCCCGGGC
>NW_008794411.1:216014-218116 GCF_000699145.1 Aptenodytes forsteri
ATCCCGGCTTGTGACCGGTAGCCGGTGAGGGGGACATTGCCGGGGCCTGATTAAAAGCTTCCAGCCCGGTTCTTAACCGGAGGCGGCCTCGGTACAAAACCGGGGTTGTCCCCGCAGCCCTGCGAACAAAACTGAACACCCCCACCCCCACCAAAAGGCGTTCAGGGGGCTGGGCCTGCGCCAGAGAGAGCCAACATGGCGGCGCCTCCTGCGGGCCGCGGGCAGGCGGAGCCGCTTCCCTCAGAAACCGGCACGTTTCCGCCTGAAACACACACCCGCGTGGGTTAACGTTGGCCGTTCCGCTCTTAACGTTTTCTGCTGTGAGTCCCAAGTAATTCAAGGAAGAGATTTTTCTGGCTGCCGTCACCCTTGTTCCCTTGCAAATGGGTTGGGAAAAGATCCGCCTGGCCTACAAACCTACTCGTGGCGCAGCACCCACCTAGAAGGGCTTTGTTTAACCGGGTCCTAAGCTGTTCAGATATATGTAATAAACTATAATCCTGTCTCTTGCTATATGCACGCTCGTTAAAGGGGGCTTGTTTATTCCACACTGACGTGCTTTTGACTAGAAACGTCCCGACTCCTGCAGTTCCACCCCCCTCCCTGATCAGTCTGTGTCCAAGAATATTCTCTAAATTCAATCAAGTCCTTCCTGCTCGAAACTCTGGGCTCAGGCTCATCTTGTCTGTTGGTTTGTTCGGGAATACCGGTAACCCTGACTTACGATGACACTACGTGTTTTGTCGTGGTGCAAGACGATTCAAACGTTCCGCAGAAACGGCAGCGTTTGCCTCCATGGGGACCACGGGCACCGCGAAGGCCCGGCAGCTGTCGGACGTTTACGTCTCCCCTGGCATTCCCCGATACAGCAGGGAGCCTCTTGAACTAGAACTGTTATTTTTAAATCAGGCGTACGTGCGTACGTAAAACGAGTCGTAACAAAACCGATAATGTGTTCGTCCAATGTAACTATACGCCTAGCGTCCCAGGAAGGGACCGAGATGGGAAGGTGTGAGGGTGACGGGAGGAAAAAAAAACCCTCCTCAGTTAAAAAGTCTCAGTGAGAAGTGAAAAAGCGTGAATTTAAAACACAGAGGCAGAGCAGGTTTGGGGGAAGGGGTTCTTTTCGGGTGGGCATTAGACCCGTATGTCTCTTACAGCGGTGGCAGATGTAATACAAGACTCACCCCGTGGCTCTGTTTAATATGCACCTGTGATCAGGTAACGACCTGCATCCTTTACGGTCTTCCTCCATGACTCCTCAATCCCCTTGTGAGCCTCCGACTTGTTAGACACAAGGTGGCCGCTGTGGATCATGGATTTTGGCCCTGGGAGGGAAATAAGGGCTCACGGTTAACGTGCACCCATTCCCGATTACTCACGTGCTCTGAAGCCCATTTCCTATCTAAACCCCTTGCTCTATCACAGAGGCTCCTTCTACACTTCCCGCTGAGCATAAATGAGCTTTTTCGGTCCAGCACGAGTCCAGGCAGCTGCAGTAGAAAGCAAGTTCGAATAAAAAGCTCTCCGGCCTGATCTCTGGTCCCACCCTGTGCCCCCCAGCCGCCTGCTGCTCCCTCAGACACCTCCCTGCACCTCTCTGACGCTTTTTGTTTCCCAGCACCATTTTCCCACCTGGACTGTCCCACAGGTCAGCGCGCAAAGACCTACATCCCCCCCCGCCCCTGGCTGCTGCTTTTATTTTATTTTTCAATCCACCTTTCCCTCACGGTAGGCCCACATTCCTCCTCATCGAACGTGGAAACGGCCACCAAAAGGATTTTGGTGTGTCTGAGAGAATTTGGTCTTTAATGCTGGAGTGACATTTACCTGCTCTTCCTTGCTTCAGCTGCCCAGAAGAGTATCCCGTCTCACATGGGTCCGTACAACCGAAATCTGGGTGCTGAAAAAGATTTCCCAGGAAAGAAGCTGCTGCCTGTAGAGAAACAAACGTGACTGACGCCGAAAAGGAGACGTCTGCACCCTCAAATCCCCCACTGAACACGGAGGTCTGCCCCTGCAGCCCCCTGGCTTCGCCGGCGGCCATTTCCCTCTCCTGCTCTCCCAACCCCGGGGGTGAGCGGCCCCCTACTCACCGCCCC
>NW_008794411.1:219050-260119 GCF_000699145.1 Aptenodytes forsteri
GCCACGGGGCGAACCCGGACGTGGGGCGAACGCGAGCACTCGGCCCCAATCCCCTTCGGGCCGGCCAGCATCCCGTGATGGGACCTTCGCCTGGCGTCGTGGGTGACCCGGCAGCGGGGTTGGCGAGGGTGTTTTTGGGGAGGAGCGGATCTCGCCGCTTTTTCCCGGTGGTCCGCAGCAGTCCCGTACGAGGAAGGTGGCAGGAATGTCACCTGCAATAAAAGCTGGGCTTCAAGCTCAGGCGGTGGTGCTTGCAAATAAAATAATGCACCTAAACACTGAGTTTTTGTAAGAGTTTGGGGCTTGCTTTTTAAACTTAAGTACTCTTCGTAAATATGGCGGAGGGCTCGGTTGCCTTCTGCCGTTTTGTGGCCACACCAAGTTTTATCTGACCTTCTGAAATCTTTAGACGGGTGGCCTTTATCAGGCCATTTTTGAAACTTCGAATAGGCTAAGTATTTGCTTTGGGGAGTTACAACTTCTCATGAGTCGGCCTGCTGATAAAAATTTTAGGTGGCCTTGTTTAAGGGCGGGGGGTTGCTACAATTAAATTCATATCTGTGCCATCCCCTCTCTGTGACGCTCTGCTGCTCAGCCAAGCAGAAACGCGCTCCCCCGCAACCTAAAACTAACCTGGAGGGGAAAACACCTCATCCTGAAGTTGCTCACGGTTATACTTCTTGTGTGTGTAGACATGGCTGATAATGAAAGTGATGATAATGTGTCTATTTTTAGCCTCTGCCATTCCTTTGAGATGCTTTTGCCCCGGTGCTTTTTTTTTCCCCCCTAAAAAAAAAAAAAAGTACATTATTTCTAACAACAAAGTCTTCCCTGTGACACAACCCGAGGAATTCCTAGAAGCCGTATCCCAATTTGGAGGGCCAGAAAGCTCTGACGAAGGTGGAGCATGGCCTTTACAAACACAGCGCTGCCAGTGATTTTATTTCTACATTCTCCCTATCAAAATAGGAAGCGATGGTGAAATTTGTACTGCCAGATGTTGCTCTTCCGAAACGCAGCCCGCTTTAGGCATGGCCACGTGCTGGCGATACCTCACAAAAGATGAAGGCAGGCTTTACATCTGAGGTTTACTTCGCGCTGCGTGCAAGCGCCGCAGCCTGACCTGACTTCCTGTACGTAGCCCTTCTCCTTTCCACGGCCCTGCGCTTCGGGCGGCTTTATTCATTATTGAACGCAAGCGGGTTCGGAGGCACCGAAGCGCTTGCCTGTAGCTTTCTTTGCCCCCACGGAGCGTGGTGGGAGTTTATTTACAGCTTGAGTTTGTGATTTTGCTCCAGAGCAGATCGGCAGCGCGCGCTTCTGACATCTTGCTGCTCTGTGCTCTGGAATAACAATACGCATCACCGTACACACGAACCGCAGTATCGTGTCAATTCATCTGAATAGAACTTATGTCTGAGCGTCAATTCGGGCATTAAATCTCCTTGCCCGCTGTCTTCAAAGAAGATTGAAGATGGCAAAAGCCCCCTTTCAGTTTGACTGTTTGGTTTAACTGAACGGTGGGAATTTTGCAGCGCTTTGCTGTCCGCTGAACAAATCCAGTTAAACACTTTCAGTTTTGTTCTTTTCTTACTATTAAAAGTGAGGGCGGTCTGCTCCGAGTGCTGAAGTACAGCAGAGTTTAATTTATTCCGTTTTATCTTTTCTTCTTACAGGGGCTCTTTCTAGTTTAGTTTGTGTATTTAATTGAAGGGTAAAGTACAATGTAAATGGCTGATAGGTATTGCCACGTTCCTGAGCTAAGTTTAGGTTTCTTCTGTCCTTGGAAGCCGAGATCCTAACGTGTCAGCAGCACAGGAGTAAGACTACCCATCATCAGACTGTTAGAAAAACTTAGTTTGGCAGCAGCACGAAAAACACAAAACTTTGCAGATTCATTTCAGTCGCTGTTGAGTTTCCCACCAGGTCTATATGGCAAACTTCTGCTGGCACAGCTCTGTGTGTGAGCGCTGTGACGAAGTGTGACCCGTGACTGACATAGCTGTGCCAGCAGAAGTCCCAGCTGTAGAAGCAGTTATCTGCAAAAGTGCACTTTTACTGATATAGCTTGTTTTCATTTTTAAAGGGTGTTTTTCCCTATCCTGGTAGCAGTGCTGCTGCCGGTAAAGCACCGTGCTCCCAGGGATGTAGTGTAATCAGACACTCACGTCCCTGGCTTGGAAGGGACGACCGGTCAGGGTGTATTTTCTGTGTGTGGCTCTCCTCTTCCCATCCACGGTCTGTAGGAGCTCGGTCATGTTTGCAGGGGGAATTCTCTCGTGGAAGTAAGTGATGTTGCGGCTGCTACTTGTTTTGTTTCTGTCCAAAGGTGTATATAAAACTTGCATTTCATGTGATAAGATGGGATTTTTTTTTTTTCCCATGTGGACTGTGGTTGTTTTTCATTAATACTCTTGTTTTTGCAAAGAGGCAGGCTTTTGACCAAGTTTGCCAAGCATGGTAATATTTAGCTTTCACACCAGTCTTAGAACAAATAAGCCAGAAAGCGATCCCAAGGCATGCGTGGACTCTGGTAGTAAAATGAAAAGGCACCATTGGAGAAAAATTTATTTCCACACCGGGTAAGTCTTTACTTAATTTAAATCTGAAACGCTGAGATGAAAAACTTACATTTAGCTAGATCTCAGCAGCCGCTGTCTTTTTTATTCAGAGTCAATGTGCACAAATGGGGAGGTGTATTTCTTTTTTCTTATTAAAACCTTTCCGAGGCCATTCTGTTTTTAAGTGATAAAATTATGCGTCAGTAACATGCATAATTTTAGAACAAACTTTCTTTAACTGCAAAAAAAAAAATACCGCTTACATCAGCTTTAATCTCTTGGACACTTTTGAGTTACTTGGGTTTAAAGGGGGAGATAAATACGAATAAATGGTTTGGTTACTATTTATTGGAAAGAGCTTTTGGGATGCCAAAAGGGCACTCGAGGCGCTGGATGTAACCTCATTTGCACAATACTGAGAAAGCAAATGTAACAGTGGAGCTTAGTTGTTTGGGAGCATAAGATGGCATTTGAGAAAACTTTAAAAAATAAGTTAAAATATGTCTTAGGCATATTTCGATTCAGGAGGATTTGCTGTGGATTTACTACTTTAGAGCATTAAATGCTAAGCCTCTTGTAATATTTTTTTTTTTTTTTCCAAAATTCTGTGGTTCTCTTGATGATAGCCTGTAATTGAGGCTTGGGTGCTCGTTACTTGCTTTCTTCAGTTCTACAGAGCGTTTCTCCTGTCTCGAGCAGACTTGCTAGGGCTGTAAAGATATAGATAGCTCTCCTCTGCGTTTGTGTACATCCCCTGTGCACCACTGGTGGCTCAGGCTAGGGGAGCAAGCTGCCTTTAATGCTGCACTTACCTTGCTCAGGATGCCCAGCTCGCAGGTCTTCCATCGCTCTGGAAGGCTGTGTAGAAATTGTGACTAAATCCAAGAGCTGCGCATTCTCCTCCATTTATTGGGTTATCAGTTACTGTACGTGTCAAAACATGCAACAAGTTATTTTGATGGTGCAACTGTCCCAGCTGAGCTGATTGAACTTTGCTGGTGCCGGAAGGGGAAGCGCTGCTTTGCTCCCAGCCCTGCCACTCGTTGGACCTTGTGCTGAGCCCGTTTTGCTCGCTAACCTGACAATAAATAAACAAAATAGGAGATGAAGGAGATAAAGTTTTTTAAAAGTGTTGATTCTTAGATCGGCAGTGACAATGCCATGTAACTTTCCCTTTTGATTAATTCGTTGGGTTTCAGTGATTTGTGTGTACAGCTTCTCCATCTCACCTGTAAAGATAAAAGCAAAGACTTTCTTAGGATGTTTTTTTATCGGTATCTTTAGGTGGCGACAATGTTTCTCAATTCTCTTGCTCTCCTTCCCCATCTTAAAAGGCTTGTGCATCACAGGTCTGTGTCAGCAAGCTTCACACGTGTACCTCCTGCTGCAAGACCACTGCACCCGCCACCCCCCCACCCCCCCAAAAAAAAAGTCAAACAACTCAGAGGGGACAAAACAAAGTGATGTATCCTGCAGAAGATGGCAAAAAGACTTCATATGCACAGGATTTACTAGGTCCATTTGTGCCTCTTTCTGAAGAGTGCCTTGGAGTAAATCTCAAAGAGCGAGGTGCAGAGAGGCCCGTGTACGGCCTTTAGCTGAACACGCTGACTGGCTCTGTTTGAAGCTTGGTCAATTCACAAAAGGGCTACGCGACAGCTACCTGTAATGGCGAGGTACTGGATGTGACTCGGTTTCTGTTATTTGGGAGAACGCTGCTCTGAGAGTTCTAAAGAAGAAAAAAGAAATCCACCAGAAAAAAAGACCCACCAAACAACAAACTGAAATTACTCTGAATAAAAAAGACAAGGAAAAAAAAATCCACCAGAAAAAAAAAAAACAACCAAAACACAAACTGAAATTACTCTGAATAAAAAAGAGCAACACTGGAAGAAAATCTCTCCAGAAAACTTGCTCTGGAATCCTGTTTAGTAGAACAACCTTTGCAGCCGCTTGCGCATCTCCCTACAGAGGATCAAGAAGTGACTTAATAGTGTTCAGACACTACCAGAAAGCTTTCCTTCCAGGGTTTGAGAGGTGCTCATTGAAAATATGATTAAAGGTAGGCAGAAATGCCTTGTGTGATGTTCTACGAGAAACAAATTTTATCCCTTTCAAGGGGAGACATTAAAGCAGCACTGATAAAAATGCTCCAAAATTAAGCAGCAGCAGCCACAAACAATTTTAGCTACAACTCATGTGCAGTCAGTGAACACAGAGATTTTTGAAGTCGGACAAAGTCAGCACCTAGGGCCAAGGAACAGAACCCCATTTAGCCACTGCATGTCATGCACACAAGTAATTTAACCAAAGCTTGTAACGTGTGTACACAAGGAACAGATAAGACTGTGTGTGTCCACCCTTACTTTGGCATTTCCTGATGTAAATGATTAATGGTGTTTTATGATTGCACGGCATTGTAGCTGTTGATGCTTAGCATTTAGCAAAATGGTTTATTGTCTTTCACATTCTGCTTGCATGTAAAGGAGCTTTATGTTTTCTCTGAGAAAGGTGCATAAAATGAGATTAAAAGGGCTGTAGGACTCTATCTGCAGATTTCCTAGGATATGAAGTCTGTGGTATAGGTGTGTATTTTAAGTAAAGTTAACACTGCACTTACGTTGTCTGCAAGCAGATTTCACAGATTTACAACACAGTCCTGTTAGCAAAGGTGCTTGGACCATCTACGCTAGCAGCAGAGAAATTAAATACTTTCCCCTTTCGAAACTTCCACTTTGAGCACAACAGTGAGAGTAGGGCCAGAGGAGAGAGGAAGAGGAGGGGTTTTCGCTCATTGCCTCACTGCCAAAAGCAAGTTGAGGCTTGCTTGCGACACTGACAGTTAAAAGTGGCAGTGTCAAAAATAGCGATCTCGGGATCAAAACAGCAGCACTGCTGTCTGGCTTCAATTCAAGTAGGTCCACGGGAACTCTTGGGCTATTTTACTTGTCCCACCAAAGCGTCCGTCTTGCCGCTGCCCATGATCAGTACATGTTATTGAGGGAAGAGTCTAGGAATAAAGATGACGACCCTCAGAAGGGGGCATATACTTTCTGAGTCCATGGGGTGATGGATCTTCAGAAGGGTTTTTAGTTTTGGGATTCCCCCCTCGCCCGCCCCCCCCCCCCCCCTTTGTTCAGAGCACCCTGCCATCATCCCCGCTGATGTGAATCAGGATTATTCGTTACCCTAAACTGAGCGTAAAGGCAAACCTGTTGTGCCCTTGGCTAGGAGCAGCAGGAATTTTTACGGCTGGGGAACTACCGGAGGGATGCTGCTCCAAAGAGCCCGTGGGCCTTTGCCCTTCCTGAGTTAGACACCCGCCTGTGGTCTCTGGAAGCCTGTGTTGGAAAGGGGAATGCAAACCAAAGCTCCCAACTAAGGGTCATTTATCCTGTCCACCGGTCCTTACACAACTACTACTGCAAGTCAGAAGCTCTCCAGTCTCCTGCTTACAACCATCTGAAACTAAAAACCCAATTAAACTATCTTAAATGCTTTTTAAAGGCAAAAAATATTTGTGGGCTGAGGCAGCTCTGCAAGTTGCAGAAGAGATAGGAATGTTTAGCCTTGCGTTGCTGCAGAGGGAGTTTTTGTTGTCTGCTTTTGGGGCAGGCAAGGAGAAAGAAGGTCTACTCAGGAAAAGCAAGGGGGAAAGGGAATTGCCTTCTGCTTAGCAATACACATGCCATGGCTCACGGCTACAGACAAAAGGGATACGTAGCCTTCACCTTACGGGGTCCCAGTGTCGAAAAGGGAGCTTTCCCAACGTAAAAAATGGCTTTGGTTTTCTTCTTAAGACATTTTGACAACTCCAGAATCCTGCTTCAATGACAGATCATTTTGAAAAGGAGGTTTTTATGGGCTGCTAAGCAAGGTTTTGTGAATGCTAAGATGTATGCCTTTTGGGTAAATTTGAAACCCAGGAAACTTTTTTCTTCCATTTCTTCAAGCATCCACTACCAGCTGAAACAACCTTTTTTAGCGAGTTTCTTCTCTGAGTGAGGGACCTGAACCTCACATTGGGAGCAATAGTGCAAAGTGACCTCCTCTTATTTTTGTCCTCTTTGCTTTGGTGTCAGGGTCCGTCCAACATAGTTTTTCAGTTCATCAGATTTCACAAGTATGAAGATAACTACAAAAAACATCCACTTTTGGTCAAGCTGTTAATAATAGTCAGGATTTGTAGACTGTGCTCAAGTTTGTTGTTTACCCTTTAGGGCAGCTGAATGAATTGATTGGGTATTTTTCCCCTCGCTTTTCAGGAATGCTTCCATCTGACTGAACATCTTTGTGCCTTCTAATCACAAATTAGTTTTGCTTTTTTTTCTTCCTAAGAGATCTATCTAAAGGCTCTCTCAGAAGATTCTGGCTTGGCTTTAAGTATGTCGAGAGAGAAGCATGTTGAGGAAGACTTCCTTCTGCAGATTTTTAGCTGTTCTTTTCCACGTGATACTTGTGGGAATATTGAGAAAGAGGAAAAGCAGGAAACTCACTTTGTATGCTTTGCCGGTTATTACCATCCTGGGTTTTGTAAGCAGTGGAGCAGAAAGGTCCTGCAGGTTTTTAAGTTTTCAGCACTGTGGCCTGCAGCTGTTTTGCTCCTGGTGCTTAACGCTAAGATTTCATGGCCTAAAAAGGTATTTGAGAGCTGCCGATGGAAATGTCCCATTCAAGCACTCCAGATACATTTGTCTTACATGTGAGCTAAGGAGTTTGCTCTTGGGGGGGTGGGGGTGAATGTATACCTGAGACTTGCTTGCCGTACATACTTGTGTGAAGTCAGGAAGCTTCCCAAAGGCACAAGGGGTGCATATCTCCCTCAAATAAATGTCTTATCTTGAGTCAGCCTTGACACGTGGAGAATATCCTTTGCTCTTCTTATTGCTTCAGGCTGAGAGCTGGAGCAGAATTAAAACACTTGGAGGAAAGCGTAGAATTATCACCCCGTCATCCATGGGGAGAAACGCAGATAGGAACCGCTACCAGCGCTGTGAAACTGCCAGCGTTTCCTGGCCTTTCGGAAAGGGTTGGTTCACTCGCTTCTTGTCGGAGCACGTACCAGTATGCACTGCTCGACCCTTGCACACATGACACAGGCTGCTGCAAGACAAAGCTTCCTGCTGATACAGATAGAGAGCTTAAAACTGATTTGCAAGGGACCTAAAAGCAGAATAGTTGTCAGGAACTGTGCTCTCCAGGTAAAAGAAAACACTCTTCTTTGCATTTTCTTAGAGTCATGGAACTTGCAGCTCCTGGCAGGAAAAGGCCAGCTGGGGCAGTGCTCAATGTGGTTCCAGAAAACCGGTTACTGCTTCCTCTGTACCTTAAAAATCATTTTATATTTATTCCGTTACATGAATTTACAACTGGCCCTGGAAGTGGGAGAGAGCTAGCACAGGATGAATTATCCATCCAGCATAAATTTCCACTTGTGAACGCCTTTCCTCTAATCCCTTTTTGTTTTGGAAAGTTAAGAAAGCAAAAGGAAAACGGGGCCAGACTACTTCTCACATACCAGAATATAGTCACAAGTGCCAGGAAGAGTCAGGTTCAGACTGTCAGATGGCCCTTGGCTTGCATTTTTTCCTCCAGCCAAATAACGTCTTACCATTGGGAGTAGTTCAATCTCCAGGCACATGTTTGTACCTGTGCAATGATCCTCTCCCTTCTCCTTCATCTGGAGCAAAAGATTTTGAAAGAGTGGAGTTCATCAGATAAATTAGGAATATTTTGAGTGGAAAGAAAGAAGCCTATATATGAAGTATTTGAGACCTGTGGATAGAATAGGAGTTTGTTTTCTGGTTGGGTTTTGGTTTTTTACAGTGCTAAGGTCTCTTTGAAATGTCTTGGATGACAAGGTTATATAGCCTTTTTGCAGACTTATGTAGCAAAGTTTGAGTGAGGCTATGACCTTAGTATATCTGTTTCAGTCTTTGATGTATTTTTTAGTATATGGTTTGACTTGAAGACTGCACAGTGACTAGCCCTGTGATGAACTGCAAGATGTTTTTCTGCCTGCTATAATAACCCCTAGGTGCTGCCAAACAAAGCTCCCTGTGCATGTAAAGGTGGTACCGTTCAATTTTAAATTGATGGCCATTTATTTCATGGCAGCTGCAGGTATGGACAAAACAACCCTGAATGTGTATGTGGGGAGATGAGTATAACTCAGAAGTATTTTCTACCTGGAAAATTATGTGGTTTAAAACCTCAAGCTGTCAACAATGCTACAGCATTCCTGAATCCGTACCTGCCTCTTCCGCATACCCACTGTGGCTGTGCTCTTGCTTTAGGCTCTGTTTCTGTAAAGCAGCGGTGTGCGTGCAACCCAGCGGTGAGTGACACTTGGTAGGACCGGGGCTTCAGACTGTATTTCTCTTCTTTAACTTCCTTTCAGAGATTATTATCTTCTTTGCAGGTTTATCCAGCACTTAGTGTCATGAGTACTTGGACCTCCTAGCACCTCAGTGCCTTGAAAGCGAGCGTTAGTGCCGCATCTCTTCCGACGGTGCCCGATAGCTTGCTTAACTCCGAATCCGCAGTGAAGGACCGTGACCAAAACTCAGCATGATGGGGAGGGAGGGGGAACCACGAGGAAGCCTTTGCAAACACAAACATTAGGGAACTCTTGAATTAACTTCTCACACGCTAGCATATTAAGGAATAACAGAAAACTGACCTGTTTGAGAAACTTGAGCAAAAATCTCCAAAGGCATTCCCTGGTTAGGTAATGCACACACTTGAGATGAAATCCCTTCAAGTGGCTGAACAGCAGAATCCGGCCAAGTTCAGCCTATCTTCTGGTAGAGGAACGAGTGTGATTCATGTCAGCTCTCGGCTGTGCCCCCTGCCAGCTAACATATACCTCAGGGTTTGTTCCCATATGGCCTATTTCCCTCTAATAAACTAAATATTACAGTGATCGTTCTGGGCAACAGAATTAGCCTTCTGCTAATTTTGGTTTGGAGAGCAGGATACCTCCTGCACTGGGTAGCGTCTTGACCCACTGGAGATCGCAGCTCTTGTGTGTCTTGTTGCAGTCAGATTTCATAGATGCTCATAGTTTAACCTCCAAATATCTGCATCTCACTTCTCTGTTAGAGGTAAGTTTCCTGGTCCCCGCAGAGATTGTCTTGGGCTACTGTTGCTGTAGTTTCTCATTTTCTACCTTGCTGGAATGTAGCTAGAAGAGTATATGTTACCCGTCAACATTGATTTTAAAACTAAATCTAGCATTTGGAAGTTCAAGTATGGTGTAAATGCACACGGGAAAGATTTGGATAATCAGATACAGAAGCACCTGAACTATCTTCTGATGTCCAAATAATACGCTTTTCTCAGGCTATCAGGCCAGCTTTTTTACTTCTTTGATTAAAGTAGTGAAGTGCATTTAAATATGCCCTACCGAGAAAGGGGTTTATGCCCATAAACTGCTTTATTTTGAAGAGATCCCTTTTCTTTCTCTTCCTCTTCTGAGCATACAAGCCTAGCTACTTTGAGCACTAGTGCAGCATCCTGTAGCCTGTTTAAACTGGGCCGTAATATGAAAAGGCTGATCTATTGTGCCAGCAATTGCAAAACAGTTTCCGCTATTGGTGTGTACTTTTTCCTCTGGCCTTTTTTTCCTCCTCCTTTCTTTTAAAATCTTGAGCTTCAACTCTTCCAAATCTACCTGTAGTTGAACAGGGCAGGCCTTGTAACTTTAAAGCTATCTGAGTTAAGTTCTACGGTGGCAAATTTCCCTGTTGTTAATTATTGCTGCAAAGAACAGATTGTGAGCGATAAGCTGGCCGTTATCTTTCTATCGTACAGGGAGACTAGCTGAAGTGCTGCTGGGCTTTGCTTATTTTGTTGAAGCGTCGGCAGCCTACCACTTAAAGGGTAAGATAACATCGTAGCTGCGGAAATCATCTCATTTGTTCTTTTCTCCTAGCACAAACTTTTCTTTGAAGGATGAAAGGTTATTGATGATTCAAATTGTCTTTTAAAGAAAGGAAGAAACGTTCATTGAGAAGACCGCTTCCAAGTTGCTGCAGTGATGTGCGTGAATTAATAATTCTGGTGTAGTTTTGCTCAAAAAACAGGTCGATAGCTGACTTCTCTCCAATTATTGATCCTGGGGAGTTGAATGAGACAAGGTGTTGGCTTGGGGCAACCTGAACAGGGTCTTTTATCATTTCTAAGCGAGTGCCTGAATGAGCTGAGGTGTCGCATTAGGCTCGTCAATAAAACAGCTCTTTCCCTAGAGGCTCGGAGGGATGCTCGCACACCACGACATTTAAGCTTACTCAGTTCTTGGCGTTGAGAGTTTTCTGTCTCCCTGGTCCTATCGCTGTCAAACCGGCTCTAGGAAAACCTCCTGCTTTAAGTTGCAGCCACGCACGGCTGCTTTTCTTCTGTGCTCACAGCCCAGGACAGTGTTTTGTCTTGATACTTGCTACTGATCCGGCACTGGCTGCTTCCTTCCCCAGACTCCCGGCGACTTCAGTTCTTAATCCTTTAAGCCACTCTGTCCTGTATCTCATTAGAAGACCAGCGCTCTCCAGGGGATGGGGCGGCATTGCAAATGGGTCGTTTCTTTGAACTAGTGTGGGATACTCGTATAAATAAATGTTCTATTTAAACCATCCCTCTGGGGGCTTCTGATTAGATTTATTTACAGGCTGTCCGTTGAAACTCTTCTTGCCCTATAATAGACCTCTTGTATGCATTTCTGTTGATCAGAGCTTTGCTTTTGAGGAGCTACCTACCCTGTGCTTGCACATAAACTAGCCCCTAAGAGGTCCTTTGAAAGCGGTAAGTATAAAAGGCATCTGCAGACAAAGGCAGATGTTACACTATGACTCGATGCAGATATTCAAGAGTTGTCACGTACACAACGAGAGGTAACAGACTATTTCAAACAGAGCAGAAACTGTTCTTTTGAAGTAAGGACTGAAATGTTCACTAAGTACAGAAATTATAAATAACTACGTAATGCTATGTATTATTTCCATGCAGTAAATAGTTCAACTGTTCTTGTAAGTGGGGGTGTGACATAGAGGAAAAGGAAGGGTGGAAACCTGGATGTTCTTGTGTTACCTGTGATTTAAGAAAAGACTCTATACTTCATTTAGAGGAGATGAGGGAACAGGGGGAAATAACTGGTGGGTGTATGTCAGTAGGACAATTAGCATTTCCATCAAGTGAGTGCCAGTTGGCTCTAGAATTAATCAAATACAGCTCGTTCCCTCCCTTCCCACTCCTCCCCTTGGCTTTTGCTGCTTTTTTTTTTTTCCCTTCCAGGGTTCGCTTCTATGACTTTTCTATGCTTCTCTGGGCTTTTACTGTCTTTGTTGAAGTGATAACGTGAAGCCCCCTGGGATCCCCCCGCCACTGAATTTACTATCAGCTGCAGGTTCTTGGTTACCTCTTGCATTTCACTATTCCCACCCCCCAACTTGAGTTTCCCTACGCTCGGGCTTGTGCCGTTGTCAAGACAGGCAGAGGAGGCGAGAAGCCTTGCAGGATGTGGTTGCTAAACGTCGCTGCAGCCGGTTGTACATCTTGTTTTGCTTGCCTTACAGGGGCTTGACAGCACACGAGCAGCTCTGCGTGAGCTGAGCCGGTACCCTAACCAGTGTGCCGGGCACAGGCAATTCCTTACTGCAAAGGAAGAAAGCTGTGCACTTAAGGTACCAGTGACTGTGTTTTCAATCCCTGAAAACGGTCCCTTTGTACAACAGCCTCTAGTGGATCCCTGTCAACTGCTGCACCTCTCGCATGATGAAGAACTTGCTAATGAGCAAAGAGGATTTTCTGTGAAACGGAACATGCGAAACTTAAGTAGCCTCCTCTTGCTGAGCCTAATCTAAGTACCACGTGGAATAAAAACTAGAGCAAGGTTTAGACAAATTCTATTATATTGTTGCTGCGCTTCTTGTCGATGCGTCCTTTTCAACACGCTTCTGGGTTTGCTAGCTGGACTGGGTGAATGCAAGTCCAAAATCCTTCATGCAGGTTCTCGCAGGGTTGCCACCACTCTGGTAAGGACTGCAACGCTTTGCAAATTGTCAACCAAGTTTATCAAGCAGTCGTGCGCTCTTCCCAACCCTGAGGTTACTCCATGAAGATGCCTCCTGCCTGTGCAACCTTGTTCCAAACCTGGTGGATGGCTGTGAGTTTCCCTTGACTATGGCAAAGATAACATCGCCAGGCAAGGGCAGCACCATAGTAAGAGTCTGTTCCCTTCTTCTCAGCGCAAACATGCCCCCTGACCAGTTATAGCTTAGAGGAACAGCTTTTCATCCTCTCAGCATCAGTATAGAGATCCCACTACTTAGGTCTTTCCACTTCTGCTTATTTTGCCTACATCAGCTGCAATATAAAGCCGTAGTCCTTGAAGGAGATCGGCCTTGTGATAGGTACAAGGAAGGACTATGAAAATTACTTCTGAAGCTTATTTTGTTGAAATATTTTCTACATCTAATATTTATCTTGATTATGTAGAAGAGGTGGCAGTTTTATTAAAACGTTCATCTTGCAATATGTGTCAAGACTCCCTAAAAGTTTCCAGTTAAGGAATTTAAGTACTGAACCTAAGAGTAACAAAGATGTCTTACTAAAACAAGTTTGGTTTTTGATGTGTGACTGATGTGGTTCAAGAAAACCCCTGTATTACCTTGCATTTTAAATGCATTAGCAGATGAGAAGAGTACAAGCTGATGTAATTTTCTAACAGCATTACAGAAGTAAGGGCCTGTCTCTTTCCGACTTGGAGCCCAGAGTATTAGAAAAAAAGCAAACTGGGCTGAGGCCCTGTCTACAGGTTACTGTAGAGGCAGAGTTACTGTTGCTGCAGACTTGAAAGGAGATAGAAGTAAATGACCTTTAACGCTCTAGATTTCCACAGTTCTCCTAACTATGTGGTTTTGGACTCTTTCTGCTAAAGAAGAGGTTGCTAGTGAGTAGAGAACAATAGTCCTACTGAGTTCATGCAGAGGAGCCCTCTGCACAGCAGAATCAGTGTGCCTCCTCATGAGAAAATTTTCTTGGATGGATGTTATGAAAATAAATACATCTTTTTACAGTTTTATAAAACAAATTTTTTTTTCAGTTGTACTTGTGGACTTCATCATTTGTTGCTAGCTCTATGGTGCTAAGCTTGAAACTGTAGTTGTTATTCCTTAGATTTAATATTCACTTCAAATTTCATCTTTTGCCTTGCGATTTATTTCCACTTACTGTTTAACTATCCTCCTGTTGGTAGGATACTTACTTGTGTCCAAGTAGTCTCTATTTCTGTACTTTGATTATACTTTCCTCGAAGATTGTTTGAAATCTCAGTATTGGGAAATGACAGTAACAAAATGCTTATTCTCTTTCTAATAAAAAACCGTGATGACGCATTTATTTGTTTCGCTGATGATCTCTATTCCCAATCAGGTTACTTGGAATAAGAAACTGAAAAGAGGCAGTACCTTTGTTGGCAGACTCGCAGTGCTCGTTGAACCCTTGGTAGAGACAGGGTATGCAGAGGTGGTTGAACATGTTCCTGCAGGAAAGCACAATGAAGAAAATTCAGATCCAAGCAAAAGGCTATCAAAATTCCCCATGCATATTTTCTTGCTAGTAGATATACACTAGATACTATATGTACTGATATACTAAGTAGTTTACCTTAGGCCAACACACCTATTCATATCGTAGTATTAGCAGTGTTGTTTTAAATCCCCTTAACATACCCTTAACATACCTTATTTTCTTGACCTTCACCCACCACCCCCCCAAAGTACTCTGAGTCAGTTTTTGTATTTGTGGGTGTTGGCTGTACTTCCCCTTCTCTGTTGGGAGGCTGAAATGGGGAGACTTTTGTCATATGGTCATATAAAAACAGAGCACGCTTTTTACAGACAAGTAGCCTTCCTCTCCCTCCCTTTGCAACCATTTAGTTCTGTTTACAAAAAACATAGATAAAAATGGCTCTATTTTCCAGCTTGTAGTCCAACTTTCCAATGTTAAATAACATGTGCCTGCGTGTATACATGCGCATGCACACACTCTGGCCTCGTCAGCCAGCAGGATTTTTAATTCCTGGGAGGGATCACCGTATGGAAGTGGATGGACAGTAAGCTGTTACTGCACAGAGGAAGGAGGAATGATTCAGGGCCGTCTGCTGGATAGTTTTCAAAAAGCTTTGGCAGTTTGACTCATCTATATACAGAGACTGAAAAAAAAAAAAATCACAAAGAACATCACTCTGCTGGAGGCGAGGATTTTGACTTGTGCCAACACATCCATGAACATAGGGCTGAAGCGAGATGAAGTTGCAACTCTTCAATTTGCTTCCTCGTTAGAAACACACAATTCATTTATGCATTGAGGTATGAAAGAACTTAAACAGAACAACACATTATAGTCACCGTAATTTAAGAAATGCATCTTCTAACCTCTCTGGGGAAGGGACTCGTCATTATTTTGCAGCAGCACATAGCTCTAAGGGACTTGTGACCTATCTGGCTTCAAAGTCCTCCTGCAACATAGATTCCAAATAATCTGGACAGCTTTGAGCAGGCTTTCTCTTTCTGCTGAACATACGTTAATCCTTCTGCTTGATGGGGAATATTTGCCTTTGGAAGAAGAGATTTGACTTTATTAAAAATGATAGTGATGCAGTTCATCTCTCATAGCGACCCTGAGATCGTAACTTCGGTGTGTTTGGATGTGCTGTGTAATGGAAGATATTTTCTATGTTCACAGCTGCTGTTGATTTCCCCCACCCATACAAAAAAAACCCCCACTACTACTTAAAATATGTCTTAATCCTTAGCATAGTGTCCTTTTTTCCTCTTGTTGTGTTGATGCAATTTGTAGGGCTGCCTTCAGCTTCTCCCTAAGAAAAATCACAGTTTATATTTCATACTGCTACCTATATCCTCCCTATCTCACATTCTCCACACCCATATAACTTGAGAAGGCCTTAGACAGTTAAGTACAGAAGAGCAGTGCTTTTTTCTGTTATTACCTGGTTGTCTGAAACTCCAAGTGTGCAGAAGCTCCTGTTGCTTGTTGCCCAAAAAACATGTCTTCAGAGTAAAAGCCTGTGACGCAGCCTGATAGCTCAAAACTTTCTTCTTTGACACCCTTCACACCTTCAGTGCTGTTACATGATTCCTTTTTTTGGCTTTAACTGATAGTCAGTGTGCCCCATGCACAAAAACCAGCAAATACAACAGCATAGAAAAACAAGAGTGCAAAAAAAGGCAGCCACAGACACACCACTTGCAACACCTCCAAACCACATAACCTCCCTGTAGCCCTTTTTATATACAGCTGAGCTAGAGCTGCTTAAGTTCACCTGGGACCGTACTTCAGGTTTCAGCTGAGTAACCCTGCTGTGCCCGTCACCTCTAGGCTTTTGAGGATGGACTTGTAGCCAAAGAGTTAGTGCATAAGCATGACATTGTTAGGAGCCCCCAGATTTCAAAGTTTGTTCAGAGCTAAATATTGTTCTTACTAATGCACTGATGTCCTCATATTCAGGTTTTCTTTAATTTACACGATATCAGGGTCATACTATTTAAGTTTACGTGGTTAGATTTGTAGTGGAGAGCAAGTTTTAGTAGCTTCAAAAGTTTTCCAAGGGAACTCTTTAGAAGAAAAGCCGGCAAGAAATTTTTTTGGTCCCATTTGAAAAGCAGAGAAACTGAGTGCACATATTCTGCTCGTGTCACACCTGTGTTAGCCGAATTTTAGCAAAGGCCTTGCTAGAACCCGCAGGGTGCGACTCTGCAACAGCTCAAGCTGACCTAAATCAGTGCTACTTCAGTTCCCACGTCCCTGCCTGGGTCTTCCTGCTTTGTTCCTTGTGACAGCACTCCGATTTTGGGGTTGACTGATTCAGGGAACTCGGTGTAGCTCCCTGAAGACCGAGCAAAAGTAGGTTGAGATTTTTGGATACTGGCTTAGTTCCAGGACAAGCAGAGGGGGAGATGGGAACGACAGGAGTTGGGAACCCAGGCAGAATTCATTTTTGCTTAAAAAAAATACACATGGCTTTCAAGTCTTGCTCAATGTTGCTGTTACGCAGAAGAAAAAAAAATATATATATTTGATTTAGGTTTGTTTTCCCTTTTCTGTAACTGTGGAAATTACACTGATGCTCACTACTGACTCACTACTATTTCAAAATAATATTAAAGTGACTAATATCCGAAAGATGTGCGTGTCGTTTGACTCGCAGTTCAGGGCTCATTTCATTGGAAGGCCTCTGACTGCCGCAAATTGCTTTAAATTGGCAGAGCACTTCTCATAATGAGCGATATTTCAACATAACATAATTGGGTTCCCTGCCAAGGAGGAAACGGTAATCCTGAAGCTTTTTGATGGTGTCACCCGGTCAGTGGTCATCTCTTGGCCTGCGGGCAGGTATGGATGAGCGTGGGGTGACTCAGATGGTCTAACCACCACGGTTTTAAAGGCTTCATCACCAGGCCCTGGGATATTTGTCCGACTTCTCCCCTGTTGGGAGGAGCGAAGCTGCTGGGGTCTGCAAGTGGGAACAGCAAGCCCCGCTCTGGTTTCCAGCGAGGCTGCTGAGCAGCTGGAGGAGACCACTGCCGCTTCAAGACTTTGAATCGACGTGCGTGTGACTGCAAGGACCCCTGGCTGGACTGAGCCTTCCTGAGCTGTTAGCCATCTGTGTCTGGCTTGCGATGAAACGTCGAGCAGAAATACAAATAATTTCCCGCTGGAAATGTACCTCGAGAACCCCATAGGAAGCGACCGTGGCCAAAGCTTTTGCCAGCAGTATGCAGGGCAGGGAGGAGTTTCAGTATGCAGAAACTAAAATTTGCATCTGCCTGGGTCTGATATTACTATAATATTATTCTGTAGAAAACAAGAATGCGAAGACCGGGTAAGCACAGCGTGTTTCACAGAGCACTCACCCAGATGCTGATGCTGAGTATTGGACAGCAAAGTTTGCAATGTCCTAGGTGCAGATGTGGTAGAAGTACAAATTGTTTTAAGATACGACAGAATAAAAAGCAAAATGAAGACCCATCCTGGGCCAGTTCAAATGTTTGATGATTAAGACTTAAAGATCCAAAAAACTCCCTTCTGCCATAAACCCTTAACCTTTTGTTGGTATTCTGCTTGATTTTCACCACCCAGTTTTTAGGTTTCCCCCCTTCTAATCTGCAGTATGCCTTGAGGATGAAATAAATATTGCCAGGTAATGAAATCTCATTTTCTGTTAAAGGATCATTGCAGGTAACTCTGTGACAGTGACGTGACTGCTTTACTTGCTGCAAAACTAGCTTGCTGCTTTTTGGCACGGACAGGCTCGCTCCGTTTATGCCGTGTCTGAAATGCTAGGGCTGTGGTCTTGATTCGAGTGTATATCACGTAAGATTCATATGGAGTAGCATGCTAGATAACACACTTGGTGCTACTCGAGGCAATTAGGCTTTAATACAAAGTACGGTAGCGTTGCAATATGCTTCCTCGCAGGCAGTGGGACTGGGACCGTGCTCTCCACAGCTGCCAGGGACTGCAAGCTCTCCCAATGCTTGGGTCTTGGCCCCCCATCTCAGCGGCGATTCACGGCTCTGCTGGATGTCTCTGGTTGGCTCCAGGGATCTAGCAAAATCCAGGAAGAGTCGTGTCGAGACTCACTGGAATGTGGATTAGTTTCATACGTGTCTAAGGGCAAGGATGCCCGGGAGAAAAGGTGAAATAGGACTCTTGTGTCTCTCGTCAGGGGCTGTGAAGAATCTGTTCTTGCGGCCGGGGTTGCTCCCTGCTTCTGCACGTGAATGTATTTAACAGTGAAGATAAATCCAGCAAACCCCAAGTACCAGAGATGTAGCACTTCCGAAGCATAGCCTGTAACTCTGTGTTGGGAAGTACCGTTCCCGGTTTTGGGGTTCTGAAGCGAGGATCGAAGGATTTCAGGTCTAATCCCATGTCCTTAAGTAATCTGTTTCATTCATCGCCTCGAACTGAATTGCTGCAGCTGAGCAGCGTGAGTGCAGAATCCTCTTACCCTGTAGCTTTCCTCGCTGTATGACTTCACCTGCAAATAGAAGTCAGCTATAATTGGATGTGGGGCTCACATCTGCCTTGTGCTTGCAACAGGGAGCCTTAATTCAGTGTGAATGGAATTTCCTTGGGCGTTCATCGGGGAAGGAAGAACCAGAGCTGTAACTGAGACCCTTCGCGGGGGACAGCCCTGACAACTCCTGCTCCTGTGCAATGCCGGAACACTGTTTTGGCTATCTATCTGCATCAGTTGGAAAAAACTGCAGTACTTTAAGCTTGTAAAGGGGGACGTGTGATCTTTGTTTAGTTGGACTAGCTGAAAAAAAACCCCTGAACTAGTTTCTTCAAATTCTTCATCGTTTTCTGTCTTGTCAGTTCAGCAAACCAAACGAGTTATAGTTGTTTTAAGACCTTGACAGCTATTGCAGCCAGTTGTGGTAGAGACGTATGTATGAGGGAAAAAACGCATCCTGTAGACCAGCTGCTCTGGTTTTGTATAAAATCAAGGTTTGTGTATTTTGTGTGTCTGGGGAGGAAAAGACCAGCGAACATCAAATTCAGCTAACCTTATGTTTTTAAACCAAACAACCCCTCTCCCCCCGCAGTCTTTCTCAGCACAACGGTCTGGGGAAGTATGGAGGGAAACTTCTCCCCGTCTCATCTGGAAAGTGTATGTTTTTTGAACGGGACATTGGAGCTCTCTTCTGACAAGAATCTGGAAAATGAGATCAGTTGAATTTGTGTGTGCGCAAGCTCACCCTTAAGACATGAGTGCATCTGATATTAAAGTTCTGGACTGCGCTGAAGCCCTGTATGCCTAAGAACAGCTGATGAGAATTTTACCTGAGCTCATTTTATGTCTTCTAGGCCATTAGGAGTAAAAAGGTCTTGACTGATAGTGAGCATGAAAAAGCACAAAACAGAAAAGCTAGATAGTTGATGGAAAAATTGAGCGGTTTCCCCTTCAGACTGCAATTTCAAGTCTTGTATAAGTGGAGTGCAGAAGTAGGACTTTGTATGTTGAAAATAATTGCTGTAAAAGCAAAGAGAAGGGCCTTCCTTTCAGTCGTTGGTTCCCTGGGAAAACTACGGGAGGGAGCAATCCGTGTGCTTTTCGCTGTGAATAGCGAAACACTGTCATCTTGTCTGCAGGTTCTGCACACAGCAAATAACTCGGCAATGACGTAGGTTATGCTTCGGTCTGAGGGATAAACTAGGAAATCCAGAAAGTCTGCATCGGGGCAGCACAGGGTAACGCTGCGGATGACTGCAGAAGACCAGACTTTGTAGGAAGAAATGCCCTTTTCCGTTACGGGCCCGTATTCTGCAAAGGTCTGAGCACCTGCTTAACTCCATGCGCTGGGAGCAGTTGGGCGGACGTCAGCATAATATGTATTGTACATAAACTCCAGGGCACGTGTTTTTGCAGAGTGTCACTGGGGAAGATAATCTCCTGGCGGGCTAGAAATGAATAAGTGTTGTGGAGTGGCAGACAGTAATGGTTGTGATGGTCTTTCAGACTAACAGGGATGCCAAAGGAAAAATATGATCCTCCAGATCCTCGCCGAATTTACACCATCATGTCAGCAGAAGAGGTAGCCAACGGGAAGAAGTCGCACTGGGCTGAATTAGAGATCTCGGGTGAGTTGATTTGGTTTTGAATTTTGGTTCAGGGGAGTTGTTGGTGCCCCAGAATCGCACCAGACGCTTTCAGACAGGGGATGCTGTTGTGAAAACAGCTTTTCTGAGTTGGGGGAGGAGGAGTAACTGACTTACCAGATTGCCTTCGAGCTTGGCTGGCTCACATTCAGCCCAGCTGATTTAAAACACCAACTCAGATTGGACGCGAGTTTTTGGGTAGCACATCTGCTTCCCTAGAACTGTACCTCTGTCTCTATCCTTTTAACTGGGAGGGTTAGATAATTATTCAAAGTCTGCTCGTAGAGAAGATACACGAAGGTATCTTCTGCAAGCGTCACTGAGTGCTCCAGTGAAGTGGTAGGGTTTCCACGCTGGAAATCCCATATTCTGACCTTCCCCATAGTTTGTAGCTGATGGTTTGAGAGCGCAGACCTGACTGAAGAGGTGGTTCTTTGCTTTTCTTTTTTAGGTAGAGTGCGGAGCTTAAGTACGTCACTTTGGTCGCTGACGCACTTGACTGCTCTGCACCTCAATGACAATAATCTTACTCGCATTCCGCCTGATATTGCCAAGCTTCATAATCTGGTTTACCTGGATCTGTCATCCAACAAACTCAGAAGTTTACCAGCAGAACTAGGAAACATGGTATCTCTCAGGTGGGATAAATTATTCTGGTTAACTTTTCAAAAATCTGTATTCTGGGATTGGGACGGAGAATTTTATTTTACTTTCCATTCTTGTATTTAAAATAATTCTGAAAAATTCAAGATTGGTGCAAAGCTTCAGTTCTAATAATTACTTTTGGGTTCATTACCCTTCTTTTCTGATCTCTATAGATACATGTCTGTAAGCTATGTAGTCTTCTGCTCTGAAACATGCTTTGACACTTGGCAATTGCCTGCTGTTAAAATTCTCCCTGATTTAATTTTGTGTTTTGGGGGTTTTGTGGCTTTTCTTTTACTAATGAAAGTATTCTGGTTGTGCTTTGAAATGGGAAGATTGGCACATCTTTCCATAATACAAAAAAATTCAGGGTGAAAAGTGTCATCTTTGAAGATGAGCGGCATATAGCGCTTTACGAGTTTTCTTCTGAAGTGATACTCATCAAAAGTGTTCTTGCATTTGCTGCAGGGAATTGCTTTTAAATAACAATCTGTTACGGGTTTTGCCTTATGAACTTGGACGGCTCTTCCAGCTACAAACCCTAGGTTTGAAAGGTGAGTGAGTTCTTTACAGTTAAATATTCCTAGGAGTACTCTTGAATTACTGAGGGGGCTGGGCTGAAAAGCTTCATGTATTATCTCAGCATTTTCTTACAGTTTATTTGAGATATTAAGCTTGTAGCAAAAATGACCAGCCAGTTTGAAAAACAATGCTCTTCTTTTTAATGCTATTAAACTTCCTTACGAGCCTATTTCAAATCTGTAGATAGGTAAATAAACCCTTTAACCTACTGTATTATTGATTGAGGTGAGTCGAAGGAAGAGAGTCTATGTGTGCTAGCTATTTCTTTAGCATCTGTTACTGTGGTATTCTACAGTTCCAAGTTAAGCAACCTAAATATCTTCTGAGTCAATTTGTCTGTTCTCATTATGGGAGATTTTCTTTGGTTGGAAAGCCTCAAGAAAGTCAGGCAGCTAATCACCCAGTTGTTGTTTTATGCTGTTGGCAGGCAATCCTTTATCACAAGATATTCTCAGCCTCTACCAGGATCCAGACGGAACTCGAAAGCTACTGAACTACATGCTTGACAATCTAGCAGGTGACAGCCCTACAAATCTGATTGCCAGAAGTGGTTTAAAAGCATGCATTTCTGACAGTATTTGCTGCTAAAACAAGAATCTGAACCACTGAAGGGAGAGTATTTTCTAAACTGCTTTTGCATTTTTGTCAAGTGGTTCTAGTCGTACACACACACACACACTTGCACACAGTGGAAGAGGATGACATATATTGTCTAAGCTTTTCCCATGTTACCATGTTATAGCCAGTTGTTCCCACTGTTCTGTTTGAAACCCTTCAATTACCAGCAAAGTGCAAAGTCTTCCTTGCTGAAGCCATTTTGATACTTTCCGCTAGAAATTATAACCCAAATGCAGGCAGAATGTCAAATTTAGATCTGGAAATGCCAAAGTGATTAAGAATATCTAGTACCTGACTTAAATCCTACTTCGTGGTTCCGTAACTGAGCTTTCCGTTTTGCCACTTGATGGCAAAGTCACAACATTGCAGGAATGATGGATACAGGATGAGGTTCTTGGAGAAGGCGAGTATACGGTGTCTGAACCACTACAGGATTTACCCCTCCTTCTTCAGCAGTGTATTCAAGGTGCAGGAGTATTTCGGTGGTGCTTCGAGTTTTGAAAGCAAGAGACAAAAACAGTCGTGAATCTTAGAACTGACAAATTTGCTCTTACTATAGCTAGCCATTTAAATGATTTTTGCCTCCCCTGGAGCGTAAAAAGACTTGGGGAGTTGGGGTTGCAAAGCACAGTTATGGAACATTACCGTTCAGTCATCATTTTGACTTAGAAATTGTAACTTACATATAAATGTAAACCCTGAATTAATCACGGTTTTAAATGTTTTTTAGTTCATCCAGAGCAGCTGCCTCCAAGGCCATGGATTACTTTAAAAGAACGAGACCAAATTCTGCCCTCAGGTAAATCTGTGGTTCTTTTCCCTATGTTCACACAACGATGCGCTGAAAAACTTTTCTTTGGCTTTATTTGCAGAGAAGTCTTCTGCCTTACGTGGATCAGATTGCAAACAGCAATTTGCGTTCATTTGTACTAAAACAATAAACATACGGCTATGCTGTAAATATGATTTTTGTAATTTCAATGGGATGCCAGTCGTTTCTTTTCCATGTTAGGCTTTTTCATATCTGTTCCAGCCACCGACGCCCAAGCATAAGAGCTTTTTTTAAAGAGTTCATTTCCTGGAAATAATGAGAACTGTAAAATAACTGCGTACAAATGCCGTGTCCGTGCACAGGCTGACTGAAGTGAGGCTTTGAGAAGTCCCTATCTGCAAGTAAACCCGTGGAGTGCCTGGTACTGAAGTTAGTTTAATGCCCTCTATTGTTGCTTTTGGTAAAGTGCAAGAGGCAGCATTTCTTCAGGCTGCCCAAATCCGGTGGCTCTTCTTCCCCTGCACAACCTGAATATAGCCCTCAAAAAGCATCCGTGAGCTTGTATAAAGAAGAAAAATGCTAACATTGTTATTGCAGAAGATCGGATTAATAACCAGCAAGAATAACGTGGCAGTCCTCTACGCTTTTTCTTTTTAGAAGCGTGAAGATGGCAGGTCTTCAAAACTTTACTCGGTTGTGTGTTAGGCAGGCTAATGCTGCAGTTAAGGTCACCTGTCACTTTTTTTATATTAAAGAACAACAAACCAGAAAAAAAAAAAGGAAGAAACGGGAAATGCCAAAAGTCCTATAAGCCACCACAACATTAAGTTCTGCATTTCTGTTTCAAATTCCCTTACAAATCAGTATCTCGGTGGAGTTTTACGGACTTTGGTTTTATTTTTTAAATCAAGCTTCCTGAGCAGCGACAGAATTCAGAAGTCATTAGAAAGCATAGCATTAGGCGAGTGAGCTGTGGAATATTTCATGTTAGAAACTGTAACAAGCCAATTGGTTGTTACTATAAAATTGAAACTGAACAGCGGAAATCTTCTTTGACTACGAGTATAAAAAAATACAGCTGTGGGGTAGCCTCACAGTAAAACCTCACTTCTTTCCCTGCAAATATGAGCAGTCTTTTCCCAGTGGCGTGGTGCTAGGACGTTGCATTTACCTATCTTTTTTAATCGGTGTAAACTCTAAGGGAGTTGAGAAGTGTGTGTGTGAAAGAAGTGTGCTTCGGGTTGAGTGATCTGATGAGCTGCATGCTGACTTCTCTCTTTTTTTAAAAAATGCGACCAAATAATGTATTAGGTGCTTGCTAATTTATGACTTCATTTCTCCTTCTCTTCCCTGCCCTCACCCAGACCTCTCTCTCCCCCTTAGACTTGATAGACACAGATACAACTTGATACAACTTAGAAACGTTGCACGGGTGCTAGGAAAATTGTACAAATGTTTTGGAATCAGACTGCCTAAAATTGAAGCGTTCTAAAGCAGCATTTCTCTCTGATGCTGTGGTGTCATGACATAGTAACAGCTTCTTTGGCAGCTTGGTTTTGCTTTTGCTTTAGAACTGTACAGGTCACTTAAGCCTGAAGTTGCTTTATCAAGGCACCTCATGCAATAGATACTGGGTTTTGACTGCATCACTGAAATGGCTGCTACTTTCCTTCTCCTTACCCCCAAATCCAGAGAGAGACTGTTCCTCATTGTTGCCGACCCCTAGATCTCCCCCATCCTCAAAGGCAATAAAGAATTGACTGCAAAATGGGATTGCATTGCTTTGTTACGCACAGGACGCCGCCTCGTTTTGGTAGTAATGCTGATTTTTTTTCAGGAAGAGTTTAGCCTTACATGGTAACTGCTGGCTCAGCAGGGCCTTTTTTTCTCCTGCTCATGAAACGCTCAGTGGAATAAGCCCACTGACTTGTGTTCAGTAGGCCCTCCAGAATAGACCGTGTAACATTCAGTATTTTGGCTTGGGTAAGTTCAGCATTTGTAATCTTCAGAGGTTGATAACCTTTCCCTTTCTTTCTTTCCTTCCAGCTTCATTCACAGTTATGTGTTACAATGTGTTGTGTGATAAATATGCCACCCGGCAGCTCTATGGCTACTGCCCGTCTTGGGCACTCAACTGGGAGTACAGGAAAAAGGGAATCATGGAAGAAATCGTCAACTGTGATGCAGATATCATTAGTCTTCAGGTAATTGGAAAATAACTGTATTTTTCATCAGAAACAGAAAACCTCAACTTCCGCCTTTAGAATGAAATGCTCCCTTGAAAACACCATATTCGCCTGCTTGCTAACAAATTCTGGGGCTTACCAATACAAGCTGTGTGCACAGCTCCTTGTTTACGCATTGGCTTGTCTTTTATGAAATGAGACAAAGTAAGTGAGATAAAATTAGCTAAATTCGTAGGTAATTTGCATTGGAAGATCTGAGTCTTTTCCCCCTCGGATAAGCATCCTAAATATTGTCCCTCTGGGTGTACGGGGTTTACTGCAGAAGGGGAGACTGTAGAATGCTATAACCCCAAACGCCACTGTTCCTAGTCCATTCCTGCTTGGTACAGAATTTAAAGTCTCAAAAATACTCTCATTGGCAAACAAGGGGACTCTCATGGTCAAAGTTAAATATCGATGGTCATTGGTACCTGTATCCTGTTAGAAATCTATTGCCGATGTTTAGAACAGTTGAACGCTTCTGCCTTTAAACTGATCTTTCATTTTTTAAGCAAGTTCTGGTAGGCAAAAATCTTGCACAAGAAGAGAGTAGTTACCTTGGCCTGAAAACCTCAAGAGATCAACCTCTGAAATCCTCTCGGAGACTGAAAGTTACTGCAAAGGAAATGTATTGTTACAGAACAGCGAGAGACCCTTGTGTGAAAGAGCTCTCCAGATTAAATATTAATTGCTGCTGGATATCTGTCGACCTATCAGAAGTTTTAACCTAGGACGGTATCCGCATTCAGATGTCAAAAATATCAGATGTAATCTATTGCTATTCAAAATACACCTGTCATTTTCCCTTTTGGGGAGATTCCAGGATATCCAGGAATGCAAATCTGTTTCCAGCAGGCCATTAATCTAGGAAGTGACACGATGTGTGCCAACAGAAGCTTTTCGCTTTGGTGAGAGCTGCTGACTGCAAGCCAAGGCAGGCCCAAGTTGCCATACAGCGATAGGAAGGGTTTACTTGACTTTGTTAGCCTAAGGTATTTGTGTTCAATTCCAGGAAGTGGAAACAGAGCAATACTTCACCCTTTTTCTGCCAGCCTTGAAAGAACGAGGATACGATGGATTCTTTTCTCCAAAGTCACGTGCCAAAATCATGTCTGAGCAGGAGAAGAAGCATGTGGATGGCTGTGCAATATTCTTCAAAACTGAAAAGTAAGGGGCAGAAGCAGCTTTTTTAAAATACCGTAAAACCCACTTGATTGAGGTCTGAAAGCTTTCCTCTCTCAGGATGCATGGTAACCAAAGTACTGTGCTATAAAACAAAAGATAAAAAGTTCACTACAAGGAATGATCCTCCCTTCCCTTTTGCTGCTCTATTTGCAACAGAGTCTTTCTGTTCCTGTCACACTAGGAACAAAGATACCTCTTCAGAAACATGGAAGTTCCAGGAGAGCTAGTATGAGTAAAACCTTACGCGCTTCGTGTGCGCATTTTTGGCAAATCTAATAAATACTTCACCTTCTCTACAAACTTCTGCCTTGCTTGACAGAAGTTTCACCCCTCTAAGATTAATCTTTAAAGATCTATAAGCTGTGCTTCAGGCATTAAAAGAGGTATTACTGCCAAAGGATCACAGAATATTCTCTGCTTTTATGAACTGAAACGTTACATCATTGAATACCTGATCCAAAAAGTTCTGCTACACTAAAAGCATCAGACTATTGGGAAGGGAGGAGGGGTGCTGGCATTCACGCTTCTCATTTGTGTAAACTGCTCATGGATTGTACCACACCGAGTATCCCTCTGAGTATTCCCTCGGAACAGTTTTCAGTATTTAGAATGGAAGTTGCCAAAGCTTTAGCTCCCTTTCAGAGTTTTCATTGCTTCCAGAAATAAAAATACGCCTTTCAGATCATGTATAAAAACAACTCGACTGGTTTTGAATAGAGGAAGTCTGTGAAAACAAACAACTGATGTTTTTCAAACCTTCAAACCTTGATACTAACAAGGATATATACAGAACTGGTTATTATGCTGTGGCGCTCTCAGTTAAAAAACAGAAAAAATCCTTTTTTTTTGCTATTAATACTTCTTTTTTTTTAAATTTCTAAAAGGACAAAACCAAAAAAAACCCCTTTCAATAGGTAGCCTCCAGTTTGTCCTGAAGCAAGGTGTTTTCAGGCACCCTAAGGCTGGAAAGGAATGAAAAAACAATTTCGCAAAGCTAATGGTGTTAGCTAGTGGTTTGAAAGAAGCTGGTTTTTAATAATGCATTTGCCCAAAGTAAAAGGCAAGCCTTTAAATACCGTCTCATCTTAGTTTTTTGCCTACAACACTCCTGCGGAGGTGCGATAACCTCTGAGCGTTGCTCTGAACAGTCCTCTCGGAGTGCTACGCTGAAACAAGTAAACACTTCCTAAGCCCCAGGTATCTCGTCTCCCCCGAGGGTATCTCACTTGCCAGACCGAGAGCTCGATCCTGACTGGGGGAATATTTCTTAGAACTGTTTTTACTTTTGTAAAACGAGAGGACAAAAGAAATGGGCCTCACCCTGTCCTGCAGGCTCTCTCCTCGGACGTGGTAGACTGGAGTGCAGATAGAAACCATGTCTTTTCACGTAGCTATACGTCACACGTGTTCACAGGCGATTCTCTTTGTTTAATCAGATTTACGCTGGTGCAGAAGCATACAGTGGAGTTCAACCAGGTGGCAATGGCTAACTCTGAAGGTTCGGAAGCTATGTTAAACAGAGTGATGACGAAGGACAACATCGGAGTTGCCGTGGTGTTAGAGGTGCACAAGGAATTATTTGGAGCAAGTGAGTATGACCGTGGTTCTCTCATTGATTATTCAGTTCCACGTAAAGGCATGAGTTATTCTTTAGGTCGTACGGCTCTCTAGAATATTATTGCCATTGGCGGTGGTAACCAAGTACTTGCAGATGAACAAATGCTGTTCACTGTGCTAATTTGAGAAATGATAGCCCATCGGTGGCTAAGACAGGACACGGATGACATGATTTCCTGGTACGTTGCACTCGCAGCCAGATGCCCAGCATTTAGCTTTCTCCTTTCAAGCTTTTGTCCCTGCTTACTTACTCTGTTAAATTCTACTTGAAGAATTAAGCTTTTCCAAGGTCAGTGTGTTTACACGTGTATGCTCTTACCAATAGTTGTCGGTAATGTGCAACTTCTATTTTCAACTCTCTTTTTTCCCCCTTGATTGAATCCTTCCGTCCTCCCCCAGGGACTGTATGACAGTGCTAATGTATGATGTGGAAGAATGAGATTATCGGGTATCTTTTCATGCCACTTGATTGACTGACTGTCACATTTTCATTAAGTTTGATCAGATGCAGTAGACAATTTCAAGATACTTAAAATTGCCACCCTGCTCTGTCTGCGGTCTGGTGTTTTGATCGCTTGTTTCCAGTGTACCCTTCAAAGGAGGAGAATGTCTAAATCGCAGGACTGGAAGGAGCTGCCTGTGACTTTATGCCCCATCTTTCAGAGTACTGTTTCTCAGATAAATAGTAAAAACAGCTATAGTGTTTTGCAGCAGCCAGGTTCATACTGCATTCATTTAAGCAGATTGAGTTTTTTCCCAAGGGAACAATTTGCCGTACCGTGGCGGCTAAGAGTCAGGAAACTCCCTTGTGCCTTAAATATTGAATAGTGGTGCACGGTCAAGTGATGACCACTTGGGCAGTAGAGAAGGAAAGGAACTGTAACGGTATCAGATTATGCTGGCTATTTCTTTCCTATATTGGAGAGATTTAGTCACGTAATATTATGTAAATGCTGCTCATTTAGAAAGGAACAGTGGTTCAGGTAATGCCTTTTTTCCAGCAACGAAAGTACATCCGTCTGCTGGTGTGTCTGACTTGGAGTCCTTAGTAGCTAGACCCTGAATGTTAACGGGGGGGAATCTGCTATATTCACACAATCAGCCGTTCACTGATAAAAATGTATTTGTTTGTCTAGGTATGAAATCGCTTCATGTGGACAAACAGCTGCTTATTGTGGCCAATGCCCACATGCACTGGGACCCCGAATACTCAGATGTAAAACTCATTCAGACTATGATGTTTGTCTCGGAACTGAAAAATATCCTCGAGAAAGCCTCAAGCAGGCCCGGTAGCCCAACAGCAGATCCTAACTCTATCCCTCTGGTGCTGTGTGCGGATCTCAACTCGTTGCCTGATTCAGGTAAGACTGGTTTTGGCTTAATTTTTAACTTACCTTTTTAGAACGTTTGAATCCTCTTTTCCTCTGAGGGCGATGGGGCGGTTTGCACTTCCCTGGGTAGGTAACAGCTGCCTTTCGAAACGTGGCTGAATAGAATGCAAGTCCTCTGGTTGAGTAGACTGCTTTTCGTGATCAGTTGTACGCTCCAGAAAAGTTGGTTGCGCCTACAAAGATGTAGAAAAGCACAAACAGATCTTAAATAAATCGTTAAATAAATACCCATGCCTTGAGCAGCAATAGTAAGTAGGAAAGACGTGAGTTCACGATGGAACATGAAAACTTTCTAAGAAGACGGGTTTGCTTTAGTAATTATGATGTTCAATACTGTAATATCAGGTATATGTACGAAAGCTGCCTCTCTAGCACCCCGTCACATGTGTACTACAGTGAAAACTTTCTAAGGAGACGGGTTTGCTTTAGTAATTATGACGTTCGATACTGTAATATCAGGTATACGTACGAAAGCTGCCTCTAGCACCCCGTCACATGTGTACTACAGTACGGGTACTATAGGTTTACTGTAATCCTCAAAAAATGGTGTCAAAACCGCTGGAGAGCCTCAGCTGCCTTGGCTGCGTGTCAGAAAGGTGTATACGGCTCAGACGTGGACAAGACAGCTGCTGTGTAGATTTCCCCTTAGATGGAAAGCTCTTTTCTAATCTCATGGGCTGTCTTGTTCGTGTTTTGGTTTTTAACTCCGAGGCCAACACTCCCTGAATGTTGTATTTTAAAACAACTCCCTGAATCCTTTCCTTTGCAAACAGGTGTAGTGGAATACTTAAGCAATGGCATAGTAGCTGACAACCACAAGGACTTCAAGGAGTTGCGTTATAACGAGTGTCTCATGAACTTCAGTGGCAATGGAAAAAACGGGGCTTCTGAAGGAAGAATTACGCATGGCTTCCAACTCAAGAGCGCCTATGAAAACAACTTGATGCCTTACACCAATTACACTTTTGATTTCAAAGTAAGCAGCGATTTTTCTGAAATGGCAGACATTGACCTGGTCTCCCCAGGATGCTGTCTTAATTTTCTGACTATTGGCTGTCTTTCTCTTTGTTCCTGTAAGTGCTTCATCACTGGTTCCTACGCTCGCTGGACACTTTCCTACCGCACACAAATCCTTGATTTGCCGGTGTTTTTAAGCTTCCGACCTGGCTCTGGCCAGTGACTTAATGAGAACGGATGCAGCGCTTTGAACGCAAAACGCCACACGCGTTTCTTACCCTAATTCCAGCGCTGTGCCTCTTCCTGTGAATTGCAGCCAGAAGCCAGTCGAGTTCAGGTTGCCGGAAGCGAGGTCTGTTCTCACTGTCGTGTTTCTCTTTCTCCCTAGGGTGTGATTGACTACATTTTCTATTCCAACACTCACATGAACGTGCTTGGTGTCCTGGGGCCTTTGGACCCTCAGTGGCTGGTTGACAACAACATCACTGGGTGTCCACACCCTCACATCCCTTCAGACCACTTCTCACTGTTAACACAACTCGAACTCCATCCTCCGCTCCTGCCTCTTGTCAACGGTGTGCACTTGCCTAACAGGAGGTAGTGGAGCCCTGCCCCTTTAGAGGGCAAGGACCTGTTGTTACGGACCTGTACAGTTGTAAATCAAAGTATATAGGAGTGAAGTATGGCCAACCTTAAGCTGCTTCTTCAAGCTCCTTTCCTTATGTGTTTGATATGAGATTTTGCACATTTTGGTGCATATTGGTATCATTTGGCACTAGGGCTGGAACCAAAGTATTATTCCCTTTCCAGGTTTTTAATTTAATGTTTGTTTTTTTTAAAAAAACTGGCAAGCTTTTTCTTTTCAGTAGGAAGCTGCACTTATAAACAGACAAATGAGATTAAAACTTGCTTATTAACATATTTCAAGATAATGCTTTTTTCCAGAACGTGGCGAAATGAGCCAACCTTTTAGGAGAAAGAAAAACAAAAATAGAAATGCTTGTTTTGTAGGAAGAATATTAGAAGTACTGTTTGTTTGAACCCAAAACGGAGGCTGAACTCTGCATCCGAAATAAATTTTGCACCTTAGCGAAGCACTTATTACCTGACTATAAATGATTAGCAGTGTGGCCCTGCCCCTTGTGTAACTAATATTAGAAAACCAAAGATGGCTTAATACCTGTGGTAAAATTTGAGGTCTAAATTCTCCTGATGCAATTTCATTTACAACGAAATTTCCAGCGAAGCTGCGTCTCACAAGACTTTGCAGGTGAGCGTTTAATGCTGTGTGTAGATCGCTTGCTCGGCAGATGCCATGGTGACTTTTTTTCGGAGCTCTATCCGAAATATTTTGCACCTTAGCGAAGCACTTATTACCTGACTATAAATGATTAGCAGTGTGGCCCTGCCCCTTGTGTAACTAATATTAGAAAACCAAAGATGGCTTAATACCTGTGGTAAAATTTGAGGTCTAAATTCTCCTGATGCAATTTCATTTACAACGAAATTTCCAGCGAAGCTGCGTCTCACAAGACTTTGCAGGTGAGCGTTTAATGCTGTGTGTAGATTGCTTGCTCGGCAGATGCCATGGTGACTTTTTTTCGGAGCTCTGAAGAACTCGGTCCTTTCTGGGCGAGATACGCAGGGATCCAAAGGACCTCTGTGAAACAGAGCTGCCCCTCTGCTTCGGCAAGCCAGGGCAACACGCTGTTCGGCAGCGCAGTTCGGGAGCAGGACTTAGAAATGGTAAGAAGTTGCACTTGAAGCGAGCCGTTGCAAGCGTTTGGGTTCCGGGTGAATAAAGAAGTTGCAAATCCGTCCTAGGTTCCTTTTTCCGAAGTTCGGTTGCGAAGATGGGAAACCTGGGATTAAATGCTTAAGCGTAGGGTCCAGGAAAAAGCCACTGGAAATGATCTTACTTCTGTCTCCGAAGGGCACGCGGCGTAGCTGTCGGCATGCTTTTTTCACTGGGGGAGCGAGCGGTAGCCGTAATCATTCCTTGGATTATTTTTCCTGACCCTAGTTGCCAAATAACCATCACACTTTTTTAATAGTCTTTCTTTTCTGTTGTCGGTCAGGGTTGAATTAAAACGCTGCTGGTTCATTCCCAACTGTTAATGCTCTTCGGATGTGTTGGAAATCTGGGGGTTTTGTTTTGGTTTTTTTTTCTTTTTACGCTCTAGGTGGCCAGTTCAAAACCTTGTGCCTCAAGAGGCATTAAACATAATGCAATTTTCTGAAAAATTGGTTGGCTGCTTCATGTTTAAAAAAAAAATGGCACAGTGATAGGAAAAGGTTGTGTCTGTGTTTTTAAGTTTTTCCTTATTCTGCTTTTTTGCTGCTATAAGATTTTCTTGAATTTATATTTTAAACTTTTCATGCACTTTACTGTTTCTAGTCTCAAAATGTGATATTTTTAATAAATGAAAAAATTTTCCATTATGTGAATGAAATTTTTAAACAGATTGATAGCCTGTATTTATGTCTCATTCGTATACTTAAAAAAGTCAAATTTAAATTGTGAAATTAGTTTTAAATACTAAGGAGCCATCTTCTGTCTTGCAAAACTGCTAAGTCAGGCTGTTCCTCTACTCTTTAAGTAAACATTTCCTTTGTCGTTTTATACATAGGAAATTATCCACAGGGAAATAAAATCAATTGGCCCTAGAGTAGACACTATTCCCTGACTCTTGTTGGGGGCCGGGGAGGAGGTGGTGTGGGACAGAACGCAAAAACCGGTTCAACGAAACGACATCTCCCTTTTAAAAGAAGTGCCTAAAAAATGGAGGCGTCATCTATTGTCTACTATAAATTGGAAGCGATCGTAGCTGGGTGACATTCCTGTACGGCAACTGCTTTGTGCAGCACCAAAAAAAACCCCTTTCTAAAGACGGATTTTCCTCTAGGTGCAGGTATCTCTTTTTTAATATACCTCAGCGTTCGACACCTAGCCATCGCAGACAAATTGCGAAAGCGATTTGAGAGTATAGTACTGGAAAGTAGAATAGCATGAAAAACTTAATTTTGTGGACATTACCTTTCTGTAATCAGCTACTGTATCTTTTTTGGAGGGGGGGGTGCTCTGCTCTGGAGGTGTGCACTAACAAACCCTTCTCCTCCTTTTCCTACACGCATGTTAACTAGCAACATGAGCAATATTTCCTACCATACTTCACTCCCAATATTTTTTGAGATGTTTGTATAAAATGGAATTTAAAATTCACCTATGATTGTATATGAACTGCAGAGGAGCCCGTTTATTAATAAAAATAAAACCCAACAACAATCTTTTGTAATATCAGGGTGGGAGAGGATGGGGATGGAAAAAAACCAACCTGGCAAACATTGTGAACTGCTTTAAGTTTGACTTTCCTTTGGTTTCTAACCGATTGAAGTGTTCTGTTGCGGGAAGGTGTTTAATTGGATTTTCTCTGCTGCGAAACGCACTTCCAAACGTCCATTACGCTGTGCGATTTTTAAAAAAAAAAAAAAGTTATTTTAACAGACGTTGCACAAAACCTCCGGATTTTAAAAAAAAAATGAGTCTGGTTTATGTTTCAGTCGATGCACATAACCGGGGACATGTTTACCCGCCTTTCACGTGTCTGGCTCCCTCCCTGTTTTCCTTCTGGTTTTTTCCCTTCCCGGCAGGAGCAGTAAGGGGGTTGCACTTTTTTCCCCAGCCGAGCAGAAACGCCGCTCCCCGCAGCCATTGTCTGCTCTAAGAAGAGCGGGAAGCAGGGAGCAGGCAGCCCTCAGCCTCGTGCGCAGGATGAGATCCCTTTCGGTAAACATGTGCATCATCCAGATGGCGACGCTAATTTTCTTTTGACCCAGATGGAAGCTGACGGTAGGGTGTTTTCTAGGGGAGAGGGAGTAATACGAAGCGAAATACCCCTAACCGTAAGCAGAGATGGATGGGAAACCATCAGTTCTCTCCATCGCTGACCCTCGGTTCCCAGCACGTCGCAGTGCCCTCGCAGCCGACGCCTGGGGAAAAAGCTCTAAGTCCTTTACTGCTCCTCGCTGCCTTGGTATGCTTTCAAAAATATGGTGCCTGGTGTCAACTTCTAAGCAACAGCACTGCCTAAAGCAAGCAGAGAAAAAAAAATCCAACACCCTTCTACAAGCAACTTTTTAAAATTCAATATGCTAAATCTCTTAGATACGGGGTTTTGTGTGTGTGTGTATATATATATATAAAAAAAAAGAGAGTTTTGTACAATGTAGCTGAATATTTTTGTTTCCTTATTTCAATGTAAGGAGCGTGACCATTTGCGTACCACACGCTGAAGTCAGGTATGGCACAATGGGGTCTGAGACCAGCTTTCCTTCCCATTTGCCTCGTTAAAAGCTTTTGTCGTCTCTTTCTAGCAATCGTTGAGAAAATACTTCATTTTATCGGTAAACTTTCTCTGTCTGTTGGAAGCGGCTCCTGTTTAGTCTGCAGACACATTCAGAGAAGGTCTCATTAGTCTCGAGTCCTCGCTGTTCTGTGTTTTGTAGACTAGAAAGCCAAAATCTTTGACTCTCGACCTTTTCAGAAGCACTTGCCACTGACCTAACACAGCTTTCAAAACCGTACCGTGATCTTCAGCGTTCGGGTAGCGCTGCGGATGGCTGACGGTCTCCCACCGTGCTGGCTTTGCTGCGGAGACTCCTAAATCCACGTTCACGCTCTTGAACCCCCGAGGCCTACTTCACAAAGATGCTGAGCATCTACAGCTCCCACTTAATCCCGAATACTGGGCTTTTGGAGACTGGCTTTCCGCACCCGGCTCGTGAGACGTCAGGTCCGAATCACGAGCGAGAATTTGAGACCTCAAAAGGTTCATATCACTTGTTTCTCTGGGGGTCGGTTTTGGTGAGGTGGCGGGGGGAGAAGCCGAAAGGGCTTGTTGAAATTCAGAGTTTCTCTGTTAATTCAGAAGACAGGTTGGGGAAACACTTTAAGGATTCCTAGACCGGGAGCACAGTATTCACGCCTTCTTGGTAGGGAGCAGGAGCCAGAAGTGGCTGCCGGTCCTTACTGTCTGAAGACCAGATTTAAACCCAGCAACACAACAGCAGTTACTTCATTTCCACGAGGCATTTTCAGCTTCTAGCATCAAACCCTTCCTTCGGCATGAAACTTGGCATAACAGGGTGGACTGAAAGGTCTTTTAGTCCTATCCAAACCAAATTAATAGCCCGCATTACAAACATCACACAAATGTGATACGCACCCTGGTACTGGTTTAAAAGGGAGTTTAATTGCAAATAGCAGTTGTCCTCTCCCCAGCGACCTCAGCTTTGTACGTAATTGCGATTCCTCTGTTCTTGGCTTCTGCGCAGATATTTTTCTTGTAATGGTACCGGAGACCTAAGGCACGATTTAAACCTAAGGAAGGACCCTCTCCCTGCTGTACGAGCAGATGACTGATCCGAGCACGTCCTTCTCTGGCACGCTGGTACGCCAGGCAGCAGCAGGAGGCGGTTCAGCTAAAATCAGGCTGTCAACGTAAAAGAGCAGCGGGTCGTTGTCCTACTCGGTCACCACAGAGGTGGGATGTTCTTCTGGGCGGTCTTTGCAGCCCACAGTGCCTGGTAGGAAGCGAAGCAGCATACGAGGCTCGCTGAAGTTCGTGTTGGCTTCAGAAGCGGTATGGTTTCGGCACCAAGCACGGGCGTTGAAAAACCTCGCCTGCCTGATTTCACGTGTCCCGAAAGGAGCTGAACTGCTTGGTCCTGGAGGGGTTTTATCCAGGGGGGCAGGGGACCTGATTTGTTAGAGACCGGAAAAGAAATGAGCCCTAGATGCACAGAGGTTCAGGTTTTTCTGATAGACGCTACTATTAGCGGAGTCTCTCCATCTCATAGTGAGGAAAAGCATCTTGCGATAATGCAGCTCATGAGTTTTTTCTAAGATTACAGAAGTATAGTCACGTACCCTCCCTTTCTCACCCTTCAGTGTTCAAAGGCGACACACACACCAAGAGAACCTGGTGGAAACCGTTCATGTCTTAAGGCTCTATGCCAAGCATCGGCCAAGAACTCACTTTAAGATTAAAAACAATTTTAGAAGGAGATGATAAGGCTCTAGATCCAGGCACAGCTCTAAGGGATACGGTATCTTCTCCTGTGACCACTCTTTGCACTCACACCGACCGCGGCTTTGCTTTTCCTCCAGGAAAGGAGAGCAGGAACAAAAACCAGAGCAGATGGGGCAGGCGCAGGCATTGCACGATAAGAGAAGGGACAAAATTAACACCTTTAAAGAACTCCCTCATCCTAAGAAAAAGGATTTGACTCTATAAAAGGTATTAAGAGACGATAAAGTTTGCTGGTTTGGCTATGTTCGAGGATGACGGACTTCAGGAGTGCAGTTTCTTGGAGTGTATCTGAAAATAAGCGTGAAGACAGGGAAATGCTCGGGTACTTTGGTACTTTAGGGTGTTTTGAGCAGCGTTGGTGGCAAAGCACGCCAAGTGATATGACTCTTTCTCTTTTTTCCCTCCCCCCCGCAATCATTCGGTGTGTTTAGCCTGCAAAATCTCTCACCGTTTGAGTGGTGAAGGTTGGAGTGATCCTGGAACTTGGTCTTGTCCCTCTTTGTTCAACAGTTCCTACAATTTAGGCATTTACTGGTTTTGCATTTGTCTGTATTTGTCTTTGTTCCAAAGCAAAAAAAAAAACCCAAACCCAACCAGAAAAAAAACCCTCATGGTGGCTTTCTTTACAAGTGACATGTTACGTGACTTTGGCTTTGTTTTCCATTTTTAATTACCGCATCGTGTGTTTGCTTTCCGAGCAATTAAAGCGTTTGTGTGCACCACGTTAGCTAAATATGCCCTTAATTCATTAACTCACGGGCTGGACCGGAGCAGCGGTGATGGGGGCCCGGGCTCCCCCTCCCGCCCCGTTTCACGATGGTTATTTTGGGAGGTCGGGGTTTTTTTTTGGTTGGATTTCTTGCTTGTGTGTTGTCTTCGCAACCGCAAGGTCCTGTCCCTGAAAAGGTGGAAGTGCACGTGGAGAGGGGGGAAGCTGCGGTGTCACTCCCGGGCATGCTTACGCTAAAATTTTAAGGGGGTTTACGTCTCGTTTTATGGAAACGGTAGCTTCGCTTTAAATCGAAGGGGCGCTGGGCTCTCGGATGGGGAAATTGCTGCTTGCGGAGGCCGGAGCCGCTGCTGGCCCCCCCGGGCCCCGGGTTTGCCTCGCCTGCCCTGGGGCAGCTCCGCAGCACCGTCACCCCCCGGGGGGGCCCTGGGAGGCCGCCTTCCCCACCAGCCCCGACACGGGGACGGGGTAGATCTCCCAGGCAAAAAGCTTTGCGAAGTTTGACACCGGCCCTAGGCACCACGCTTGCAAGAGCAGCAGCCTTCAACTGAGACCCGAGCAAAAAACCCGAGTAACTTGTTCATTCCATGTTTCCCGCGAGCATAAATAGTAAGAAACCTTCTCTCGAAGCTGTCTCCTTCGCTTTTACGAAAGGATCCTTTTTTTCCCTCTGAAAGAACTCGTGTTTTGGAGAAAGTGCCACGCCACGGTGCAATTATCCCTGAAACTATACTTCGCAATGAAAAAACTCACCGAGAACGCGAATTCCCGTTGAGTGGGGACGGTGGGGACCCAGGCAGGGGGAAGACCTGCTCCCCCGCACAGACCCGGCCCGGACGAAATAACGGCGATGACTGAGCTAAGCAGCCCTGCCTTTCTTTAACCTGAGGGCAGCTCAGGAAAGGGAGGTCCTCAAAAACCTGAACTGTTACGGTTTAGTTCCCTTTTTAATTTTTTGTTTGTACACACACCCCCCGCATCGTGGAGATGGGCTCACTGCTCACACGTGATGGATAGGGCTAAATATCTGCTTGTTTCTTCCCACCTGTGTACCTTTTATTTCCTTCTGTAGGCAATAAACAGCCCTTTTGCAACCACTCTGGTCCCCTGCTGTGGTTCCTGAGAAGCACGGGGTGGGAAGGAGGGGGACGTGGGGACCGGCCGGGTGTTTCACAGCTTGCCGCTGCCCTGGGACGCGCTTTTGGCATCCAGGGTGGTGGGGTGGGTGACACAAATTTGATTCCTACCCTTTCGGGGAGGTCCCCAGACCTCAGACACCTACTACCAGCATGGCCAAGCCAGATTTTTACACGGTGGTAATTTTGCGCAGGGTTGCAAGTCACACCTGCGTCGCCTCGGCCCATGCGGCCAAGGGACGTCCCTGTGCCGTGCCGAGGTCCCCGCAGGACGTGTGAATCCCTCCCAGGAAAATAGGGGTCTACGGAGAGAGCCTCGGCCGGTCACTGGGAAATTTCCCAGTATCTCCCACTTCTCCTGTGCTCGCACAACTGGGAGCCGGCACCGCGGGGCTGCAGAGGTCAGACCACATCCAACTCCTGCCAGCGTCCCGTAGCACGACCCGCTCCTCCCCGGAGCTGTCAGACAAAGGCACGAAAACTTGGGGCAGAGGAAAGGCGGCGCATTAGGAAGCACCCTGCCGCAAAGCGGCTGAGGACTTCATGTTGCCACAGTCCGGTATAACTCCCCCGCCCCAAAAATCCCATTTTTTTACACAAATCCGTGCAGAAAGAGCTGCCGCGGCCGAGGGGGGAAGCACGTTCATCCTTTTATTGATGGCGCCCACGACGGGCTGCCGTCGCGTGCAGGAACAGCGCAGGCACCCGAAATGGAGGGCGACGCCGGGCGCCCGAGAGGAAAGCCTTTTTTTGGCGGGGGAAGGCTCCTGCCCCCTGCCAAAATCCCGGGAGCAGAGCAAGCGGCAAGCGTGTGCTTTTTTTTGGGAGGAGCGGGGGAAGGCTCCTGCCCCCTGCCAAAATCCCGGGAGCAGAGCAAGCACCGGCGTTGTGCCACGAAACCTGGCGTATCTCGGCGCGGAGGGGTTATATCACTGCTGTCCCCGCAGAGGAATAAATAACCACGGCTGGTTATTTATTATCGTATCCGGACAGAGGGAGAGATGGGGCGGGGGGTCTGCAAGGGGGCCGGCACCACCGCTCCGCTCCCCCAGCCCACCGCTCCGCTTCTCGCCGCGGCCGCCGCCGCTTCTTTTTTGGTGGCATTCCTGCAGATTTTTGGGGGAGGAAAGAAATGAAAATAAAGCAGTCAGGAGGAGGGGATCATCCTGCCGACACGTTTGGTATGTTGCTTGTTTTTCGGTCGCTGGGCGTTGCGTACCTCTGCGTCAGCTTGTAGATGAGCAGCTGGATCCAGGGCGCCTCGGGGGCCACGCACACCTTCTTGTTTTTCTTCAGGGTGAGACTGCAAGGCGACGAGACCCCCTCAGCCCCACGCACGCCTCTTCCCCAAAGTTTTTCTAACCGCGCCGCCGTCGGCGGAGAAAACCCCTCTTGCTCCCCAGCACGGTTATGAGCACACCCCTACGACCCTTGCCGGGAGACAGATGGGGTTTTTTGGGCCTCGACCTCGGCTCCGTGAGCCACGCCAGGCGTAACTCCCATTAAAACGGGCAGCGGCGTCCCGTGCAACAGCCTCTGCCTTGCAAGAGTCACCGGGAGACTTGGGGGCTTCGGAGAGGGTGCAAATGCCCGCGTATTTTTGCGCTGGTTACATGAGCAAGCAATCTGCAGGAATTGCTTCGCAGGCTTTCCACTTACATGATCTCCTTCCTCCTGCAGTGAATACCTGGCGGCGTAACGTCGATGGCAAGGATCAGCCCCAAGTTGATGACCTGGGCAGTCGATTTGATGCACTTGCACCTCATGTTGGTCAGCAGGCTCTCCAGTGACAGACCTGCGCCCGAGAGCAGCCCACAGCCAGGTCTCGGCCCCCCATGGGGGAGGCAGACAGGGACACCCCCCCCCCGCCCCGCCATCCTCGTGGCACCCTCCCCGTGCCACTGTCCCCACCCCTCCCCGGCGCCCACGGGGCCGTTTGCAGGGACGGGCTTGTGTTAATGGGGTTTGCAGCAGCAAGCGGCGAGAGCGGCGAGAGCAGCGAGCCTGACGCAATGCTAATCCCTCCCGGCACAGTCTCAAAGCTTTCTTTTCATGCATACGGAGGGGGTTTAGCTTCAGGGTTTGAAAACTTAACCAACGTTTTATGAATTAAACCCGTCGCCTGCCCACCAAGCACTCGAGTTTCACGGGGGTCTTGAAGAGAAGCAGCTTAAACCCATCAGGCAAATCCCCCCCCGTCCCAGGCATCCCCCTCCAGCTTAGCCACTGGGTTTAAAAGATAAACTCAAGCTCAAAGACAGGCAAGAGACAAATTTGAAAGCTTAGAGGAGCCCATGCTCAGCCCCATCCGGGGCGCCCAGTGCCTCTGCCTAGGGATTTGGAGGGAGAGACGGACAGACGCCCCAAGGTCACTCACCGCCCCCCGGCACCGAGTTGTTCAGGAGCAGGGCCAGGGCCAGTGCCGCTGGCAGCAGACGCATCCTCGCCACCCACCCCGAGCCGCCGTGGGGGTTGCTTTATAGCCAGCCCCGCTGGGGATTTTGCAGGCTGGGAAGCGCCGGAGGTTGAAAAGGAGCTGCCCCACGCTTTGACTTCCCTGCCGTCGCTTCCCCCCGTCGCACGTGGCCCACGCCGCCTCCCCACCGAAAAAGGCAGAAACCACCGTGGCCACCTCCTAAAACCTCCTGCTTGCCCCATGTTTCTTGGTGGAGAAACGCCGGTGACCCCCGCTCTGCTCCCCACCCTGCACGGACTTGCTCCCCCAAGCACCCCCAAGCCCCCCGGCGCACCAGGGGAAGGGATGCGAGTGACGGTGCCCGGGGGCTGCCGCCTTTATTGGACCTGTTAGGTTGTGCCCGAAGGGGACACCCAGTGCAGGGCCACGGGGTGGGAGGGTGGGGAAATGGGGACTG
>NW_008794411.1:260287-260794 GCF_000699145.1 Aptenodytes forsteri
GCATGCTCCCCTCCGCACCGGGGTGAGGTGACAGCGGGGTGGTGGTGGGGGGGTCCAGTTCTGGGCCTGGTACATCTGGCCGTCCCGCTGGTGACAGCTTCCTCAGTGGGGAGCCTCTTTCTTCCTCCTGCCAAAAGCAGAAGGGGGGAGAAACATGTGAAGACTGGTCCTCACGGGATGCCCCCGGTCCCGCCGGGAGCCCCTTTCACTCGGGGTGGAGGGGGGCTTACAGGTTAGGGAGGTCCTGCAGGAGTTTCTTCACCCAAGGGACGTCAGGATCCACACAGACCCTCTCCAGGCTTTTTAACTTAATCCTAGAAAACACACGGCGTTTCAGCACCATCGCTTCCCCCTCCTCCAGTGGGGGGGCTCGAGCAGCCAAACCCCCCCCCGGCGCTTCCCGTAAAGAAAGAGAGTGCGAAACTGAAAGAATTCAGGGAGGACGGGGGAGGACCAGAGGGCTCGTACCCCCCCCGGGAGCCACTTACATCACCTCGAGGCGCCGGC
>NW_008794411.1:261305-273895 GCF_000699145.1 Aptenodytes forsteri
GTCCGGGGCCCGGGCTTCCTGAAACCGGCTCTGTTTTCCCTTTACCTACAAAGCTGGGTCTTGTAAAGATATCGGTTGTTTCCCCCAACGCTTGTTCTTAGCCCACGCAGCTGCACAAGCCTGGAGGTTTTTGGGGTGCTTTTCTTTTTTTTTTTTTGCATGATCAAATATTACTCATTTCTACAGCCAGATTTCCCCCTGCAAGGTGCATCCCAGCCTGAGCTTTGGTGACATTCGCTTTTGCTCTTTCCCCCCCCCGTGGCTGATTATCCCAAAACTCTGCCGAGTGAGCTCGCCTCCACCCCCTATATTTTCTTATTGGCCTTTACTGCTTTCAAAAGCCTTACAGCTGCCGGCAAGCCCCAGCCCCACGACGAACGCCGGCGCTTGGATGTGGGGTGCATTGGCTGTATCACCCAGCTCCCCGCCGGCAACGCCTTGCCCTCAAATCAGCACCGAGACACGCAACAGGTTATGCCGGGAAGGAACTTTGCTTCCCGCCAGCTGTGCCGGGGCTGCCAGACCCTTGCTGGTGGTTCAGGGCTGGGACAGCCATCCCTGCTGCCGTCGCTGCCTTGGACAAACCTTTCCCCATCCCTGTCTCATTCCTCCGCATAAAAGGGGTTTTCATCGTGCCTGACACGTGCCTGGGCGCTGCCCCTGTTCCCCTACCTATAATAGAAATACCTCACCTGAGGTATATTCAAATGCACATTTTAATGCCTGCGGCATGTCTGTGAAAGAGCGTCAAGACAAGAGCACCAGATGCAAATGACGGTACATTCAGCTCCAGGAAGGCTACGGCGGTGGGGTTTATCAAAGCTCTGCCGGGTTTCTTCGAAGCTAGGAGATCCAGGGAAAATACAGCAGAAGAAAAAAACCTGAATTTTATTTGACTTGAGCTCTCAGGACAGGACACGCAACGCTGTGTTAAAAAAAACACCAGACACACACTCTGTCGATGAGTGCTTCGCACGGAAAGAGTCACAGAGTCGTTCTTACAGAGACGGGAGCAGCCCCTGACAGAGAAAGGCTTCACAGTCCACAGGCAAGTAAATAAACGAAGGGTTCCTATTCACGCTGATCCGAGGACCGAAGGCAGGTGGGAAAAACCCCCACGAACCTGCCACGGGGCTGGGGTCAGCAGTGAGCTGCCCTCCCTGCAGCGGCCGCCGCCGGGGCCGGACACGGGGCTTTCGGGAAGAGGGGGAAGCGAGGGCAAAGTGAGGAGCGGCCAGGTTTGCACGCCTGTGCATTATCTGCCAGCCCGTCGCGGGGCTCCGAGCGTCAACTTCCTTAGCAGGAAACTTATTTTTTCTTCCTGCGAAAAGCAGAAGGAGGAGAAACATGTGAACGCAGAGAAAAGCGGGTCCTGGGGGAGGAAGCTCCTGCCCCAACCGAAGGAAGTCGCTGACGTTTCCTCGGAGCAGGCGTCACCCGTGGGGACGTCTGCCGGCCACCCCTCTGCTCTGCCACGAACCCGGGCATGACAAAGGAGGGCGGCTTTCCCAGCCGAGCATCGACACGCTATTGCACTCGCAATGAGAAAACCCTGCTCCTGCCATTCCCCACCCCACCCCAAATATTTTTTTTTCGCCAAAACGTTTTCAGAGGCGCGGCGCCGTGCACGGGCCCGGGAGAGCACGACCCACGGATGGCAGCACCAGCGTGCTGAACGACCGAACGCTGCTTTGCACAGCGAGGTCTCACCCCTCATCACCTTGGGAGCGGGTCCCTTGGCTCCCGGCAGCCCCCCCCCCCCCCAAAACCCCCGGCGCGCCAACCCGCCCCCCCGCCAGGACTCCGGATGAGATGGGATGCTGTCCAGGGCCACCTGAGCCAAAGGGGTTTTCATCAAAGCAACTTACGTGCTAGCAATACGCTTCAGCAGTTTCTTTACCCAAGGGGCGTCAGGATTCACGCACACCTTCCCTGAGGCTTTTAATTTAATTCTGAAACGCAAGGAGAGGTTATGAGCATTACCCTCCCCTCCAAAGGCAGGGATTCGAGCAGCCAGAGCTGACCTGCAAGGCTCAGCTTCCATTTACAGTGCCAGCAGATCACAGAAAGCCGCTAGCGACAGAGGGAAGCCACAGGACGGTCAGGAAAAAGCAAGACGCAACACGTTCCCGTGCGGAGCGGAGACCGTGCTTGAAGCCCAGAGGTGACTGCTCAAAGGCAATTTTTTCTGTAGATTTACAAACGTATCAGTGCCAAGCAGTTAAAGAACTCTTACACTTCTGTTTAACGCACCACTTTAGTCAGGACAGGAGGAACGAGGTAAAAGCTTGACCCAAGATGCTGCGGAGAAGCGGGGTGGTGGCAGAAGAAAAGGTGCAGGGCTGGCCCCGCTGCTCTGCAGGAGCCGGAGGAGAAAGCAGCTTTCTGCCCCACGAGCCACCCGCAGCACTTACATGATCTCTGTACGTCTGCAGGTGCTTCCCACAGGTCTTATCTCAATGCTTTCGTATCTCTTTGGACTGAGGTAGTCCGAAGTTGTTTTTACGCACCTACAGTTCAGGTTTCCGTTCACCTCCAGGATGGCTGAGAGAGAGAGAAGGTAGCAGCTTACAGAGACAAACAGCGTTATTTAGAGATGCAGCAACTCCGAATCTCTCACAGAGCCAAAGAAATTGTCCCTTTCCGTGCTTTCGCTGACAACACTTTAGGGACCACGGTAAGAAACTGTTATCTGTGCCTCTACCTCGGTACCCTGCTCTCACACAGCTCCTGAAAGCTGAACCGGGTCCTGGCAAAGGAGGACGGTCGCGCTCTTTCCTTGGCTACGAGAAAAATCCTGGGCTAAACAGCCAAGAGGAGTCCCTGTCTCCTCCGGTCCCTTTCGACGCAGGACGCAGGTGATGCCCACCCATCGCGAGGACCACGGCAGGCTGGGAGCTGACAGCCCTGGGTATCTCTGCAAAGGCACCAGAAGCTCACCTGCGCGGGCTGAGTGGGACATCACCAGCAGCAGCAGCAGCCACAGCAGTACGGGGGCTCCTGTCCCCCTCCCAGCCGGCGATCGCATCCTTGCAGCAGGCTCAGCCCCTGAGACGGTCTGAGGAACCGGGTGAAAAAACACCTCTATTTATTTGGGAGGGTCACGCTCTGATACAAGCGACAAGATTCAAACTTCAGCAGTCACATCTGACCAGCGGACCGTGAAGAGAGGTGACGTAATTTCTCGGATGCTCCCCGCAGCCGGGTCAGAAGCTGAATTTACAATATTATTGATTAAAACCAGCCATTGGGACGAACGACATATTTGGATTCCCTACGTCATCTTCCCCACAGCCTGCTTCTGATTAGCTGGGTCTGTACAAACATCACCCTTCGTTCCCTTTAGCATTTACCCCTCAACCACAAAAAGAGCCCAGAATAAAATCGGAGCGCAAACCCCGGGTAAGCAGGGGTTTCTTAATGCACTCAGATATTTACATATTTCTTTCTTCGGGTTATAATTCCCCCACGCTCTTTTTGCTACCTCTTACATCAGCAAAAATGCCTAGCACTGTACCGTGGAAAATTAATAAAGATCTCTGCTATACGTTTCCACTCAGACCCTTCAAATCTAGCACTTTGCCGTACGAGTAAAACACCCAGGAAATGCAAGAGATGACTGGTACAGCAGCACCAGCAAAAAGCAAACCATGCCTGCATCTCTGCACAGATAAATGTGCTGACGTGCACGTTTATCAGCAGCGACGTCCTGGGTACCAGCGGCCGGGGAGTAGAAACAGAGGTGGATGCCAGAGAAGAGCAGGAGGAAAAGCAGCGGGGCTGGGATGGACTCAGGGATTTGTGAGGGTGAGACCTGAGCTCTCCCCTCGCAGTGCTGGGACTGGAGGGAGAGGGGCTGCAGCCCCGCTCTTTCCCTCTACGTTATGTCCAGAGCGCCCTTCGGTAACACAGGGATCAAATCCCCATCTGGATGCACAACGAGCCACGGGGCGGCACCAGGGGTAGCTGCCGGGGTCTTCCTATTTGGCCCCATTTACTAGCCTGTTACAGCACTTAGGACCTGAAATAGTCTGGGCTGAGTTAGAGGTGTTCTGCCTGCCTGCCGTTTCAGGAAAAGCAGCTTTTATTACGTTATCAGCTCAGAAGTGCAGTGTGCTATGCAATCGGTGAGCCAGTTCTCCGTCATCCATGGCAGGGATAATAAAATGGTAGTGGGCAAACTACTTACATCAAAGTAGACGTGTATGTGTGTCCTGGTTTCGGCTGGGACAGTTAATTTCCCTCCTAGTAGCTGGTACAGTGCTGGGTTATGGATTTAGGATGAGAACAAAGTTGATAACGCACCGATGGTTTAGTTGTTGCTAGGTAATGCTTACACTAGCCAAGGACTTTTCAGCTTCCCATGCTCTACCGACTGAGCAGGCTGGAGGTGCACAAGAAGCTGGGAGGGGGCACAGCCAGGACAGCTGACCCCAACTGGCCAAAGGGACATTCCATACCGTGGGACGTCATGCTCAGTACATAAACTGGGGAAAGCTGGCCGGGGGGGCCACTGCTCGGGGACTGGCTGGGCATCGGTCGGCGGGTGGTGAGCAATTGCACTGTGCATCACTTGCTTTGTGTATTATTATTATTATCATATTATTATTATTATCATTTTATTTCAATTATTAAACTGTTTTTACCTCAACCCACGAGTTTTTCTCACTTGTGCTCTTCCAATTCTCTCCCCCATCCCACTGGGTGGGGGGCAGTGAGCGAGCGGCTGCGTGGTGCTCAGTTGCCGACTGAGGTTAAACCACGACAATGCGGCAGTGGGAAACTGTAGGAGCACAAAGAAGGGGAGGTCAGACCACGCTCATCCTTACAGTGCTGTAGAGCCACGTGTCCACAAGGCTCTATTCTGGCAACGCGGAACCCTCCGGGCCTTACACCCAAGGGAATACCCCTGCCCGTTTTGGGGGACCATCGGCTGGCGCTTGCTCCTCCGCACGTTTCACATAATTTTTTGGGTTTCCTCTCAAAACGAGCCACTGAAGGACTACAGCAACGCATTTCGGCATGCAAGGGGTCAGTCCTGTCACGCCAACACCTTCAGCCCTCACATGGGACATTCAAGGGCCACTGCTGCGAAGTGACGGCCACAGCAGCACCCCGCTCTCTCGGGTTTTGATGGGACGGTGGCTGCCCTGAATAAGGCAAAGTCACCAGCCGGGAAGCAAAAAGAGAAGGGGACATGCGGCCACGATCGCGAAGCGAGGAGGAAGGAAGAGGGCAGAAGAAAAATGATGTGGTTGTGTGATAATGCTGTAACTTGGAGCTTTCAAATCATGTCAGCATTTTATATAGTAACAAAATGGTAAATTAAAAAGAAAAAAAAAAAAGTCTTCCACTCAAACTGTAAGCTACTCATCTTTCTCTTAAAAACGTGTTTTTCCTCTGAGATAGGTCCAAAAGTCTTGTAAAGACCTTGTTCAAGAGATCAGGGTCAAAAACAGAGGAGCGAGGAGTTTAACTCCCCATACATCAGGGTCGCAGAGAGGCCAGGGACAATTTCCATGAGCTATTCCCGAAGTCCTGCGGGGGGAATGAGAGCCTTGCTGCTATGGCAGTGGAAAAGGAGGTGGCTTTAAAACTGGGTTTTGTTCAATTCTTTCAGAGCTTTCAATTTCCTTGCAGAGAGTTATTAGAAGGAGCCCGACCTAGGACTGGTTTAAATGGTTTTGCTGGGTCGTGGCAGGGGTCTCTTCAAAGAAAAGTCTGCAAAACCGCGGGGAAGGCAGCGATTTACCAGGAGAGATGACTAGTCACCTACTCAAAGTGCTACGGAGGCACCAAAGAAGTTTCAAAATCTTTCTGAAGCTCATGGCTTCAAAGCGATCCTGCTTTTACAGCTGGGGAAAACCGAGAGAAGTGAAAGCAACTTTCCCCAGAGCTGCCCAGCGGAGAGGACGGAGTCGGGACACGCAGCCAGCACTCCAAGCGTGGCTCTTCCACGACTGAGGGAAACCAACACCAGTGCTGGCAGCGCTTACGGATACTGGTACGGGAAGAAGCTACCCCTGGGAGACATGCAATGGACAGACCAAGATAACTCACGGGCAAGATCACGCCCCAGATTTGTGGCTACAGGGCAGGTGTCCGTCTCCTGTCTACCCCAGAGAGAAGCGGGAGCTACAGAAGCATGTTTCAGCCGGGTACATTTAAAGAGGTGGCTTTAAAGGGATCCTGGGCGATCAGTTTGGCCACAGCGACCTCAGTTTTAGCCTGGGGCAGATGTTTCCCCCCAGACCTATGCAAGATCCCAGGTGCTTTCACTGAGGTTGTGCCCTCTAGGGATGTGCTGCTTTGTGCTGACATGTCGCTTGATGCCCGTCCTCGCAACCCTTCTTCCATGACAGTCACGGTGCTCATTAACTCACTTTGTACCCAGGACGAAACCCACACACCCCTCAGGGAGAGGACAGGAGGGCCTCCTCTTCATCGTGAGCACAGAGGAAGTTGTCCCCTCTGCAGAGGTGGCCTTGGCAGCAGCTCCCCTCCAAGTAGGAGAAGTCAACGCTGCCGGGACAAAATCACACGCTCACCCTGGGGCTGCGGGGAAGCAACAGCCATCGTGGCATCCTTTGGGCAGGCAGCGCTGCCCAGCAGTGTCCCTGGCCTGGCCCACGGATGCTTCTGGAAAGACTGCCTAAAGCGTGGGCTCAGCGCTGCGATTTCAGGTGGTGGGGTGGCATGGCAGTCATTGCCTACAGGGCTACGAAGATGAACAGAACATAACCAGCGGTCCGCTTTCAGGCGCGCCCTCTTGATTCATACCTAGACGCAGATTTTCATAGCGAAGCCCAGCTCTGGCTCCATCTCTGAAGCGATGCGCTTGGGTTTCCCCCAGGACGCCGGGGTAGTTTGGTGAATCCCCGCCGCACGGCCCCAGAAGACGTGGATTTGCCTAGCTGGTTCTCAAGCTGCTACAAGTTTCTGCTTCGGGTAGGAAAGGTGAAATAAACGTGGACGCGGCGAGAAAGGAGAACTTGACAGAGATACTGTAATCCCAGGGTTTCTGAATCGTCTTGATAGTAGTCACGGTGGTTTTGATGTATGACTAACGTGTATATTGATAAACATTGTGGTGTTTTTTCAGGAAGGAAAAGCTTGCAGTCATTGCGGGCGGCTAATATTTGTGCAGGCTGAGTGGTAATTCTGAAAAGGGAGAAGGAGGGTGAGGATCTAGCCTGTGACTATATTTAAGCTAACCGCTTCCTGGATGCCAGTAATTCAGAAGGCTGGTCCTGACATATCGATCTGTGGACTTATCCAGGCCAGCATCAACCGAAACATGCTAGAACTAGCCTAGCAGCTTCTGTATTTTCTGCAGCAGCTGTACCTTTGCAGGCAAGAGTTTGAGTAGTTTTTTTATTTCTGTTATTTTTATTAGACCTTTAAATTACACCCACTGGATCCTCCAGACTTCCTTCCCGTGGTACCTAAATCAGAGGCCTACAGAAATGGGGTGCAAACAGCTCCCAAAGGCCACGACCGTGGCAGGAAAGAAGTGCTCTGCTGTGTGGCTCTGCTGTGCTCCTGCAGCCATTAAACTCCTTCAAAACATGTAATTTAGTGGCGTCAAGCCGTAGAAAGCCTCCGGCTAGTTCAGCGAGGTCAAAGATTTCCTTGGAGACACTGAAAAACAGGTGATGGGAAATGAGAGGGGAGGTAGGTGAGCCACGTGTGGAAAGAAGAAGAGAGCTCATGCTTTTTGGCAACGGGAAACTGGAGGTTTTACATGCTTGAGCCCCCTCTGAAAGATGAGGATGGAAAACCTGTCACAGTGTCTCTAAACACACGAGCCAGGGACAGAGCGAGAACTCGGTCTCGTAACAACCAGGCAGCTTCAGAGATGAGTAGAAAATGACCCGAGCTAAGCGGAGCAGGAAGAAAAAAAAACCAACAAAAAACCACCAAAAAACCTTTTCCATCTTTGACCAGGATGGGCAGAAACCCAACGCTGATGTAAATGCCGTGGAGATGCCGGCTCTCCTGCCCGTCAGTGAGGACCCGCGTGCTCCACAAGCAAGCACGTAAGGATTCGCAAGAGGCTGTGTCAGAGACGTCCGCAGCAAGCAAACCTCTCGGCCATGCTGAAACCACTAGGTTTTTTTTGAGAGAACGTGAACTCTCAGCACCCCCCTCCTTTCTCCACAACTCGCCCAGCTCTCCTTGCGGGAGAGATGAAAACTCTTAGTTGTTTTGTTTTTTTTTTTTTTAAAAATTACCCCCCAACAAAACCCAACTGTAGTGAATTGTGACCACTGTGGTTTGTGGTCCATCATCTGCTTCAAAGTTAAAGATGCCTCCTGCCAAAACCTGAGGGAGAGCTGCACCCCCACTTATTTCAGTGCCAACCAGTACAGCACTGCGTGAAAACCCGGGCAGAGGCACCCAGGACCCCAGCGCGGCGCTGGTTTCTCTCTTATCGTACAAAAGTGTGTCTCAGCCGCTTCACGCGGTGCCCGGTTTCCAGCCCAGGGCTCCTTCCAGCCCAACTGGGACGTTCTCCGTCCCCTTGTGCCTCCTACACCTCGAAAACACGTTCCCAACCAGCCTGTGTTCATTCATCCATGTACGAAAATAACTTCTTTAGCCCTTTTTTCCCCTGATGTCCCTTCTCCTGGTTGCATTTTGAGAAGAATCGTTCCCTTTATACAACTGGCCTTCCTTTCTCCCAAAAAATTACTAGCCCAAATCTGCAAAAAATAACACCGACGCAAGGGTACGGCCCAGGGGAAGGGAACGACTGACCAGGATGCGTGGGTCTCCAAGGCCCTGTGCTGGTGGTTACCAGCTCAGACGGAACTCGGCGGAGTTTTATTTGTACTCGGATGCAAAACAGACGGTGCCTACTGCGGCAGACGCCAGGTATAGAAGTGAAATTTCAACATGAGAGCACCAGAATTAGCCAAAGCCTAACGAAATCCGTCCAAAATTAGGTTGTTCAAACCACCTATCGAGCTCACTGTCACTTAGTGTCTTCGGGCGAAGGTGCACAGACTTGCTGGTGATGTGGCATGGGGACAAGATCTCATTTTTTGCTCATTTTTGGAGATACCAGAGCGGTGTGATGACACCTCCGCTCTGCATATCTGCAAGAAGGTGAAAAACCTACTATGGGCATCTTTAAAAGTAGGGCTCGATTATTTGGTCTGCTCGAGGGCTTAAGAAAGGGAATACAGTAAGAGGGAGCTTTGAAAGAGAACGGATAAGGGGGAAAGAGAAAGGCTCAGAGCAAGAACAAAAGCTCGATCAGGGTGAGAGAAATTAAGGGAAACTTTTCAGAAATGTGAATTCGATATTCCTGCCTCCCCGGTCAATCCCGAGCCATAGGACCTCTGCGGAGAAGCGACCGGGTGCTTTCTGCCGAAGGGAAAGCAATAGTACACGTTCAGCAGCATGTCAGAGCATGCCACCCAGCCCCAGAGCAGGGACAGTTTCTGGGACATCCCGTCCACCCCAGAGATGCAAATGGCACCAAGCAAGCGCAGGAGAAAATCCCCGGACTGCTGTGCTAATTTGCACTTGCTGCTAGAAAAGCACGCTGGAGGAATACCCCGGCACCCCCACGCTTCTTCGCCAGAAGCTCTCGATTTGTTTCAAATATGAGTTAATCCGAAATGAACCTAAGGTGAAGCAGAGAAGCAGCGTTATTCCTCAAAGGCACGCCGGAAAAGGAGAAAGCACTGTGCCGCCTGGCACGAAGGACGTGAAGCAGGAATGAAACCCAAGGGCTTTACCCGAAAGCGGCGTCGGTGTCGGTGGCTCGGCCGCGGGCCCCAGCTCCCTCTCCGCACATTTGCATGCGGGCAGAGGAACCGGTCTAGACGCTGCAGGTGTCGCCGAGCGAGCGCCGTTAGCGATTTGCATAGGGGCTTCAAGCGACGGTGACGGCTCGACCCTCCGGCATGGGAGCAAGTCAATGATGAGTTGAAACGAAGTCGAGCTGCGACAGGGAGGGAGCCAATAAATTGCAAGCCGGCGCATTATAAGCCAGACGTGCCTGTTGACATGGCCTTGCTGCTCTCGTTGCGTGGTTGGTGCAACTTCAACCCGATGTCCTCCACACCTCTGCCAGCTGGGAGGAAGGTCTCTTGCTTTTAGCACTTCATTCTTGGGCTAGTGAAGAGCGGTCCAGGTCTAATTACAATGGCTAGACCAAAACATGCTCCTGGAAACTCCCCCATCTAGATCTAGCCTGCGCTTCACAAGATGGCAAGTTTCCACCAAACTCGAAGGCAGCCCCCACAATCCCCAACGCCTTTCTTTGGAATAGAAAGAGGATGCTGCATCACCAGTGAGGATGCTCCAGCGCTTCGGGAGACTCACGCAATGGGTGCTAAAGAGTAGAATCTTGATCGGAGTGGCAGGATTACATCGCCTGCTTGTCCCGCAGCGCCAATGATCCGGCCAAGCCCACGGTGCCGGTGGGAGGCTGGGCATCAAGCACATCACTGCGGCAGCTCAAGGTTTTAGCTGTCTTCTGTGTCTATGTCAGCAATTGAACCGCTAGCTGGGCAACTGGAAAAACGAATTAGACCCAGGGTACTGAAAAGATATGGAAGGAGTCACGCGAGCTTTCACTGTTGAACCTTTCTGCCCATGACAAGGAGGAAAGAGGTGCTACAAATGCCACAAAGGCCAGAAATACAACAAAGATGCTGGTATGCAAGCACGTTTCCCCTCCGTACCTGAGGGAGCAGCCTCCTGAAGGCACATTTTAATTGCTTGAGCTGAATGACATCCTATTTGGGTAACTTACTTAGGCAAACACTTAGCAACAGTCCTACCACCAACCTCCCAAGGGGCATTATGGCAAGGTCTCCTCCCCTTCTCCTCCAAGTTTGACATCTCGATAAATGCAGCTAGAAGCTGGCAGGCTTGGTTAAAGTGGTATTTTTTTCTTTTTTCTTTTTCCAAAGATTAGTGGTTTCCATTTTAGTTGAGTCAGTAATTAAGCTGTCTCCACGTTATTTTGCTTGCAGAATAACCCATGACTATTATTTCTGGCAGAGCTAAACACGGTCTTGACCCATTCTCTACTGGTTAAGTCAGAAGACAGTAGCTCATCTTTAGAAAAGTAGCGCCTCTTGCTTCCTAGCTTGACACAAGCTTCCTCAACCACAACCACCAACCTCCCCAACGTCTAGTGGCACATCTCCACTTCACACGTACGTTAGTGACTCATTTCCCAACAAACCTCATCTCTTTCCAGACTATCTGGGTTTGATTGCCACAGCGCATATGACATATGTCTCCGCTGCTTTCCACCTTTTCAAAGCGGTATTTACAAGATCTTGTGCTTGCAGTAGCTTGGCATTTCCCGTCTGACTGAGTAACATTAAGTTTATCCACCCTGCTTGCAAAGTTCACCAACCACGCTCCCCACCACAAAGCGGGGTCCCGCCTGGTGAGGTCCAGTCTGATAAAGCAACCCGAAGGCTGACAGAAGCTAGCTGAAGGGTTTGCAAACCCCCGTTGCCACAGGACCCGCTTCTCCAAGTGGGAATTGCACACAGAGACCACAGCCTGGCGCATTCACAGCCTGGGATGAGCTACCTAGAGGACGGGAAGCCAGCAAGGCAGGATGACCAGTTAAATGGACCACGAGATGAGCCACGGTCCCGCTCTGAAGTGGAGAGATGCAGAGAAACCACCAGGGCACTAGTCCTTGCGATGCACAGCTGCCTAACACCAAGATCTGCTCTAAAGAGCTGGTGCTGTTTAAGTGACGTGGTCAAGGGAGAAGGACGTGCCCAGCTACTTTGAGAGCCTCACTAGCCCTGTGCGGCGGGCATTTCTGTCTGCCACATCTACCAACGCCGCTCCAAGTCCTAGGCCTGCTGGCAGCAACACGAAGTACCTGTAAGCGCAGCCTGGAGCACCACAACGCGCTACTTTTGTAAGAGGCACGTGGTGGGGCAGGAGAGGGAGCGATGGTCCCAGCTGCAGACGGGCACGGATGAAGGCTTGCTATCCTGCCAGGGTTGATCACTGCTGAGGGGCTGCTGCCGAGGGTCACGGGGGTCTGCGAGGGGTGGGAGGCTATCCAGCTATTAAAAGCTTACGGGGAAGGAGAAGGATGAGAGACATGGGGAATGGCTGTTGGGAATGGAATTGTACATGGTGAGCGGGGGCATCCCACCTCCCGGGACATCTCAGTCACATCCAGCCATGGCTGCCGGAGGGACGGCCGTGCGCCAGCCCCATCCACCCTCCCCGCCCAGGCGGGCAGCGGCACATCACACCTGGCTACTGGGGGATGATGTTTCTGGCTGGGGTCCCAGCCCCGGCGCAGCACAACACACGCGAGTATATCGCTTCCGCCACGAGGCGCTCCGTACCCTGACATACCAGGAACGGACCCAAACTCGACCATCAGACTTGGGCTTACACCCGGGGTCGTTTATTTTCATTAACATCCACTTAATGTCTCGAGGCCTTTCTTTATCCTCTTTCTGCCGGGTGTCTCCCCACCTCTTCTCCTTGGGGAAGATGCTTTCCCCACATTTCACCCGCAAGCCAGCATAAGTGTAGTCATATTTTAAAAAAAAAAAAAAAAAAAAAAAAAAAAAAAAAAA
>NW_008794411.1:273978-308468 GCF_000699145.1 Aptenodytes forsteri
CCCAAACCAAAAAAAGTGTAGTAATATTTTAAAAAAAAAAAAAAAAAAAAAAAAAAAAAATCAAGCCAAAAGCAACCGTTCTCTAGCAGCAAGTAGAAGTGCACATGGTAAGGAGGGGAAATCCAGGTCTCCACCGAGAAGGAACCATGTTGCTGCAACACGAATGCCTTCCGGGGAGACGAGCAGCCCTCCTGCCCCCTGGAAAGCCCCTTCTCAACCGTTTCTCTTGGATCCAGCACCCCTGAATCAGCACTTCGGATATCAGAGCCTTGCGCGCGCTGCTGAGCCAACGCAGCTACTCAGAGATGCTCTCAACAGAGAAGGAGAAACTCGAGCCCAACTTCTGCAAGGGACGTAAATCTCACCGGCTAAGAGAATCGATACTGAAAAGAGTTGTCTCGCAGCTAAAATAATCCAACATCGCTTCAGGTTCGGGGGGGATGAAAGAAAGGCTGGTCGAGCTCCCAAGTCATGCTCGAGGCTGGAAGGTCAGCAAGCTCTCGCCTGCCGGGTGGAAACGGGGAGGCAGATGAAAGGGCAGCACGCAGGGAGAGAAGAAAGGCTTAGGGAGATACTGGAAAGTGAAACCAAGAGTCATAAACCCATAGAAACCATGAAATCTGCTTTGATCTTTCCTCAGCTTTTATCTCGGTTGTCACTTAAGAAACACACCCTGAAAACTAATAAGGCCTAAAAAGTCGCTTCTGTCGCAGGGCACAGCCTTGGGTTGGATCCAGAACGTCCTTGAAGCTATTTGTGCATCTGCCCTCCCTTTCGTACCCCACCTTCCCGCGGCTCAGGTGACCGCCTCTCGCAAGCACAGATTAGAGCATCTCCTGGCTTGAGGTTTTGCTGTGCGAGAAAGGTTTTCCATCCCAAACCTGAAGCTTCCTGCCCCTGCTAGCCACGCGCAAATGGAAAACAGGGGAAAAGCAGTTTTTACCCAATCAGACTGATTTTTCAGGGGTACGCACCAAGGAAGCTGATCTCAGGAGGAAAGCTCCCCGCTTGATCTCAGCCTGTGGAAGAGAAGTATTCCAGTTAACTTTTTCTCCTGCAGTTCATTTCCCAGTGCTCCAGAAAGGATTCGTTACTGCCCTCCTCCTCTTCCCGTGCTCCTCTCAGCATGGTGATTTATTTCCTGAAGGTCAGAAAGGACCGTTACAGTCCCGTCTACATCGGCAAATAGCCTGGACCAGCACGACACCTGCAAAGCATTGATCAGCCTGAAGACCGGGCATCCGGACTCTATGCACACATCAGGGGGTTTTTCGTTTTCATTCCTGACCCGGCCGAGTCCGGTCCCGTGGGCCGAACACCCACCGGAGGTTGGCCCACGTCTGGTGTGCTTCGCCAACCCGTTTAGTTTCGCCAGAAGGGAACCGAGTACATGCCCTTGAGGACCACCCCGTAGGATGGAGCACAGCTCTGTAAGCAGGGATGCTGGAGATGTTTGGTCCAAACCCCAGCCCCTCCCCAAACCAAAAAAACCCTCACCCACCCAACCCTAGTGATCCAAACTGAAACACTAATGTAAACGCACCCTAAGATCGGTTCAGGCCAAATTGCCTCACCCTAGCAAGCCCCAAACTCTTTCTTCCTTCAGGAGCACGTTGCACCAGCAAAAAGGGAGAGAGGGGCACCCGTGGAGAGGGGGAGCACGTGTTTTCTCCATCCCGTGGATGGGGTGGAAGAGATGGGGGGGGGACATTAATAAGCTAAATAATGGTGCGGGTACTACGAGAAGCAATACAGCCATTTGCCACAACCCTGTAGGAGGATTCAGCTATCCCTCTTGACAACTGCCGCGTTAATCCCACATTTGAACACGACGATATTCTTACAACAGGAAGGAAGAGGCATTGCTATTCACAGCATGAAAAGCCCACGACGTACAATGGACCGGATCAGTTTCTGGGGAAAGGCAAAGCGACCAGTTGCGAAATACCTGGCAGCAAGACCACGCACGCCCTGGCCGCGTGGAGGAAAAAATCAGACAGCTTGTGTTAATAGACCCACACCACTAATTTTGTCACTGCAGCAGAGCAGCTTTACAGGCTGCTCAATGAAGAGCACTACATAAGGCACGTTCCGGGTTTTTCTGAGGTTTGTTCCCACCTTAGAAATGCATGCAAATAAAGGAGAACCTGATGTCTTGTCACGTGGCCTTAAACTTCTGCAAGGCACTATCCATAGTGAATTGAGATCTTTACTTTGAGCCAGCACACGTGTCTGCGTGTACGAGAAGATCGTGCCTTGCACAGCACTGGAGAACCTAAGGCTACGAAGAGTTAGTGGTCGTCGTAACAGCTTAAAAATTATCTGAGAGTGATTTTTAAAAGCTACATGGAAACACGACCTCTTTGCATTTTGAGGGATGTAATCACTATAGTTGACTTAAAACCAAACGCTTAACAGGAATATCTCCTAATCCCAACCCCTAGGTAAGAAAAAGAAAGAAGGCAGCTACGTTGGGAAGTCAAAATATTGGAAGGAGCCAGAGGAACGGGTCAGACCTTTGAAACCGAAGGGGCACCAGGCCGCACCAGACGGCAGCCAGAGTAAAAGACATGCCCTTCGGAGGCGCGTGCTTCCCAGCAGCCACGCCAGCCCCTTGCAGACCGAAACACACACACGGCTGGCGCTGGCACGACAATACATGTTTTCTGACAAGGTGTGCATGTACGGCTGAACACGCATGGCGTTGCAGAACGGAGATGCTAATAGGGTCAAGACAAAGTTAAAAGCTTCTCTGGAGGTTCAGCAATAGAAAGCAGAAAGAAGCGCAGCGTCTGCTGAGCACCGCAGATGAAACCCTTCAGTTTTGTTATATCCTTTACACAATTATAGCCCTGCTGCCTACTTGAAGACAAAATGAGGCATTTAGACGTGTTGTGTGTCTTCAATCTCATAAAACCACCCCTACAAAACAGTCGAAAGGCACACTCATAAAGGTCTGAAGTCAAGGGCAAGCACTGAACATGACGCAGATCGAAATACCTCTTCTGACTACGTGGATACTTGCTCAGGTTATTTCCCAGGGCCCAGAAAGGAAAAAAAAAGACATCTTGAAATACCTTTATTAAACAAGTGGCCCTGCTATTCAGTCACTTGAACCTGTTCATTTGTTGTCCAAAGCAAGCAGCAAACCGGTACATCAGCAAACCACCTGCTGCAGGCTGGATTGGACCAAAAAAAACCCCCAAAATTATCGAAGGCACGATGGGCTGATCTGCGTGCAGGATGGGAGCACCCAGGACCAGAGGGTGCTGAACCGCAGCCAGCGAGCGAGCGTGCGCACCCCGACACCTCCTGGTGCCTCGGGGCATAACGGAGACACTGGCACGGGCTTTGCAGAGAGGTTCCTAACCAGGGGAAAACCCTTTCTTGAAGCAAAAAAATATTAAATCCCACTGGCATCCTCATTGAGGGAACACCGGTAAAAGTCTGACATCATTCACACCCGAGGGAAACTTGCTTTTGTCTGTTTCAATAAATATTTTATCTTTTTCTTTCCTGCCAAATACAGTCTATGGATCACACACAAGACAAACACCTACCCTCCCCTGCACCCGGGTTTGTCAGAAAACAGCCTTTTCCTTTCCTGCGTTTGCTGGTCCCCACTGGAGATGCACAGATGGCTTGGAAGAAAACTACAAACAATATCCTGTAGAAAACCGGGATTCCTGAACGCATCAACTACTTGGACAGACACGGAAATTTTTCTTTTCTTTTTTATTTTTAGGGTCTCTTTTTCCTTGTTTGAACAACAATATAAGAAGCAAAATTGCCAGAGGGCTATAACATTTGTGCTTCGCATTAGAGAAATATCGCAGATGAGGACGACTGCGACATGATCCAAGCTGACCCTCCCCATACTTATCTCATTACGGTCCTGTATTAAAGTGCATTTTCCAATAAAATGAGGTCATCTGTTGCGTGTTGTTCTGGCATCAGACAAACAGGATTGGTACTCAAATCGAGTTTGGCGTTGTATTTCAGATCTGTATTTTAGATTTGTACTAGGATTATTATTTGCTAGCGGGTTGGTTTGAATCAAGTTTTTATTCCCCTTTTCCGAGGGCTGCTTGGTTGTCCTTATACGCTTTATTCCAATGAGTTGCTGCTTATACGCCGTTTTCACCTCTGAAGGTGCAACTTCACTTTTAAATGGCAAAACACATCAAGAAACGGTGACTCGGATCTCAGCATTATGCCCTTTCTCCTTGATGTTTATATACATCCACTGGGAGACAGCTAGGGGCCACTAAGGCGGCTTGGGGATTTGAGGGTCTGAATTTCAGCCGACAAAATCCAACCTCCTGGTTCACGAAGGGGCTGCTGGACAGAGTGAAACCCCTCCTTGCGCTCACCCTAGACAACTAGGTCTCCCCAAAGCCTTCCCCTTCGCTGACGAGGGCCGCAGCACAGCGGAACAGGCGTCCAAGCTGCAGTAACTGGAAATGGTGAGCCGGTGCCGGAGGACATTAAGGTCGGAAAGGGTTTTTCCTCTCTTGGACAGGGGAATTTTCTTTTCTACAGCGTTTGCTGAGGACATTTGAGTGGATATCAACGGACTCAGTGGCAGTAGTAGTGGGTATTTCACCAGGTAGTTTTGGCTGTGTGGAAGGTGGGGGTGGTGTACAAGGGAGGCGCTTGGAAAGGTGTTTCCCCAACATAACACGTCCACGTAACGTATCGCCTCAGCATAACAAAATGAGGGACTTTCCTTCTGCCTCTGAGCATGGGACCGGGGAACGTGGGCAGCTTAAATGCCCACATCGTGTAGATACAGGATTTAGACTTGCCACGGCAGAAATAAGCTGCGTAAAAAAAAATTTAAAGAAAAAGCATGAGCTAGGTTCTCACTTCGCAGTGACACCACAGGGTTCATGTACAGCACGTCAGGTTAAGAGCCTTCTCCTTCCGTTTCAGAACCATATTTGCTGTTTTATTCCACTGCACTGATCCTAAGGCCCAGCTGTTGTAGCTAAGCTGTTTGTGCAACACACGTACCGATACCCAGATTTCCCCCCCCCCCTTCTTATAGTCAGACGTTAAACCTGGTTCAAGGAAAGACCCGGCGCACGGCTGTACCGGGTGAGATGGGGAGCCCGGTAACTCATTGCGGGCAGGGTCCAGTGGCGGATGTCTGCAGAGGCGTGGATGTCCGGCCAAACACACACCGAGCCCCTTCCAGCACCTGCACATGCGTCCAGATCCAGCAGCTAGGTGAAAAGCTGGCGTAAAGCGGGGCTCCCCGGGAGGCTCAGGGCTCAGCACCACTAGAGAGCGGCAGACACCAGCGCTGCGGATGGCAGCTGAGCCAGGAAAAACGGAGTGGGAAGGGAGACTTGCATACAGCCCGGGATCTACCCAAGCGTCCAGGTCGTAGGCAGAAGACGACGGTCAAAGCTGACCGACTGTACAGGAAAAATTTTTAACATCTTCGTAGGTGTTACATGTGCCTGCTCTCATCACGGAGGGTTTTTTCCCCACTGCCCCCCTTAAGAAAGGCAATTTTCAGAAGTATTTCTGAACCACCAGCTTTAAATTTTTCCCCAGTTCGTCATTTCTATTAGCGACTGCGGTGTAGTAAAACTGGAGCTGGCCAGTGGCACGGCATTGCCCGGTGTCATCAGACCTGAGCACAGGTGGGTGCTGCACGAAGACCGAGGTGCCCCAAGGAATGGGCACCGAGATGGGATGCAGCTGAGAAGGACCAAGCGACCGGGTGTCGGGGTGGGAATGAACAGAGGAAACTCAGGCCTGGGGAAGGAAAAGGAGAAGGAAAGAGATGAGATAAAAGGAAGGCTTCCTCCTCTCACAAAACACACAGGTTGGTGTTCTTTGCCCAGTTCCCAGGCAAGAGAACCAGCAACCTGTGGAACTAGCTTGTCTTGACGTTCCGCAGCAAAGCACGGTTTAGGGTAGGTTTTTGGGTGGGGAGAGGCACAGAGGCATCCTGGAAATCTAGAAATGCAGGTTAGACCCTACAGACCCTGCAGCAATGTAAAGGGGCCTTCATTTGAGGGAGGATCGAGGAAGACTGCTGCATAGAACAGCGATCACCCTGCAAGATGAGGAGGAGAAGGAAACACAGACAGAAAGCCTTCTTTCTCCTGCACTGCTGCGGGGGGCTGGCTGAAGTCGACAGTGTGGGAAAGGAAAATAGCCCGCAGCCAACGTATCACCCTGGAGAGACAGAGCACTCCCAACAGGACAAAGCGCACAGGACCGTCTGTGGGTGGGAAGAGGAGGCTGGAGAGCAAACCACCAGAAACGGAGTAATCACACAGCATTGTGCCTGCTGCAGAGCCACCACAGGCGGTGGGAAAATGCCCCCCGTGCCCGGCCAGGGACAGGGAGAGCTTGCACTGTCCTGGGGAAGGCAGAAGGAAAGGGACACTCTTATACAGCTCCACCATCCCCAGTGCATCCCCAATGCATTTAGAGGTGTCCCCCGGTTACAGAGAACGGAAGCAAACCCGGATGAGCAAACTCAAGATGTACGTTGCTGCGTAGGCAAAGCACTTCTGTGACTGTTTTCACGCAGACGCGGGAGGGCACCGGGGCAACACGCAGGCCAGAAGCTTTTGCACTGCTCTTCAAAAGCTGCCGTCGTCCTCCAGACAAACTGTTGCTCTGCACGTCGAGCACAGCAGGCTTATATGGATCACACGGATGTCTGATCCTATCTTACAAAAGGCATCCCTCCGAGCAGAACCAGGTAGAGGCTGCCATCTGTTAGTCTGACAAGCTGCTTAAGTTGTACGCAGCCCTGCTTTGGGCTCTAAAGCCCAGGCTTTCCTTCAGAGAGGCTATAGGACCGGTCTTTGCAAACACACCTGGAAACCTTAGCGGATAGAACTGCTACAGCACATCTGCCTGACTTTGCAAGCAGCCTAAAATACCAGAGATGTTTCTCAGTTAACCAAAGCACGCATTTCTTGTGCTTATGGCCTGAAAGAGTATTAACGTAGCTGCACGTCCTAACTAAAGCCAGCATGGCTGAGGAATATATTCTGTGAAGGACTCCCACTGCTGAGCGATGCTGCGTTACTTGACACTAAAAGCATGCCAGCATTGAAAGGAAAGTATCAGCTAGGAAAGTATCACGCCCGTTTTTCCAAGTCCAGAGAGACTTATCATTAAGATATCTAGAGTTTTGCCAGAAGCATGAAGATGCAAGTTTACACGCAATGCCTTTTCAGTATGTGTATACTGGCTATATTCCTAGCTAGAAAGCTTGTAGGTTAAGTAGCCTTAAGCTGAGACATGAGCGTTACTGTTCAGCTGCACACCTGGAAACAGCTGGAACCTGTTAGTGTCACAGGAAGCCAGCGTGCCACATGTAAAAGAAGAGAAATACGACAACGGCTGAGGCTTCCCGCCGGGAGCAGCTGGAGAACCAGAGCGCAGGCTGCCTGCTTTGATCGCTGGAGAACGTGATCTCACCGCATTTGTGTTTAAGTGCCGGGAAAGCACACATTTGGGATCTCCGTTTTCTTGAATCCCAAAGAGGAGCAATGGTGGGATCAAAGTTTAGGGGAGCTCGAGGTGAACCTCTTCCCTAATTCCCCAATTTCCCAACATTTCCTAATTTCCCAACATTGGAACAACATTTCCAACATTTTCCCAACATTCCCAATCCCAACATTGGATGCTTATTTGCTAAAAAGTAGCACGGGTGCAAGCCTGCAGTGCAGGACTTCCAGAGATGAAAGATAAAGGAGGGAGAGACTGAGGAACAGTACTGTTACCCGGACGCCTAGCTAAGCCCATGAATCTTACAAGAAACTACTAAGTTACTCCCAGGTCCTCCATTCCAACAGTTACTGAGATTTGCCCCTGTAAAGCGCAAGACACAGCTAGTGAACGTGACACATCATGATCTATTCGCTTTTGTACAGTATTTCTTGGTTTTGGGACAGTCAGTACTTCTGAGTAAGTGATACAGGTGTCAATTGACTGAGTAAACTACACAGTTCAGTAAAAACACAAAATCCCCCTAGAATACTGAAGTATATATAGGCACAATACCCAGTTCTTTCCGGACAGCCACAGGAGGGCAATACAGGAGCTGGGGTGACATTTTCCCCGGGGGTTTGTGCAAGCTGCCACCCAGGAAGCATTCAGTCCCGGGTACCGGTTGATATAACCAGCTTGTCTTACAGTTATTTGTCTGAGCCTCGCCTGAGCCTGGTTTTTCCTGTTTGATGGTACAACTGGTTATCACTTGAGCTGGAGGGGAGCGATACTGGGAAAGCCGCCGGGCTGGAGGGCATTCAGCTGCTTCCTGGAGAGCGACACAACTTGGCAGGGAGGGTGGGTGAAATGCATTTCCACACAGAACATCTTCAAAAGCTGGGATTTTTCATACTTTGGAAATAACAGCCAACAAACTAATAGTTAAAAGATGCTTTAAGTCTACCGCGCGGTAAGCGTTATCTGCTTCAACGCTCATCCAGCATTTGTAGGCAGCTGCAACGGACCCTCCCAACTGTTTAATTTGTCATGCTAAAGCGAATGATGTTTATGTGCCCAGAACTCGAATGCATGGGACTGAGAGACCACGTAATGCAGTGGACAGCATCACAACAGCGTGATTCACAGCAGATTTGCATTGAGCCCTGCCTCACCCAAAGTGTTTTCTATGCTCGAGTTGAATCAGCCCGTGGAAGTGTTTAAAGGTCATGGTGCTAAAGGCCGTTGGAATATTTTTGCCACTCAAAGGACTCCTTCCCATATCAGCCCTAGGATCGTGCCTCCACTGCTTCAGGTGAGGAGAGAACGTCTGGTGCATCCCGCCTCCACCGCCACCAGATATTTTATAATGTGCACGAGGTCACAGTCCCTACCCCGGCTCTTGCACAGCTCCAAGGTGAGCTAGCTGTGTTTTGTCCCCGTCACTGGCTCTGCGTTGCTTTCTTGTCAGCCTCCCCGCGACGTCCTCTCAGACGGGCAGCTACAAACCCACAGGCAGCAAGCCCTGCCTGCCTCCCTTCCTTCTTCCTCTCCTTTAGACCGGGGCAAATCGAGGTGAAGGTGCAAGTCTGATTCCACGTCTGTGTCACGCTCCCAGGCTGTCACCAGTTCCACCTCCTCCCAGGTAACGCCACAGCTATTTGCCCTACCCAGCTGATATTTCCTTGTGATATTTCCTCAGTTCCTGAGGTATTTTCTGAATTGCTTGAGCTATCAGGGTGTTTGCATAAATAGCAGCACACTCACACCTTCCTCCCCCAGCCTCTCCTAAGGTTAGTCACCATTCTGCCTAACCTCAGACTAACCTGCAAGCAGGGAGCCCACGTTTCTACCACACCTATGGAAAAACCCTTCTTTTGAGGCGCAGTTACTCTGCGCTACTCGTAACCGGCGTAAGTGCTTGCATTTCAGGGTCACGACAGAAGCCCACCACACGCCTGCTTCTGTATGATCAAGCCTGGGAGACATCAGGAGGCCTTCTGCCAACACACAAGATCTGAGAGATGGAGGAAACGATTCAAGCTCGTTGTTCTTTCCTGTGCAATACATCCCAAGCAGTGGTAGTCAATCACAGGACACGCAGCAAGCGTCCCCCACCTCCGTAACTGGGTACGCGGCAACACAGACCCTTCAAAGCTGTGTTTAAAGAGATACGAGTCACACGGTCATCAGCATCAGGCCAGACAGCATTATTTTTACAGGCAAAGGAGAAATTTCGGTTGCTGGCTGGTGCTGTCTGAACCCCACCCGTACTGGTGCTCAGTAGAGTCACCGGTAAATGGCGTAGGCGCAGCTACCTGGCTCAACACACCGCTTCAGGATAGAACCCCTTCCCTCGGTGCGCTTTCTCAGCCCCCTTTAGATACAAACTTTGCCCTGTCTCCTTCCCCGTTAGGGCAGCAATGCCAGACTTGGGACGCTCAGTTCGCTCAGATCTACACAGTGATTTGCCTCCGGCCGGCACCGGTTTAAGCAAAGCGTCATCCATGTACCATTTTTACCCCAAACGTATCGCAACGCGGTCAAAAGCCTCTTCCCTACCTCGCATTGCAAACGCGCTATGGGTATTTCCACCTTCTCCGCAATACCTTGCAGCAGTTCACGGGAAGCAACGGACCCTTTTGAGTCTTTACTTGAGCCTGAGCGAATTTATTTGCTATCAGGCAAATCCCCGCTCCTCATCAGAGCCTCAGATTATTTTCGCTACTGAGGTATGGTGGCTTTTCCCCGAGAGGCTGGCTACCTCGCTGTACTCAAAAGGAAACGGGATCCTTGCAGCTCATATGTGCTTTGAAGTGCACAGAGGAAGTTGCGGTTTCTTCTAGAATTAGTAGCAAAGAAGAGCCAAATCTCCTTCCGCCTTTTCCCTCTGGAAGGAGCCTGAGACCTGTCAGCACCTTTGTACACATCACTCTCTTTCCAGAGCTTATGCATTCACCGGCAATATGAGCACGTTGTGAAGTTACTTCAAATTACGAGTACTTAAAACGGACGCAAAACCAGTCACTGTCCTAACTCAAACCCTCTGTTCCGTAGCCATCATTTTCGCCGAGAAAGACAGGTTGGTTCTAAGACACAACAGGAAAGTTTTATATGGAAAAAGTAGCATCCTGGGGCAGTAACAACAGAACGTGGCTTTTCCAAATGCGGTATTTCTTTCCTCCTCCAGAGTCCAAACAGCCCCAGCCCGTCCCCAAAAGCCAGAAGACCCTGTCATAGGGCAGTAAGTCTTTTTCTCGCCTGCTGCTCTATTTAAACAGCCACAGCCCTCTGAAGCCGACATCGCAAGCCCTTCCGGTGCTTTGAAACGACTCGGAGGGAGGAACACTGCTTTTCCCCCTCCCTTTCTGTCCCTGGGCAACTCAGCTCCCAATATTTGGTTGGAAAAAGCTACAGAGACTTTCAGAGTCATTTCTCTTCCCCACGGCTAACGTGAGGGTGAAACCAGTTTCTCAGGCAGTGCTCCCAGCTGATTTTCCGCTCCCTGGGGCAGAAGGGGGTTGTGTGTGACCTGGTGGCAGTGGTGTGGCAGTGCACTGCGCTGCCCTTACCTGGACCGTTGCGTCCTGCTAGACAGCGACATAATTTGCAGGCAAGCGAACTTGAGAGCCTAACAGAGGAGCCCACGCTCCCGTCACTGGTCTGGCTGGGTTTTTAAGTTCTGGGTGAAAAACAACTAGCACGAGTCCCTCGTTTCATCTGTTCCTCAATCTTAAAAGCCTGACTCTACCCCTGCTGTCCATTTCCCAGCTCCTACTTTCAGATGCTCCACACCTCCGCTGACAGCATGTTACTTACTGGCTCTCAGTGAACAGAGAGCAACTATCCAACTCCAGAAAGTTTAGGACTTCTCAAAGGAGCAGGCTGAGTTCATGGGTTATTATTTTATTGAGATGAAATTTCAAGCCCTTGAAATAGTCATGTTTCCTCTAGGAAGCCTTTAAAATGTGGAGGTGAAGAGGTCCCTACAATTCATTGGGACCTTGGAGCCAGAACTTCAGCAAGTCTTTTGGGATCAAATATAGCGAGATCCAAGAACTACGCTGTCTACATGAGCTTCAGCGCTCTCTGTCCATTCACTTCCCCAGGCACATACTGGCTCTGCTCCTTCCTCCGTTCATTCTCTTCTTATTCCTCTACTTCCATCTGTAAGACAAGCCTGGCTTGGCAGACAAAATAACACAGCTCTCCCCAGAAAGAACAAACCAGAAGCAACAAGCCAGAAGCAACCCGAGAGGCTATTGCTGTGAGTTCAAGACAGGCTAACAGCTGCTCTCCCCAACGCACGCTTTGCTTGGTTCAACTTAATTACAGAAAACAGACTCTTTCCTTCTTTCCCCAAGACCATCTCTTCAACCATTTAGAAAACTGCTGTATTGGCACAGACCTGCCTAACAGAGGGTAAATTTCAACTCAACTTCTTCTGAGACAAGTTGTATTGACACCAACACGCCCGTGTTCTTCAAAGGACAATGTGTACTCCCTTACCCTCATGCCTGATAACACCTAGCTGAAAGAAAGGCTCCCCACTGGGCAGTCAAATAGAGACTTCTACTTGCATCTGAAAGAAGTTGAGATCAAGGTGTATTTCTATGAATAAACAAGTTCCTATTCAAGTCAAACAGCAGCCACCAGCATAAGCTCCTCGTAAAACAATTGAAAAAACTCTGTGTACTCACATATCGAAGTCTAACCGCTGTCGGTAGCTGTGAGAGGGGAGCAATGAAGCAAGAGTCCTGTCACCTCTGCAGCCAGATTGTGCTTCACAGCTCTGTTCCCAGCGGCCGCTCTGCTAAGAAACGTGGCCACCGGCTTTCCTACGCTCAGCAGGAAGCTCGCTGCGAGGGCAGTCTCTACACCTGGGCTCAGCTAGGAATTGGTATGCTGCCCAATTCCTTGTAAAGCACTCCCACCTGGGAGCCAGGGAAGGTGAGGGAGAGGGATGCTTGCTTCCGTGCATTCCTCAGCTACCTGGTGATTGGCAGCAAGAGAAAAGCATGACTCCAGCTAATTGGAGGAAAACAGAAGCAAGTAAATGGCATTTTACCCCCTGACTACTTCCCTACAGGCTTCTGTCATCCCCTCTCTGCAGTAATGTCCGAGCTTAAATTTTACAGTTTCAGAGCGGTGTGTTAGTTTGCAGAAGTGCGTGTCTTTGCAGAAGTGTTCCCCGTGGGGGGAGCGTGTGGTTTTTCTCTACTGGAGAATCCACCACATCGTCCTGAACGCCGGGACAGGGGAGTTATACTGTTCCCTCCCTGCCAAGAGCAGGGTAATGCTGAGCATTGCCTTTGAGGCGCACGGAGAGGGTGCCAGGGGAATTCTACAAGTGCACGACGAGTTTTCTTCCTCATGTGGAAAGTCACTTCCATAAAGTGGTACCCAAGAGGGAACACATTTCCAGAAATCCCCAAATGTCTTGGTAAACCACTGTTGCTTTCAGAGGCAGAGGATTTTCCTTTCATTTACGTTCCGCTGCTCTCTCCCCTCTTTGTAGAAAAGCTTTTTAGCACGTGTCAATCCCTCAAGTCAGAAAGTAGTTCAGCGTTAAATTTGTGCTCAAGGAACCAAAAAACCCAGGATTAAGAGGTTCTCCTCTCTCCTTTCATTCTGCTTATATGTTTCCAGTGACCCATTCTACACAGCCTTGAGGCCTGAGGGGACTCTGCAGCCAGATTTCTCCTAGTTGTTAGTATTTCAACACATGTGCAGCCCCGAGCTTGTTTTTCCCCGGCCATGATAAAGAGGATGCAGATTGCAAAAGAGGTAGTTTCTCACTATTCCAGCCGCTTCGTGGCAGGCTACGCCGAACAGCCCTACAATAATGCAGTAAGAAACAGAGATGGAGTTCAGATAACTGATTAAGACCGACATTAAGTACTCGAAAAATTCAAACTGCCCTTATTACTTCCTTTTTTTTTCTTGAAGACTAATTCCCTGAGAAAGCTAATGAAACCACAGGATAAAACATATGACTTCCAGGAGATTATTTTCTTTCCTAGCCTCAAAAGGTTTTGTTTTTCTTATTACAGATAACACTCACACCTAAAGAAAACTTTAGGAAGTTCTTGATAGGAAAGCCCTACCGTAGGATTAGTCACGTCCATAGTCACCCGCTCCATCGGTGGCCTGCTAGGCTTGGATCACGTAACATTCGTTCACAGTGCGATACCCCAGTTAAATGCAATGCCTCGGTTTAAAAAAAATCCCCTTACAGGCTGCATGTAGAGGCTTGTCAAGGCTCAAGCGCCCTGCGGGCTGCACTTCAAAAACCTGTGTCCTAGATGATTTATCTGTCAGGTAGGTTCTTTCCCCCCCCCCGGCTCTCCCTATTTGCAGGTTGTTTTCATCTGTGGAAGTTTCATTTCTGCTGATGCTAACGAAGCTGAACCCTAGGAGAAGAGTCTCATTTCCATCAAGCCCTCCAACTCCCTAGAGATCCGGCGTGAAGTCAGCTAAGAAATCATTTCCCTCAACTTCTATTATCTTCCTACAGTTTCTTCTCTAACATGCTTCTCTACACGAAAGCGTTTCCCTGCCATTTCCCATCAACTGCACACAGAAGAAAAGACTACCATTTCCCTAACCTGCCTTGCCTCGCTGCATTTCCACCCAGCCTTCCCTCAAATTAGCCCCCACCATTTAAAAATTACAGAGAGCCACAGCCCCCTTTTTATAGAGTAATCTGCAGCTCCCTCTTCTAAATTTAAACAAATGGGATGGCTGAGTGACTTCTCTTTGCCCCTTCCTCCCCAAACAGACTGTTTTATAGACCGGTGACAGCTGTCACTCAGCACTTCTTCCCTATATAACCACTGGCCCTGCAGGTTTGCCTCTCTATCTCCCTGCAGAAGTGGCTCTATTACTCTTACCGGTCTGGCACGAAGCATAAGCAAACAGAGAACGTTTGTGCCTCGGCTTGAGCACGTTGTGCTTCACCAAGAGGACATTGTGGGCATCCTTTGGCCAGCTCTTAGCTTGCAGAAGACTCCCCCATCTATGCTGTTTCAAAATCAGGAGGACCGATTTGGCCGAGTATCAGCGTGAGGTTACACCAGAACGCCTGTCCTCTGAAGAGGACTGACCCTGCGCTCCTTGCTCAGGTTTTGAGCCGAGATGATTTTGCTGGTGTCGATGGTGCCGAGCAACACACGTGCAAAGTGAATATGACATCCCCTAAGGAGCATTTTGTGGTCACATTGTCATCTGCCCCTAAGAAGACAGGCCAGCCCACAACACAACTGGCAAGGGGGTAGGTACGGGTGAAGGAGTCAAGCCATCTATAAAAGCCCAAGAGAGGTTTGGGTGGGTTGTGGATGTAAATTTGGAAGCAGGGAGGAAAAGAAAGGCCTCCGATCTTCGTAATGCACTCCGAATAAGGAATCGGCTTGGTTTTGCAAAACAGCTGCATCTGAGTTATCAAGTATGCTTGAAAGAAGGGGCTTGAAAGGCACTCGGCTACACCAGATTGGATCTTTCCCAGCTGTCAGCAGCAATTTCACTGGAAGACTGTAAATGAACAGCCCCGGAGAAAGACAATTCCTCTGCAAGCCTGGGCACAGGCACCGCTGGCGGCACGAGACACAGTACACCTTGCTTGCTTACGTCCTTCACGGCTAAGGGAGTAACAGTATCCCATGGGGTTACATCTGCTTCTGCAAATTTATCTGCCACAGGTGAGCAAGGGCATGTTAGTCAGCAACTACCTGTCGTGTCGATCGACTTAAACCTACAAATTCTACCTCTGAGCTTGGATTTCTGTCCAAATCTTTCTCATGGAAACAGTCTGATAGCTTAACCATGACGAGTGCTGGTATTTTGCCATTATCAAGCGACCACATAAAGAGCAAAGGCATCCTCTGTTGCTTTTTTTTGTCATACAGGAAACCGTCCTCCAAGAGTTTCCCAATTCCGGGAAGGTAAAAAAATCCACCAAGTTCTTGTTCCCACCTCACTTTTGTTTCTCTTCATTTGGCAAGATGAAAGTGTTGCTGCCCTTAACAACTGCTTTTGAGAATTTCAAACCACTGGCAGGGACGTAAATTGTCCTGATTTTTTTACCCAGAAGGGCATGGCAATGCTATCAGGAGGTTCAAGTAAATAATCATGGTTAGGTACCTTCCCAAACATGTACCAAAAGGATTTGCATGCCTTACTTGTGCTAGAAATGGGGGAAGAAGCGCTCCCCCAGTCTGGGTTTTCATATCCCATACAGGCTGCTAGTAACCGTAACGAGCCTGTTGCTTAAGTAAGACCTTACCTGACGAAGGCCAGGGAAGGCAATAGCGAGCTGAGGAAGTACTGTACTGGAGCCAAATAGGAAAAAAATTACAGCTGAGGTGAAAGGAGAGTGAAAACAAACCATTTGCTAATACTCTGCTATTAGGACACAGCAAAGCACGTTGCGACACAGGACAACTGACCTCCTTCACAAAGCTAACCGGATCAGCCCGACGTACAGAGCCGGAGACCAGGCTCGAGGCTGTTCCACAGGGGCGTTAACTGGGCTTGTGCAGCTCGAGCGAGTTAGCTTTTTGCTGGGTCAGGATTTTGGGAACCAAATGCTAGCGTAACGGACGGCTGTGCGGAGCAAACTGTCACAGCTCCATGGTACAGGGGACCCACCTTTCAAGGATGGGCTTGGCTGCATGCCAAATTGGAGCTAAATCAGCGGTCACCCTCCATCCTTGATTTTTTTTTCTTTTTTTTTTTTAGGACACAGCAAAGCACGTTGCGACACAGGACAACTGACCTCCTTCACAAAGCTAACCGGATCAGCCCGACGTACAGAGCCGGAGACCAGGCTCGAGGCTGTTCCACAGGGGCGTTAACTGGGCTTGTGCAGCTCGAGCGAGTTAGCTTTTTGCTGGGTCAGGATTTTGGGAACCAAATGCTAGCGTAACGGACGGCTGTGCGGAGCAAACTGTCACAGCTCCATGGTACAGGGGACCCACCTTTCAAGGATGGGCTTGGCTGCATTCCAAATTGGAGCTAAATCAGCGGTCACCCTCCATCCTTGATTTTTTTTTCTTTTTTAATGCGCTTCTCAAAATAGTTTGTTTTCAGTCCTTTAACGTGAGAGTCTTATGTCCAGAATCTGACGTTCCTTCTCTGGCCTTGATAGGGCATGGGAAATGGCTTCTTCTAAGCCCCCACTCTCTGGAAATTGTGCTCCAGCTTGGATCCTCCTCCCTTCACATACAAACAAAACAATCAGCATCACTAGCCAGCTCTAAGAAAGCTTGCGATGGAAGATAAAATGGTAAAATAGATATTCTCCATCTTATATCTTGTGATCTTTGCTTATATCCATCTGCTCAAAACTTTCTGTTAAGACACTAGGTCTGGCCAATTACTCCTGGCTCAATCTACCGTGGGGTATTTCCGCTTCTGAAATGGAAATTAAAAGACTGGCCCAGTCTCAAAGTGCAGATTTGAATTTCAGACTTCCTGAAGTTCAGGAGTATTATGATTTTGTTTTAATTCAGCCTACAGTAATGCGGGACAGCTTTGCTTGTTTGTTTTCAAAAACCTGTTACTAAGATAAGAACGTATTCAAGCAAACGTATTTGCAACGTATTTGCAAGACTCAGGTGTTGATTAGGTATTTTATATCCAAAGTTTTCCCTCTGCCATAACCGTAGCATGTACGAGACCTGAGTTTCGGAGCTCATGAATCTCTTGAACTCCTTCAGAAAGTAGTGACAGACGGAGGTGTTCAGCTACTGGGAAAACCACATTCTCTGCACACGGACGGAAAAGTGCTGCTCCTGTTTCGCCTCCCTAAGTCTCCTCTGCTAGAACTTGAACAGTCCTACTTGAGCACTATTCTTCAAGGAGTTGCATATAACACACATGCATTGTGTTGAAGGAACCATCTCTGCTTCAACAGCAAGCTCTACGATTACAGCCCGGCCCACGTTACTGTTGGAGAAGACAGGCCATCTGCCAGCCCGGTCTGATGAAGGTGGACCGGCAGCCGGAGCGCAGACTGGCCGTGCTCCAGACCTAAAGATTTATTGTGAATGTTACAAAAACTGTTGCAAAAGCAATTCCCTGTAGCTACCTACCTCCCCTTCTTCAGCTTCTCCAGAAATAGTGAATCCTGGGTATCCTTGAGTGATACAAAACCACAAGGACTAATCCAGTCCTTTCACTATTTCGTAGCCAAGGTGACGCTACAGGACTGAGCTTGACGCACGCAACACCGACAGAGGCAGCGGCCCGGGGATGTGCAGCTTCTTTCGTACAGAACTAGTTGCCTTGCAAACGACCAGGCCAAATTTTGTGTGCAGATGTGCAGGGTTTTCCAACCAGGCGGGAAAGCGGCTTTACTCGGCAGGGTAAATTTCCATAGCATAAACATGCTTCTCAAAAAATAGCCTCTTGAGGTCGGGTTTGAAGCACGGACAAGAGGAAGTACAGTAAAGTGTGTGCTGCTGTTAGCTACTTGACAAAGGACTTTGATCTCCAGAGCTGACAACCCAACACCTCCAAGAAGCAATACATTTCACAGAGCATTTTATTTGCCTTTTATATAATGTAAGGCACACAGGACATCTGCTGAGGGATAAGTACCAGATACAGAGCACTGTCATCTACTTACTGCTTATTAAAAAAAGGAGTTATTTCCTGCTCACAGCTCAAGAAATAACGCCAAAGGATATAAACTGATCAGAGCAGCAACATCAAGCGATGGCCAGCGCAGACCTAAATGCTCCACATGCCACAGCGCCCAAAAGATTGGCCTGGAAAGATCTAAGAAAGCAATAACATAAAAGCTTGAACCGAAGTGAAGCAGAAAACGATTTATAACCAGAGCCAGCATGGCTTTCACCCTCTGAGGTCTGAAAGCTATATAGAAAAACGAGTTCTGCCCTGTGAGTTCAGGTGGACCTTTTGTAACAGATGAATCGCAGGGGCATTCAGAAGGCAGGCTTCTATGGCAACTGTGGTCAAAGCCCATTAAATAGGAGAGTTAGCAAATTCTCCGTTACGCAAAGTCTCTTTCCTGTGGCAGCACAAAAAAAATTTCCAAATAAACACTGATTAAAATGTACATCAGTATACCCGGCACGGCGTAAATAGGACTTAATTTAGGAGTCAATAAATAGGACTTCATTTAACAGTCAAGCCTTCAGCTGCTTTCTGCAGAAATCTGAAGCCATCCTAACCTTTATTGAGAACTACATGCCAGTTATAGGTTGGCCTCTAGAGCATCCCGTATTAAATGCAAACCCCTCATCAACCTCCTTGCAACTCTGCGTTTGTGTGCAATGGATATGCGTTCGAGGGGTGCGTTTCTTACGGAGGCAGTGTAGGGCGCGTAAAGGTGGGACCTTCAAGAAAGCCCTCAGTGGCATCAGCGAGGACAGCAGGGCACAGGTTAGTGCTGAGCACCTGGGGAAAGTCCAGCCCTGCAGAAGTTTACCCATGTCACTTGGGCCCATTTAGACACAAACACGGGTCACTGTTTGCGTTTGAAGAACAGTGCTCTAACAAGAAGGCTGGCTGAAGATCCTGCCCAGGGCAGTCAGACCAATTCTAGAGAAAGGGAGGCTGAAGGGCTTTGTTCGTCTCGTCTTCCAACAATAAAAGGGAAAAAGGGTAAAGAACGAAAGGATTGAGAGATTTCACAAATTAATTCAGTGTTATGTAGTTGGGAGAGAGAAAACCTTGTCCCCACCTGCACAGCAACCTGCTATTCTGAAAGCCATGGTAAGAAATGGCAAAAAGCAGTAGTAAGTGACCTTGGTTCCCCCTCAGGGTATACCTGCAAAGCCAGCTCACGTGCCTCTTCGTGGGTTGCAGCATAGATTTACCCTTGTTCCTGCCACAGTCCAACTTTTCTAATGCTAGCATCAGCCTCCATAAACTCCCAAGAAGGCTACCAGGCTTCCTTCTCATTCCAAGGGCACTTAGAAATACTGGCTACTCAGATCTTTCTCCAGACTGCTGATTTGCAGAGAAAGGCTCTCCACACTGCTCGTGCCCTCAGCATATTCACACTGGTGGCTCAGGCGTCTCCCCCGCCTCTCCTTGTACTCCAACATGGTGATCTTGGAGCCGCAGCCACTGCCCGCTCTTCCCTTCAGGCCCAGAGATGCCTTGATTGCTTTTAATAGCAGGGCATATCTGTAAAACTGCACACATCCAGCAGCAGCTGCAACTAAAGGTCCCCCCAAAGGAACTAATAGGACACAGCTGAGCCATTTGCAGTCACAGTCTCAAACATTGTCTCTTTATGGAGAGACTAAAGAGAGGGATCCAAAGTTGTTCGTTCAGGAAGAGAGAGATGATATCCTCAAGAAATACTTTCTAAACCCAGACATCGAATAGCAGCATTCTCCACAGGAATGGCTGGTCCCCCTTCCTGCTTAATTGCATCTAATTCCCCAAACTTACATTTGTGAGTACGTGCTTACTGCATGTGCAGCTGCCAGCGGCCTATCCGATCACTGAAGTAGGAATAAAAAGGTACCCTCTTTCTACAGTACCGTTCTCTAATCAGACAGGTTAATTGCCTGTTTTTCTTCAACTACGCATCTAAGATCCAATGGGTTTTCTGCTTTGTAACTATGGCCTGGCAAGATCAAAGCTTATCAGCAAATATCCTGAGCCAAATCCCCTGCCGAGTGAAAGCTGCCTGCTGCACCCTGAGGACCATGTTATCATAAAACCTAGTTGAGCTGGGCAGCAGGCTTGGCCCTGTTAAGCCTGTAGTCAGCTGTTTTGATTTTGCTCTCTCTCAGGTCCTAATGTCCCAGGAGGGCTGAAATAATCCCTGAGGAAGAAAGGAAGCAAGGGACAAAAAACAGCACTAGCCCCGGCTCCCGATGTCTTCGATAGCTGAATCTGGCTGGAGGCTCTGGGCCAGTGAGCATGAATGTCCACCCGGACTGAGATTTTGCCTCCAGGACCACCTTGCTGGAGCAGCTGAAAGGTGGAAGAGGGAAGCACTGGAGAATGCACTGTGACATGTAACCAGGAGCTGTGGACTAAAAGCTCTGATGCTAAATCAATCCAGAGAAGAAACGCTGAAGGATTACACTTGAGTGTAGGTGCTCAGGAGTCAACTGTTGCTGCCAGGTTACTTGAAAAAAGCAGAGGCACTGTCACAGAGATTAGACACCAGTGGAAGTTAAAGCCACTGTTATTCCCCTGGAAGGAATTAATCTGTATTCATCCTGGAGATCTGAGAAGAATGCTAAGCTACCATCACAGGTAAGTTCTTGTTTATTAATTCAGCTAGTAGATGAGAGGATAAGAAACCAGACGTTATTATAGCCAACAAAACAGCCCTTAATTAGAGCGATCTTTTGTGTTTAGCTGTATCTGAAGATACCAGGTGAGACTGCTATGTACCAATGGAAATAAGATACACTACGTACACAGCAAGTAAGTGCACAGCACTTGGTTCACTGCAGTAACACGCCGAGCACACAAAAAAGATAGGGAGAGATTATCATTCTCGTTTTGCAAATGGGACAACAATTAGCTTAATTTCTATAGAGTGGGACAGCAGCTACCCAAAAGTCATGCTGAAAACCCAAGACAAAGCTAGGAATCCAGCCCTTGTCATCTTTATGCCAGTCAAACGCCTTAACCAACCTTTCCAGTCTGTAGGAAACCGCATACCTTTAACAGCCATGGATGACAGCAAAGATGGGCCCTTTCCTAGAAAACCATGGCCACAGCCTTAGGAAACTTACCTGCAAGCAGTGACAACTGGTATATAAACAGAGATGTTACAAGCAAGGTCCAACACTAAGGACTGTATTCCTCCTTCTCCTTCCCTCTTCCTTTTTATAAGTGCAAGGATGCAGAGTGGAAAGACCCCCCCGCCCCTAAAACCCTCGTCTAGAAAACCAAAATAATCCTGTAGGCTGCCGAAGGAGGAAAACACAGGTCTGTTCCTGTTAGAAACTTGTGTAAGATCACCAGTATTCAACCATTTTCCGCACTGTCTCACTGCAAACCAGAAAGCCTCGGTGTTGTGCTCGTCACTAGAAGAGCTCTCTTCTGCACTGACCCCTGTCTTTATCAGCTCCTGAACCAAACCATGCGGAAGAGAAGTGGAAGAGCACTTCCCCCCACTTGGATATTTAAGGCATGGTACACACTTAAAGAATAGTCCATATGCTGCCCACAGAAATAGAATGCCTCAGTCTTTGCTAGTTACCCCAAAATCAGCCTTAATAGCAAGCAATGGGAATATAAAATCAAAGAATGTTTTAGTACAGTCCCAATATTAATACTACAGCTACCTTGTTGGGAAAAAGTTGTGAAGAAAAGAAAATGGTACTATTTTCTAACCATACTTTTGAGCAAATCTATGAGATATGCTCTGTTCATCCAGATAAGAAAATCTCAGGACCCAGACCCTCAGATGGAAGCCACCCTTCTCATGCCAAATATTCACACCAGGGATTATTTTCAGAGAACATTCCCCCATTTAACATACCTTGGGCAAAGGCATCTCCCATCCAAATGATAAACATATGTAATAACTGTCCAGCACTCAGCTAACTAAGAACAAACATTTGACGTGTTACATGACTGCGCATTCCTCTCTGCTTGGCAAGGTAAGGTGCACATTTTTCACACTGAAACAGAAATCCATGTTTTCATAAGCATTAAGAGCCACACAGTGTACACGCATATGATCAGTAGGCACCATCACCTGCTTGATGTTAAAGAACAAACCCTGAGAACTAATGTGGAATTAGAGAGTTTGGGGGGCAAGACTGAATCCCTAACTTGGGCTTGTAAGAATACTGCAACAGCTATTCTAGTGGCAAGGGTAGGCTGTGGCGGTGACGGATCAAAGCGCACATCCTGAGAATAGAACAAAACCAAATTCCTTCAACAGAGCCACATTTGATTTTACAGCTGATTTAAGTAGCTGATGTTGCATTTACAGCATTGAGTGTGTGGCTTCTCCCGATTGCCCAGACAGGATAAAGGTGTCAGTAAGTAGCTCATGTTGCATTTACAGCATTGTGTGGCTTCTCCCGATTGCCCAGACAGGATAAAGGTGTCAGGATTACATTTAATGGAACGATAAAAGCTTAGAAAAGCAAAAGGCATCAGACAGATGACCTCTGGATGCACTGGACAGTGCCTCTGGTAAGACGGCACTGCTGAATTTGGTAAGTGGCATTCCAAGAAGAGGAGGTCTCGGCCTCGTGAGCAATACACCAAAATTGCTTTTTACAGCATGGTTTGAGTGAGGGACAGCACACAGCTGCTGCAGGAGCATGGAGCATCACCTGGGACCCGCAGTGTCCCTTCGCTGTCCTAATACAGTGAGGGAGGAGCGTGCTACTTTGCTCTTTATCACAGAAGAGCTTTCCCCTCCTACTTGCCTGACGCCGTGCCAGCATCTTGGGCAAGGGGTTGGCACGTAAACTGCACCTCGCTTCTGATCATCTGTGGCCCAAACCATTAGACTACCGCCTTGGCTTCTGTAATCTTGGCAGGACAGCAAGCCAAAACCAGGGATCACCTCAAGTCCTTTTGCTCCCTAATATAGTTAATATTTGAGCTCTGGATGAAAAATACTTCCTAGATCCCTGTCTCAGTCACTGTACATGGGAAGACTGCTATTTAGACCACAGTAATGTCTTCCAAAGTTCCTTGGAGACTTGGAACTACAAAGTCAACTCTAACCTTTGAAATATTTTACCCACAGCTACATGAAATCCTCAGAAAACAAGCATACAGGCCCTTGCAAAGTCAACAGAGATGTTGCATTTCCACCGTTGCGTAAGTTGCACAACTGCAACCCTCTTTTGCTTGGTCCACATATTCATGTGCAATGCACAGTGGGCAAAGCTCTAGGAGCACACACAAGGCTGTTAAAGAAACGGTACCCTTCAAGGCACAGCACTGGACCTTCCCAGCAGACAGAGGGTATCTGTACTTGGAAAATGCTGCATACCTCCTCCCACAGCAACTGGGGCAGGCGGGGGATGTTATCAACCGGTCGTAACACCGGTCCCTGCCATGCCAGCCAAGACAACATTACATTTGAGCATGAATCCCTGCCTGGGCACATCTTTATATAGGAGCACTGAAATGCCCCGCTGGGAAGAAACAGGTGGCCTAGCTCCACTCCCACCAAAGTCTGCAAGCCCTACTTTCTCATGGGCCCTTACGCATCCTGCCTTTCCGCAACAGCAATGTAGTTCTCTGTTTTCAGCTGATTTATCCTTGACAACGGAGAACAACAGCAAGGAGCTATTCCTATCGTCGTCCTACTGAGGGGGAACAAAGGAAGCGAGAGATTCAGAAATACACAGAAGGTCAAGGAGGAAGCGTGTGACAGAGGAAGGAGTTGCATTTGCCTTTCTAGGTCCAGGACAAAATTTCTCACCATAGGCTAGCTCTCCTATTGACTTCACTGGGTGGGAATGAAGCCAGCGCCGAGTGCTCTGGAAATCCCATCACAAATGCTTCCTTCATTTAGATGTTTTAATAGCGTTCACATCTCTCTCTGATGAAGAGTACTTGCTGCAGCCAAAAAAAACCCCACCAGCACTCTTTGAAGGAGAAATGAAATGCTTCATTAATTCAAAAATTGTTGAGATTGCAAATCAGGAACAGAACATACAGGTCTAGAGGCAAGATTACTAATAATTCATGAGCAAAATGCTATGTTTATGCAACACTGAAGATGAGATTTTAATTGCTTATTACTCTAATTGATTTCATTCAGTTGTTATGGCAACTTTCTCCTTTTAGTATATGCACTACACTACACGCTTAGCAGCTTAAGCCATGAAGTAAGGCTATGTGACACACCACAGTTGCAACACGTATTCTAAGCTAAATACTGATTATCTGCTCATATGATACATAGTAGACAGAGACCATGGTTAGAGCTGTCTATAACACCTTCTAATGTTTTATTATTATATGCAGTTTCTCTCGGCTGTCCCAACTGATGACTTCCAGGCTTATCTCCGCCGCTAACTTTTCTCGGTTTACACCACTTGGCACTGCTCGAGCAAAAACAGTGGCCATTTTGTGAAGAAGCTAGTTAGAAATGGCAGTTTTGTCAGCACATATGTTAGACATTATCTCATCTATATTCTGACTCTTTTCCAGAAAAGCTTTTATACAACAGGAATTCAGAGCGAGAACTCAAAACCTGACTGTCGAGACCTGAAGTCAAAACCATGCCTTTTGCTGTTGAGAAGGAGGTATGCAGTTCAGTTAAACAAGAACACCCAGCACAGGCTTCGCGCAGCTATACTTACGCATCCACTCCTATTTATCTCTCCTGCCCAGTCTCCCCCCAGCGATGGTGGAACCGCTGCTCATGTGTAAACATATCCACTAACTTGCACACAGCAAAACGGATCTTGCTCTCCGAGCACGTATGCTAGCGAAGCACATTTTGCTGGGCCCTGGAGTAAATCCTTAAAATCCCTTGTGAGTCATCCGTCTCGCATGCATCAAGTTTTTAGGGAGCTGAAGACAGCAGCTGCGAGTTAAGACGTTGTTCGTAAATGGCGACACAGACATTTTCCCTTGTTAAAGGCCCTGTGCGATGTACATTGAACTGGAAACTGCAGAAGCTGGTTTCTGGTCTTGCACTAGTATCTACTGATTCACATCTTGCTGAGCTTCAAAACCCCGATAGCTAACTGGTATCACAAGAATAAGGCACTCACCTATTAGTCCAGGCCCTTCACAAGCAAGCAAAAAAGAGGCATGAGATTGTCAGGCAGCCCTGTCTTTTAGATCAACCGTTTCCTTTACTGTATGCTTCAGCCTTTCACACTACAGTCAAGCACAGAGCCTGCTCTACACACTGACCAACAGAAACATATTACTTACTCCGTCGCAAAAAATGGGGAGCTGTTCAAGACCAGGGCCTGAACACACCGACTGATTTACGCTGAAAGACCTTTTTGCTCCGTGTCCCTCGTTATGTAATCAAGCATTGGAGAAGTCATGTTTCCTGTTTAAAAGGCCATTATCATCATTTAATTATGGAATGACAATTCACTAGAACAGTTCCACAGCTGATTCAGCCACAGGAGAGCAGGTGAGCAGTACGGTAACACCTCGAGATACTCTCAGAAACCAGGGCTTGTCTACGCCGATGTGAACCTTCAGCTCTACACTTCAAATAGGTTAGGCAACACGCTATCTCACAAAGGCACGGGGAGCAACATCCCAGAGCTCATGCCGAAACCGTACAGCTAGGAGCTGTCCCAGGGGACGTCTTCCCCACATAAACATTCCCTTTCAGCCCCCTCAGCCCCCACCCAAACCAGTCTTACTGACAAGGCAGTTATGAAAATGAACGTATATTTAAACTCTTGAGACTGCAAGCGCTCAAAGTTTCACCTCGTGGTACAAGAAAGCCCAAAACAGCATTTAAAAACCCTGTACAGCTCTGCTATTAAAAACAAGCCAACCACCAAAAGCCCCATGCTTTGAACAAAGCCAGGCAAACCTCCTTTGCGGGATACGCAGCTATCTGACCCAGCAAAATCAAAGTTGAGCCTAAATTATCAAACCACAGAAGTAAACCTGACAACGTTCTTGCAAGCAAGTTTCTTTTCATGCTGAGACAAACTTGAAAGGGGCTGAATGGTACACCTCAAGCTTTATTAAACAGACTAATCTCACAAGCTGTTAGTAAACCCAGGGACATTGCCCGTGGCTTCCTACCTTCATAACAGCCCACCTACGCAGCGCACGCATTATCTGCCGACTCCCGAGCGAGGTGGTTGCTGTACTGAAGCAACCCGAGTGGGCACCTTTGAAGTAGAAGCTGAACATCTTCGCTGCAGTAGCTTTCATGTTCAAAGCAGTCACAACAGACAGCAAGGAAGCCATTGCTCTTAAAACATTGAAGCACGTGTTTCGAAGATAAACAGTTCCATTATATAATTGCCTTTCAGTGGTACATGTGAGTTATTGACAGAAGGGAATTTCATACAGAACTTAGGAATATCGAGTGTCCATCCCTCATCTGTTATACGTGGGAAGTGAGAAGCCTTGTAGTGTGTTCCTGTATTTAAAAAAAAAAGTACGAAGGCCATAAAGAAAAAACTGAGAATCATTTTAACAGTAGCACCGGCCCTATTCTTCCCACACATGCTCCCTGCCAATGAGTGACAGCACTCATTGTCAGCCTCACAGCACCCTATTCATTCTCAGCCCCCACCTACACACCCTGCCCCGGTGTTGGAACATCCAAGGCAGGATTTCCCTTTGCAGCAGCAGCGACCAGAGCTGGAAGACAGGCTGGCTTGGCAGAGGGAGCACCCTTGTGCTTTCTCTCGCTCCATCCCTTGCACAAGAAAGAAAAAAGGACAGAAAGAGGGAAGATCTGTATCAAGCTACAAAGTGCAATAGGTCTATCGCAGTGCTTACAGCCATCTTAGCAGGTAGCTGAGTGCAGGTCCTGACTCCCTCTTTCAGCCTTTCTAGGGCTGGGAACATCTTTCCAGCAAGAACAATTTACAGCCCCTTATTCCTTAATTTTTGCAATATAGGCACCATTTGGAAATCCTTTGGCAAGATGGGCAGGATGAGACAAAAAGGAAACGAGCTCCAGTTTGCCTTTGATGAGTTACTGCAGGTATTGGATTGCCAAGATGCAGACACATCCCGAGACCAGGTTTTACCCAGAAGACTGGGAACAGCATCGACCACAAATCCAGCAAAACCCAGAACACTTCACCTGCGATGACCCCTAACTCCACCACTGGTGGGAGCTCCCATTTGCCAGATGTGCAAATACAGCATGCACAACACTCATCCCAGCACGACAGAGCCCAGCTGCAGCTGGGTGAGAAGCAGACAATACCTCACACTAGCTTCTAAAACTGAGAGGAGCGAAGCTGAGGAGAGATTCACATCCAGCAGCAAGCCACACACAAGCCTCTCCTTTTTCTTTGCAAACTGCTTACCAGAACTTCTGGGGAACCCGGAACACAGTACCATACAAGCCATACAGCAAAAAAAAAAACAAGCCAAAAGCTTCAAGTAACCAACCGTAACTCACAGCAGTTAACAAACACAGCACTTGGTTTATTTTTGTTTTCAACTGAAACAAGACTCAGTAGGTTGGTTACCTGTAACCAAAGTACTCTATTTCAGAAGTGAGCTTCCAGGTGCAGAGACTTGCAGTAAGAAGTCTTCAGATGTACAGTATTTATATCATACAGAGTACACAATAAATTACTATCTACATGCAACATACCTACAAAAAGTTACATATAACGTAAAAAAATACAGTATTTTCTGCTCATTTTTTGTTTTAAATTTTTTTCTGTACATTTTTTTCATTTACATTTTTATATACATTTTTGTAAACTTTTTGTAATTTTATAAAACTGAAATCACATAACAGTTATGAACTTACGGCACCGCTCTTACCGTTCTAAAACAAAGCTTGCATCTACGAAACAGCCTTTAGCTTGTTTGCTCCTTCATTTCTACTTTGGCACCAACACACTTCACACCATTACTCCGAGCTAATTAGTCCACTTGCTACCTAACCGTGTTCTCAATATGGAGAAACACAATCACACTTCAGCTTGTGCTTCAGTATAAGAAGTTCAGAAAAAACCATTACATTAACTACTTCATCAACATCACATTTACCTGATATTACTGCATAATATCGACTTTTCCTGCACTAACTGCTTTACATAAGCATGCAAACAAGTCTGATTATGACTCAATCAATAACATGAGTATACTGAAAAACAACTACAAGGGTTAAATATTAAAAGGAATGTAGACTTACCAAGATTTACCATGTTAATAAGTCTAAGCTAATAGTATGGATTGACATGTTAACAGTTAAGATTTTAAACACACTGAAGTATACAATGTGAGTTTCAGTGTAAAAACATCTGTATTAAAGAAAACTTGAAATTACTCCCTGCCACACAGTTTATACTATCCTTTAGTGAAAACTAGTATTGACTAGAAGAAACCTTCTTGCCATGCATACTGCCGTCATGAAAAAGGGATTCCTGAAGTTTATAAAAACTAAGCTTTAGAAAAAACAACCTACGTGGAGTACACAACTCCAGATCCTGCTGACAAGGAGCATAGCATGTAAAGTGTTAGAGCAGTTTCAGCATTTGGCAGTAAATCATTTCAGCCTGGTACTGTGGATACGTATCCCTCCACATAACCTACTCAGCCAATTTGATCTAACCCCAAAATACTAAAGGGTGGAGGTGCCCTGAAGAGGACTCTAGTCCAACCTCCTGCTCAAAGCAGGGTCAACTCTGAGTTCAAACCAAGCTCGGGGCTTTGTCACGCTGAACCCTGAGAACCTCCCAGGACAGAGATTGCACAGCCCCTCCTGGTCCACTCCCATGCTGGGCTGTCCCCATGGAACAAACTTCTTCCATTAACTGAGAATTTCACATTTCAATTTAATGAAAGCCTCTCATTCTTGCTCCATTCTTCTCAGTCAAGACCCTGAAATTATCTCCTCCTCAGCAACCTCCTCTTAGATACCAAAAGGCTGCTGTTCAATCCCATTTTCCCCCCAAAGGCCACTTAGCCAGGCTGAAGAAGCTCATTTCACTTAGCTTCTCCTCACAGGTCCTGTGCCCCAAATCATTTAGCCATCTTGGCAGCTTCCTGTCAGACTTGCACGAGTTGATCGACCTCTTGAGCCCAAAACCGGACACTGTTCCAAATGAGAATGAATGCCAAGTAAAGGGAGGAAAAAGTCTACTTCCCTCAATCTGTTGGCTACGCTCCTGTTAACACAGCCCAGTATGCTGTCAGCCTTCATTGCTGCCAGGGCACACTGCTAACACATTTAGCTGCTAACCTTTTTGGACCACCAAGTACAGGACTACGTTTATACTCACTGATAACAGAACTATACATGAACTTTTTTGCTGAACTGGGGACCTGAATGGGATTTTTTTTTTTTAATTCCTTAAGATTACAACAACAAAAAAACCAAGGCAGGCATTCAAAGCATTGATATACCACAGCAATTCTTGCCTTAATACCGTTTACAGATCACCACCTCATTTATTATTGCCAAAACACTCTACGGTGCATTAAAAATCTCAACCTAACACAATCAAGACTTAATGCTAAGACCGACAGCTAAGAGTTTGCCACTTCGTTTTAGGTTTGAGTTCAAAGAAGAAGGTGCCTTCCAGATCACTCGGAGGAGAACTGCTAAGGCTTTCTTCTCCGCTGCTCATATCTTCACAGGAGTCTTCACTAGAAGGAACAGTAGGAAAGGTAATTTAAACAAAGCACAATCCCTCAAAAGTGACAAAGTACTCCTCAGTCCTGTGTTCCCTCAAGCTGTTCTGTTCCTAGTATAACATCCCAGATGTAAATGCTTCTCAGCACTAAGGCTTAAATCATAACAAAGTACAATTTCCTTTTTCCTAATGCCAAAAACCTCCTACCAGCCAAGAAGCCGGTGTTCAAGATACCAAATATAAATTACTTTAGAAGATGTAAATGCTTTGTAAGCCTCTCTGCCTTAAAAAAAGGAACGCCTCCCCCCACCCCGCAAAGCGCTTGTACCTTTTGAACACCACAATGACAGCTCCCCTTTTACTTTTTCTTCTGTTTAAGATATATTTTAAGTCCACCAGTATTTTCCAAGCTAGCAATTTTTTCCAAGTAGTACTGAGTAAGCCTAGTTATACAGAGTTGCCATTAACATTTCCAGAAAATGAGAATTCCCAACAGATTAACGACCTGGTCTAAGTTTTACCAACCTCTTGCTTTCATTGAAACATCCACCCTCTGGTATTGTTGGCAACTCAGGAACACTGTAGTAACTGTTTTGAAGATTCTGGGCTGTACGTCTCGAAACAATCCAAACGAGCTTTTTATGATCAGGCTTACAACATTCAGGAGAAGAATAATCTGCTAGGCATTTTGAGACCAATTCCCTCCAGTAAAGTAGGTCACTATCACTTATCTGAAAAGCAAAAAAAGAACCTATTTAGTCTATTACACACAGGCTCTGAAGATAACCCCTCCCTCCATTTTACCTTCTTGGAAAAGAAAGATAACCCCTCCCTCCCTCCATTTTACCTTCTTGGAAAAGACTTGAAAAGCTATCAGTCAAGATGTAAGCAAGTCATAACTGTGATACCTTTGTCAAAGTTGGGCTGCTTTTGAAGGTGAACTCCTATACACCTCCTAGAAATGTCCGCGTTGAAGTTTGAGTTAAGTTGACAGACAGTTTGCCTGTCAGTTGCTGTTAACATTTTCATTATCACTTCCAAAGGAAAAATGAAAACAGGATTATTCCATTTTAAAAGAGATTTAAATTTAATAATAATAATTTAAAGTCCCATTTTAAAATGGAATAATCTCATACTTTAAGGAACTACTTCCAACCTTCAAGAAACTGGGTTAGTTCAATTTGACTATAAGAGTGAAAAGCTTGTTTTAGGCCATCAACTGATACAGTATGCAGCTAGAAGCTATAAATCCTATGTTAGTTATTCAGGCAGAAAGAACAACCAGCCCAGCAGTCATCGTAGTCCTACGAACTAATTGGAAGTTTCTCTAGAACATACAGCTAGAACTGTACAAGTTAAATCATCTGCTTGTTAAAGCATGTATTATGTAGGCATTAGGTCAGCATTTCTTCTGATTTTATACATTTAAGATAGTTTTTTAAACCATAATCCTTTTGCTTGCCAGGCAGCTGCCGAGATGTGCCAGTATGAAATGACTACCTGAGCTCATTCTCTAAGCAGCCGTTTCCTGCATTTGGCATTCTACCAATGAAACCATGTTAGTTACAAGAATTGCAGACACATGCTTACAGACTCATTTCATTGCTTACTTCAGCTGATGCCAAACAATACCTGTTAAATATTGTACACTGGCAGCAGGGGTCCCTTAAATGTAACATTGTACCTCATTAATTGCACCAGTCCCAACAACTGCAAAAACAATCCACAGAAAATATCTACCTTAGAATGCTTTTGAACACGCAGAAGGATCTCAAACAGCTCAACAGACTTCAAAGTCTGAACTTCTAGAGTGAGAAGGCACAAGGCCAAGACAGATGGCTAGAAGGACAAAAAACACCGCTCAACATGACATGAATCAAAACCTACTCAGAAGTCAAAGTATCTACTTTTCTAAGTAGTCAAAGTACTTCTTCTTACTTTTGCTTTAGAAAAGACTAGACGACAGTTGCAAGCTTTTAGCTGTGCTTCCAATTTGTCGAGATTCAACACTTCTTTCCTGTAAGACACCCAAGAGAAAAAGCATTTGTATCAACAAGCATTCACTTGTCAGGACGTAAAAACTAAGGAGCTGCCTCCGCTACAGCCAATGCCACAGTCATTTAAGAGGCAACTAAAGAGAGAAAGGGCTTAGCAAACATATAGACCACCACCAACATGCAACTCAACTCACCTTTCTGAGGTATGACAGAGTACAATAGTATGGTACAAGTGCAAGAAGGTTAAGGCAGTAGTAGCTTTAAATTCAAAGTGCAACTTTTCTGAAATTATCTTTTCCATCCGTTTCAGGTCGGACACAGTGCATTTACATTGGCTGATCCGGATGATCTCATGGGCAGATGGAATATTGCATTCTTCTTCAACTACTCTGGCAGCCAGCTGGAAACAACAAACTCCAATGCAAGATAAATGCTTCGGTTTCACCTACAAGTAAGAGGAAGCACTATGAATACTTCCCCCCCCCCATAAACACCGTGCTTATCAACAGCAACACCAACAGCTCACCCAGCCTAGGTGAGCTGTCTTGAATATATTTACAGTTCAACAGAAAGATTTGCTTATCTCAACCAGACCTGACATGAGTCAGCTAATACACCTCACCTAGTCATAACTAGTTTCATGACTTAAGTTTCAGCAAAACACAGCTGGCAGAGCCAATAAAGCAATATCAATCTGCCATAGCTAAGTCAGAGGAAGTAAAGTTCAACAGCTGAGCACCCTCTATTGAAATTGTTTCACATCACTACACAGCAAGTAAATTGCAGTAAGAACTGCAATACCCTGCTTCTCCAAGCAGCAGTGCTCACTTACCCTCACTTAAAGCCTACACAAATCCCGCCTGAGCCTGTTCTAGGCAGTCCTATCCCTCCACAACTTGTTCCCACCTCTGCTATTCTCTCCCATGTACCAGCATAACCTTTTGTGCAACCTCAAGGACAGTCAGACCAAAGCACTGACGCAACTTTAGTTTTTCTGCCAACTTAGTAACGGGGAACTGGTTTAGGTTCAAATCATCTGCCATAAAGCAGCACAAACACGAAAAGAAAAACATCCCCGAAATGATCATTTGGTATTAGTTCCAGCACTAAGCTAAGCTATCCCTAGAAACAGTCTGTAACGCAAATTGGTTTGTTCCTTCTTAATCCCTCCTTTCTTAGTCTTCTACATCTACCTGGTGAAGGCTACAGACTTACTAGAGGAAATAAACCACACTGCTACTTGACTTTAGAGGTAAGAAGAACTGTACTCAACTTCAGGTTTACAAAGGAGGACTTCAGAAATGTTGCTAGCATAGAATGAGTAAATAGCCACAGTTATCTCCTAGATCACAACCTTCCCCTTTTTGTCAGGCAAGAAAGTTCACAGGAAGCTCGCCTATTCCCCACCAACACTATAGCAGGTCCTCTCCCCCCAATATACCTTCATAAGAGCCAAGAATCTGTCCAGAATATTAACAGCCAAAACAAATGTTTCAGTTGCAAAACCGAAAAAGTTGGTCAGACTCCAAAGATCTTCCACCTTGGCATTCCTTTGTCTCGGACACAGAGTGTTCTCATTCTACAGGAAGAGAAGCAAAGTCAGAATTATTCAGCGGCAGCAGTGATGACTGTGACCACTCTCTCCCTACGTCATCTTTTACTTAAATCAAAGGGAAGCAATTATTTTCTTCCATAAATATTTTATTTCTCTTAACTTAAAAAAAAAATTTTAGATATTTGAGACTCAAAACACACCCAAGGTAGATGGATTACAGCCAGGTCCTGAGTCTCACTGGTGCAATACCGAGCACAACCACATTTCCAAGTACGCACTTGTTATTTTAAGACAATAGTTACCAAGTGCATACATACACAGGGACTCCTGACCTTACGGAAACAGAGATGACCAAACTCAGCTTATTCTCCTCTCTGCCTGCATGTCAATATTTAAGTGACAAAAGCTCTGCTTTCAAAACAAAAAAGCAGGCTGATTTCAGAGACTTTCTTTGTTAAACGTTAAGGCCCCTACCAAAAAACTCACCAGCATCCGAAGGAATGTAAGCCTGCCCCAAACTCAATAAGGAACTCTGGTCATTAACGTGGATATGTTTATGCTTAGCTTATTTTTTGCTGTTAAGCACTAAGTGTTTCTAGGTTCATTTCCCTAGACCTTGTTAAGGAAAAGCTGGTCATTTCCCCCCATTTGTTAATTGCCTACTTGACATCCCAGCTTTCCTGCAGTGGTACAGCACAGTGGTACAAAGCTCCCGAGATGAAAACAATACACTTCTTTTGGTTCTGTGTTCACTCGAAGTTTAGAAGATAAATATTAAACGCCTGAGTATTTTACTTGCCCTGTAGGTCATAATTCTTTGACAATGTAGCATACGTTAATGACTACAGATTAAGACAGAGTTAAAACAAAAGGCAAGCGGCGTTTCACAGAAGACAGAATTGACTTTCCCAAGCTAACGCACGTCTCCCTTCTAGCTCGGGGTTTTTTTTAAACACGTATTTCCTGCCCAGAGGAGGCTGCCTCCTCCCTCCGCGCCTACCCCAGCCCGGCTCCCCGGTCCCCCCTCACCTCGGCGGCGCACTCGATGAGGCTGAGCCCCTTCTCGCGGGGCTGGAACCGCCCCTCCTGCTCCAGGTGGAGATACAGCTGCTTGAAAAGCCACAGCGCCTCGCTGCTCATCTTCTCCCCCGCCTTGGGATCCTTTACCTTCACGGCAGACGCACGTCGTCAACAGCTGGCAGCTCGCCCCCCCCTCCCTTCCCCCCG
>NW_008794411.1:309561-324147 GCF_000699145.1 Aptenodytes forsteri
GGCTCTCTTGCGCTGTAATAAAGGGTAAAGGCAAATGCTGACCTGCTGCCCCGAGGGGGGCGGCGTGAGGCAGCTCAGCTCCCGTGGGCCTAACTCCCGGGTGTCTGTGTGGGACCCTTCTCCTCATGCTGTTTCTCGAGGGTTCAAGAGGCCCATCTGGATTTAAAAGCCCCGTTTAAAAGCTTGAAACCAAGAGTCAGGTTTATTTAGGCTCTGGTGTTTCAGAGCTTTTAGGATGCGCGCTTCCAAGCTCCTCTTTGTATCACAGTCCATTTGCGTGGAGTGTGAATCCAAGGTCCGACGCTTCAGGTAGAAGACGGCTAAAATGTGAACAGCTGGCAGCTGCGCTGGTGCCTATCGACCCCCTAGCAGATTGCTAGTCAGAGGTTGCATCAAAGGGCTTCTCAGCCTGCAGCTTAACAGAGCCCTAATGGCAAGATAAAACAGGATCTCGCAAAATAAATCATCGTCTGGAGGATTTGCGGGGCTGTTTCAATGCGTTCCATGTTCTGTCTAGTTTTCGTGGACAAACACAAAAGAACAAATGTCATAGGACAAACCCAATGAAACCACAGTGACTCGTGATGTGTACATACTGGAGACAAAAGTCTGTGGTGGCGACTCAAGCAGATTAGCATTCAGTTTGATCTAGTGAGGTTCCGCAGTTCCAACAAACAGAAAATGTTTATTAAATGTCGCGGTCTGGAAAAATAAGCCGCCTTCTCTACAAAACAGTCAGCAGTGTTGCTATGCCAATCTCTATTTCTAGGCACAGTTCCTGTCTGCTATGCCAGTGATGACGGCCAACAATTTCTTCAAGTTTATTTTGATGACAATCGCTCTTAGGTTGCCAGAAACATGCACAACTTTTACTCGGGACATTCCTGACACAGGCCAGCGCTCTTGTATATCACATCAGATACATCTGAGCACCCTTAAACACAGCATCCCTGCAAGGTGAATGAACTGGCACGCCGACTGATTTTTTTTTTTTGGTGACTGAAGCCAGTATTTCAAGGGATGAAAGAAGTTTTAGGCTCTGAAGTAAGCGTTGTGGATCTGCTCCAGTTTGAACAATGACTACTGTTAACGGGGTTGACTTCAAACTGACTCCTTGCAGTGGCATCATCTAGGTGATGTTTACAGGATGAGGCTCTGAGCTCCCGTCTCCGTTATCTAAATGCTCTTGGCAGTCGCTGCTTTTTTTTTCCCCCCCAGCATTCTGAAGTGTATCTTGCCATCACAGAGATGGAGTATGGATGTTCTTCCTCCTCCGACTGCTCTATTAAGCCACATAGTGGAACATACGTTTCAGTTTACCTAAACGGCAAAAAAAGTTCATTTTGTAAACACATAGCATGACAATTCTAAAAATGCTAATTCAGACATCTACCTGAACACATACGTTCCTTTCCCCTTACTAATTTAAACCTAATAGAACACTCTGCAAAATTATCATTCCTATATCACGTAATTTGAGGGGGGCGGAATCTGTTACAAGAGCATGGCTCAACAGCGCTTTCTCTGCAGCCTTGCAGCAGAAGGGCTCATTTTCTACATTGGGAGAGAAGGATCCCTGCCCCATCTTTGTTCCTCTGTAATTAACTGATCTGTGGCAAACAGCTGAGCAGGACTGAGAAAAAGAAAACCCAAACCCCAAGGATCCTTACTGTAAGTGATGCACTATCAGCTTTGGGATTATAAACAGGGAAAATTAGTCTGCTCCCTGTGCTGTCTGGACCTGGCAGAACGATCAAGTGTGGTGGGCAAAGAAGTCGTGCATGGTAAGGTCTAGAAATCAGAAAATCTGGAGTTTTTTTCCCTTATGCAAGGAATAATTTTCTTTCCATGTGGCATTTATTTGTGATTAAGGGAAGCGAGTATGTGGGGGGAGAAATGAGAAGGGTTTCCAGTATTAGGAGAAAACACAATTTATCTATTCTGTAACATGCTGTGCTTTACAGAATAGCCATTCCTTCCTGACATTCTTTGGGAACCTAAAGATGCAGTGAGTGAAAATTATAAATTCCTTTGCTACAGATGCTTGTAGCACTCATTATTTAGAAACAGTGACAATAGCCTTTGAGAGGGGAATTCTTGAGTTACACTGAACCGGAAGGCTGGTGTGAAATCAACAAAAAATTGAATTAAAACTGGAGGAAAAGCCATCTGAAATCTTTTGGGATCCTCATAAAAGCGAAGATTTATACTGAAGCCTTAACCTCTGCAAGACAAATTTTAAACTAAATAAAAATATGTGTTGTGATGTGAGACTTTCCAATGCCGTCAAATGAAATAGGTGTTATTTTAACTAGCCTTGCTAAACTATCTTCCAATATGGCTTGGCAAAACTTGTCCTGTCACGTCTGCACAGCAGTTCACCGGGAATAGTTATGGATGGCTAATAGCTGTGTATTGACTAGCAGGTGATGATATCGGAGACGTTAACTGGGCCTTGTGGCATGTGGATTTCCAAACTGAAATAGGATTACAAACCTTCACGATTAAGCGACACGTGGTAATTAACACTCTAGACACAAGCAGTCTGCCCACTCGGCAATTGGACACCCAGGTAAGAACAACAGGGGTCACTTAGAACAATAGTTTTCTTTGAACCACTTAACCAAAGAGCTCCACAGGCTTTACAGCCACTAATTAATCTAAGTGCCCCACTGCTATCCCATTATACTGGTATGGAGGACAGCAGCACCGGGACAGCAGCAGGGCTACAAACTGGAAGGCAGAAGTCACACAGTTGTGACTACTTCTCTTCCCGTAAGACCAAACTACTGCTATATGATGATTAGGGACTTAGCACCTAATTCCGGGGGAAAAAAATGTGTCTAGTTTAGCCAACATCCTTGTTTTCTGCAGTGATGGAAAAGACAACAGCTCATGCATGAATTAGCATTTTCTTCAAACATAATTCAAGCTCATTTGAGAATATGGGTCAAGTATCAAACACCAAGGAGCCTGCATCAAATGACATTAGCCCTGGAATCCTTTCCCCCCTTGAGAGCTGCTTACTCTTTCAGAACTCCTTAAGAGGCATCATAGGAAGAAAAAAAAAAAATATCTCTGTTTTAATTAAATGGGATGATTTGACAGTCGAGTGTTTTCTGTTTAACTGAGGGGAGTAAAAGTAGCGTTAAAGTAAAAACGTAGAGGTAGCATTATTAAGCAAACAAAATAACCTCAGTGTGTACATTTTCTTTTTATACAGAAATAGACGTATTAGAAAACATATACAGGCTACATACATACGTATATGTACACACATATATATAGGTATCTGAGAGATATTTTGCAGATTCTGTTGCTTTTAGAAGCAGTGGGACCGGTGCCTGGTGATCAAAGCTATCAAAACTGAAGCCTTTGCACAGGCTTCCCCTCACCAGGCCCTTTGTGCGGGAACAAGTCTAGGAGATGAAATGATTTGTAAATCTGCCAGAATTTAAAACTTGTTCCCCTGACAGAAGCCCCTAAGGGAGAGTGGCATTTGATCCTCCAGTAGCCATAGGAGTAAGTGTCCCCGCTGGTACAGCTCCTGTCTCCAGCACAGAGGAGTGTAATTTCACACTTTTCACCTTGTGCTCATGGAAGTTGGTCAACTTCAGAATTCATAAATAAATGAATTTATTCAGATTTATCACGTGCCTCCTAAAAGACGGAGCAAGCAAGGCTTGCTGATCAAGGATTAACGTAAATATGAGGTTGGTGTTGGGGAGAAGGGTCACTGGCAACACGAACAAATCTAGAGACAAGCAATGACAGTGCATGACTGTCTGCCTCAGCGACCACACCCCGAGTTCAAAATAGCTGTTGAAATTAGGACGGGAGGGTGCAGAAAAAAGAAACCCATCTTGTTTGCTCAGGAGAAGGGAGCTATACTTAGCAGAAAATATTTTGAGCCAACAAGACCCAAACACAAATCAATGGAAACTTAATAAGTTTAGGACAGACTGTAAGCTGTTAGAGATTGTGATTTTTGTCTTGCTGCTGCAACATATAGCAAACCAGTGCAGAAACAGCATCCAACAGTGTTAGTGGCTAGGTGAGAGGACTTTCCATTACAAGAGGAAGCTCACCACAAAGGGAAACGCCAGTTAGCCTACACAAGAAAATTTATAACAGCACAGCTGTCGTGTTTAGGGGTATTGCTTTGTTTCGCAAAGGCAAAGTTTACATGTTTTTTTGATGGGCATCCAGAAACGCTTTTCAGACGCATCCAGAGAGCGAGCCCGGAAGCGCCGTTTGTTCGTTGGGATCTTTATTAAGCTGCGAGGCCTGCCACACACGGCTGACTGCAGGGCACCTTCAGCCAAGCAGCTGGCATTTTTGGGACAGGCGAGATGCAAAGAACCCCGGTTGTATAGAGAGCTGGTTATATATACCCTAGAACTCCACTGTGTATTTAGAGGAAGCATCTATCATTCTTGTACATATTATAGATATTTAGGTACACATAAAATTATGTATGCATTTAAGCTGGTATAAAGCTGCCGTGCACTGATACCACATACTTTGTTTACTGGAAAAAAAAAGCTACCATTTATACCATTATGTCGGTGTAAGTACCCCTGTACCAGCACAGCTGCATCGAAGTCCTGGGACAAGAGGAAGTGCATCTGTGTAACTTCAATCGCAAAACTTCCTAGTATAAAGAAGGCCAAACTACAGCTAACCACCAAGGGAGCAGCATCAAACTCCTACAGGAGATGAGACGTTGATGCGAAGCGCTGAAGGGAACTACTTCAGACCTCCATTTTCACTGTCTCGATTAACATTTGGCCTGTTTTCATCCAATTTATGCTGTTTTAATGCAGTGTTCTCCTCTCCACCCATTTGATCTGGTTTCATCAGAGGTACTTTTGACGCTAAACTGTCTCAGGAGGCATTTCTGAATCCCCTCTGACAACAGAGAAACCTAACTTCTGACTCCCAAGATGAGGTTACTAGAAGAGAGAGATCAAAAAGTCTACTGGAAAACAAATCTCTCCTAGAAAATGTTCTTATTCCCTGTACAGTAGCTGGCATAAAACTTGCAAAACACAGCTAAAAATTGAATTGCTTGTAGTGCTAAAATCTTGATTCATGAAGGAAATTCCAAGTCTTCATTAAGACTTTTCACTGATGCAAAAGGATTTTGTTCCAGGAATAACACCGTGGATAGGCCCCTGCCTATTATTTGATGGCTCTGAGCAAGCCCATGTAACGGTATGCTGGTAACCACAGAAATCCATGATCCCCGATACTGACAGGGCGGGAGGAAATGGCCGGAGAGCGAACAGCATTCTTCGGCGAGCCTGATTCTCCGCCTGGGTTTTCATGAAGACCTCTCTCTACACAGAGCTGAAAAGATCTAGAGCGGTGTTAAGGAGCTAACTGCCAAGCTTGCAAGCACAGTGCCCAATGCAACCTACTTTTGTAACATCATCACACTGCACTTTGGAGGCCTCGAAAATAGCTCCAGCATGAGAAGAGGAAGGGGGAACTAGAACCCAACACCCATGCAAACCCTCACGTAAAGAGGGAAGGGGAAGGCACTCGTGGATGACTTCACCAGCACCACGTCAAGAATATTTGCAGTTTTGTTGCTCACGGCTTGTTGTTGCCCCGCCTTGTTCAAATTCCACTCTCCGTGCGCTGAGAAAAAGGAAAGAACCAGGAAAGACTATAAATCTGTGACACATTTCATAACTTACCCAGTGAATACAATTATTATTCATGATTTCTGCACTGGGTGGGTTTAGGCGCCTTTTGTATTAGTCCCCTTGCAGGTCCTTTGTGAGCCGGCTCAGTCTCACCGATTTCCATTACAGCTACTGTCAGAAATCTACATTGCATCTTCAAGTCTATTAAAATATCGCTTCCTGTCTGTTTTAGTTAATAATACCAGATGCATGTATCAATTTTCTGCAGGAAGACATTGCAGGCAGTATTTGTAATGGCAGCTGAAGATGCAGACCCAATTCTGATCCCACTGACATTGTTGTGCAGCGAGGGTAATCTTTTAGAAGCCAATAGAATTACACCAAATACCTGAGCAACGTGCTTCAGTGCTTTTACGGCAATCATTTGCCTTCAGTGCAAGTTAAATTGTCTGAAAGGAAGCTGTATGTTTCAATAACCTTGTGCTTGTCTAAGCATGACCACGTAACTAGCAGTTTGCTTAAAGGTCTCTTTTAATAACGATTTGTTACTGGAAGGTGCGTTTCATTCACTGTGTGTTTTTGTCACTTATTTCAAGTGGGTTCTTTTATTTAATTGACAAGATAATTCTAGGCAATGTTGTACTTAATGCTTTTTAAAGTATTTTTTTAGAAAGGTAGTTGTGCATAATTTCAGAAAGCATTTTCAAAATCATAGGGATTCTGCATAAATGGAATTTAAATTAGTCATTAGAAGTTAAACCAAGAAAAACAGAGCAGTCACCTTTCTGACTGTAGAACCAGGCAGCTGTTGAGTAAAAAGATTTGCCAGGAGGCATTCAGCTGCGAGGACTGGGAATGGATATTTTAAATTTATTTTCAGATTTAACATGGTGCAAGTCCATTTTATATAATTTGGATTAAACACTAAGAAGCCGAAAGACCCTTTGCACAAAGCATCCACGAAACAATAGGAAGATACTTCCATCTTGATTTCTGTTTTTCATTCATGCAATGCAGGTATCATGAGAGAAAATAGGTAAAATAGCAAAGTATCGATGTTCTGTACCACAGAGCTCATATATGGCTATCGGGAGATGACATGATGGGTCACACATCGCAACTTACGCCTCATCGGCTCTTAGCAGACACCCTGCCTCAGTAGCAGTCAGTGACAAATTTCTGGCCGCCAGTCAGATATCCCCCCTCATTTCTCACCGTGCTGCTCTCTGCTGTGTTACCAAAGACATTCTCAATTCCTTACACACTCGCTTTTCAGATTATCCAGTCCAAGTTCTTGAACACAACAGGCCATTACATTTCAGTAAGCACACCTTCCAATGACCCAGGCTTAATTTGAAAGCCTCAAGAAATGAAAAATCCCTTAATTATCTGATGTGCTGTGAACAAAATACATCTCATTGTCCTTTCCCAGGGTTTCTTAACCTTTTTAAGTTTACGTTCTTGTATGTCATTTGCTAAAATTGAGTTCTTCAGGGCAACGTCTTTTATACTTTGCATAGGGATAACCATTAACCGTAAATAAGAAATCATGTCAACCTGTATATTCTTCCCTTTATCAGACTATACAAACACAGACTGTCACAAATTATCACAGATGAAAGGTTTTTTGCAACTGTAAGTGTAAAAAATTTTACCCCTCAAGTCTAGTGGATTGGTTATTCTTACTCAAATAACTAGCAGTTGGAGTTCTAGAAGTCTTGCCGAGCCTGCCGATCTTACTCTATTTCCTGTGCCAGAAATGGAATACTCCATTTTTTTTCCTTTCTTTCCAAACGATAACTACCTTTAGTCATTTCATGTCCGTTGGTGCATAATGTCCTTCTCATATTTCCCAATAATAATGTATACTTTGTTTCCCAAGATTAATTGCTCTGCGCTAGTGTGAACAGAGATGTACAAATTTCCGTGCACAGTACCACAGATGTTTTCCAAGTAGCAGCTGCAGGAACATTTCCAGCATAGTTCTATCTTAAGCTACCATATCCAGGCACATTTCACTAACATACTCTTGATACTTGCCAGAAGAAATAATTCAGATGTACTTTCTCAAATGTACAGTCAGTAGGTAGCTCTGCCTGTCTGGAAATATCTGGGTTTAACTCAAGAGTTCAAACTGCCTAACCTCGTCTTTAGGATCACGTATCACACGGTTCCCTAAATACTTACAGAGCATGCAGAAAATCCTCCAACACCTTGCCTAATCTGTGTCTGCTCTCCTCCTGCTGCCACTGCAGTCCATGGCAAAGCTCCCATCTCCTTCAGTGGAAGAAAAGCCAGGCCCTAGCAGCAAGGATTCCGGAGCGAGGACAGGAAATGGAGACTGCTGTATCCAGTTGAGCTGCCAGGTGATTTTTAGCAAACGGGAGTGCATGTCACTTTTGTAAAATCTGCAACCTTTCTTTTATCCAAAAGAGCGTCGGCGAACGTGATCCTGACCCACACGGAAAAGTGCAAGTCACTATGTTACTGGGCAGCAAATTATCCATTTAAAAAAGGCATACAAGTGTCACAGAAATACTATATATTTTGCAAGATTATAAACTCCTACAATGCTGATACGAACTCTCCGGGACATAAAATATCCAGATACAGATGATGATGTCTACGTTGAAGTATAACCGTCTACGTTGAAGTATAACCACAGTCAGGTAATTAACGTGAACTGCCTTTAAGCAGTCACATGGAGAAAAGAAAGGAATTTTTATGTTCTGGAAGGGAAAAATGTAAAAAAACCTGTATTAAATGAGCCACAGAGAATGAATTTTTAAGGTACTGTTACTCGCATTTTCTCCCTTCCTGAAGACCATGGTAAAGTTGCTTTAGCTGAAGGCTTGCTTGGAGTAGGTATGCTCAAGAGTACACAGCTGTCGTTACCTTGATTTACCTTGATGTCCGTTCCCATGCATCTTTGTTACATGCAATGTGGAAAACTATTCAACCTCATTTAACTTTGAAATTAGCCCTGCTCTGAGCAGTTTGGCCTAGAAAACCTCCAGAGGTCCCTTCCAACCTCAGTCATTCTTCGATTTTATGACTATTTATTGCAGTTAACACCTTTGCGTTTATAATGCCCATTTACTTATTGATCTTGGATTGTGAAAGTAGGTCATTTTCTGCTTCTCCTGTACTGCCGTATTACCACTCTGTTTTGCTTCTAGCACTATTAAGAAAGGCCATAAGAAATTATACTGTAGTTTAGAAAGCAATTCAAGAAAACACATCTCTTCAAACCAGCTTATACAAGAATTAAACTTAATGGCAGATGATGACTATTTGAAAAGAGTTTTTCAAAAATTGGGCACCGTTTTATCCTTTAGAAGGGCAGGTCAAAAAGGTTTGGATACGGACAGTAAAACTAAGAAGGACTTTTTTCCGTATAGTAATTTGGATTCAGGCACGTAGATCATATATATGAAACAAAATTAAGGAGAAATGTGCATGAAATACTACTGTCAGCTAGCTGTTCCACTGTATCATTCACGCTGCCAATACTAAAAGGGTAAAATTGGAAATGCTGTAGAGGAGGAGATACGGTCCTATCTGCTATTGGCATTCTTGCATGTTGCAACATGCGTTTCTCACTAGTCATCTATTTTCTAGGAAGAACGATTGATTTACAGGTGCGATCCCTAGAGTGAGGGACACAGTCTGAAGGTTTGACTATTACCAAGTTAAATGGAATAGCTTAGAGCATTTTCCAAATAGTAAAGCAAACCGCAGAAAATACCTCTTCTGGTTGAGAAAATTACATTATGGGGCCGTTTATTTAGTAAAAATCAGGTAAAAAGGTTAATTTAGTGCCTGCAGTTCTCCTCTCCAAATTAATTACTGAATGTGAAAGAGTGATTAATGTAAATCACTAAATGTAAGCCTGTATTTCACTGTTCTGGAGGAAAGCAGAAGTGTGTCTTGGTGTTTCAAGAAGCTCTGTGGTAGGAACAGATAGTAAGGGAATCTTCTTCAGCTCAAATGGCAGGGTTTGTTTTCCTAGTAAATAATTTATATTCCTGTTCTTAGGAAGAAGTTGCGAGAGACTGTAGGAAAGCCGCATGATAACAGCTATGAAGTCCTAAGAGGCCGTGGAGATGTTACACTCGATCTGGCACCCCTGTGATTCAGCTTACGATGATTTCCAATGTCAAGAGTCTTTCAACACGCGATTCTGCGGGCTTACAATCAAAACCAAGTGGCTACATAGCTGAGAGACTGCCTCTCCCTGCATGACGGGTGATAGCTTCTGATAAGGGAGAGCAGTAAAACTGACAATTGATTTAAAAGAGACAGAACGGGTTGCACAATTGCACAATTTGTTGATTCTGCATGCTACACGCAGCCATGGCTGCTCTTTCTGTTATCTTTATTAAAAGAATGGATTTAGGTATCTGAGAGGCTTAGTGTGCAAGGTATTTTATTTGTTAAACTTTTTTTTTCTAAAAAATGGACAGCGAATTTATGTTGCTTTTTTTCTCATCTGTTTTGGAAAAAGTAAAACAACGTAGAGTACTTTGGAAAGGGGGCTTGCTTGCTGCTAGTCTCTCTTACTGGCCAGATGCTTCTTCCTGTTCCATGCCAGGACAACAATTTAGCTTCAGTTTCATGCATGGAACAGCTGAATTCTGCTTGTGAAACTGAAGCCAGGGTTTGTCTGTCCAGCTGCAGTGGAAATCTGCATTTTAAGCTGAAAGAAATGAAGGAGCCTGCATCTAGTTTCTTTTTTTTCCTTTGCCACATACTTCAGGAATACTAGATTATTTTTTTTTCAAAGGGCAATTCATTATTGCCTGCAAGAACAAGCACAGCTAATGTACTTGTAAGGTAGAACAGTCTTATAATTTGTATGTACTGACTTCCACACTACTTACTTGGAAAATTAGCATTCCATTGATTGATTCATTGCACAGAAAGGGGGAGATTTGCAAAAATAACTAGCGATTTGGGATAGTTCAGTTTTCACAGAGGTCAAAGACAGTTCAGTGCTCAAATCCATTTCATTCCTCTTTGAGAGCTCCTATGCGTTGATGATTTTTATTTGATGAGCACTTACTCCCAGGAAGCTGAACAAAGTCTTGTCAGGTAATTTCACCATAAACTATTTTTTAGGATTCTCCTCGTTTCCTTCTGTTGCTTTTCCCAATGTTCCACAAGGTTGTTTTGCAAACTGTGCCTCTAGGCAAAGAAAACGGAGGGTAACTTTCTTTACAGCTTTGGAAAAATCGCTTCCTGAGAGTCTGTTTCATTCCAGCTTTTGAAAAAAAGAGTTCCCTCCAAGAAGAGAAGTCTTTCTGAGTCCCGAGTAAGCCTCAGTATGATATTTCTTCAGCGCTGTGAGCATACATCTCCCTACTGATTGCTTTGATCAGCACTCAAAGATGCCTCTGTGAGGGTTTCCTCTACCAATGGCCCAAGCTCAGCCTGCCTACGGGCAGGCAGCGGAGATGCTCCAGGCCCTTCCTCTTTCGTGATGAGCGTGACTTCTGACGAGAGCTCTGCTGCTCACCACATTTTATGTCCGAGATCGTTTTGGAAAAGAACAAGAGGACTTTTTCATTAATTTTTTTTTTTTAAGGTTTTGTGTATTTTGTTCTTTAAACCAACATCAATATTGCCTTCTCTGGGCTGATCAAAACTTGCTTGCTATTTTAAAGATATCAGGTTAGCAATAAATATAGGTAAGTTATATAATGGTTGGAGCCAAAGCACAAACACAGGAATAACTAGACTTATTCTGCCGCGCTACACTGAACTCAACCAGCTAAATCCAAACAGCAACTATTATTAAAAGTTTGCATGTCTCTAGCCCCTCAGGATATTCAAATGCTTTACGAAGTATTTTAATTTAGCCTCACAACCAGCCTGACATGAGGGTAAATTTATCCTTGTTCTGAAGTTGCTGACTGTATACATATTTGAACTCATCAAGCTTGCTTGCCTGTGCTGGACTTTGTGTGCACATAAGTTGGGTGGATATGAAAATTAGTATCAACCTTTGCATCTGTGGGTTTAACTGACTGGTCAAAAGTCATGCAGTGAATAGCGCTTGGGTCTCCAAAGCAGAACACAGAGTCAAACCACAAGACCATCTGTTTCTCCCTCTGAAGGGTGTTTAAGCAGCGTAGATAGAAATGTCTGCCGCAAAGATACACGTCCTTCCCTTTTCCACATACTGGGATTTGGCTGTGAATCCTGTAGCGACTCTTCTTTCCCTCCACTCAGCAGTAGAAAAATTAGGCATTGCGTAAGCTGAAAGGCAGGTACTACAAGTGCCTTATATGTGGGATTTTCTTGTTTCCACTAACGTGGATCTCTCACTGGTCTAATATTTACTGGTTTGTCGCCTCCCTAGAGGCCAGTCTGCGTTAAGGCAGCGGCCACCTGTGTAGTTACACTTGCATGCCGTCACACTGTCTTGGGAGCCAGGCTGGGACACACTTCATTTTGCTATGACAAGAGCGACCCGTATTGCTGTAAGCCCCCCGCACGCCTGGGCAGCGTACCTGCTGCCTGGGACAACGCAGTTGCCCTGTCAAGTCTCTTGAAAATGGACGCGCTTCATTTTCCCCCACAGGGATGAATGGGCCTTCTCCCTGCTACCGAAGCGTACTTCTTCCTTGGCTGACATGGCACTTGGAGTCTTTATACTGTTCCAAGGCATCAGATTTTTGCACAGTGCGTCAAGTCCCTGCATGCGGAACACCTGCTTGTAATGGTATAATGGCCTTCCTCCAGGTGCGCTTCATTACATTCACCGGGTAAATTTTTTTTCCTAGGTTTAATATTGCCTCTTTCGCTTTTTCCCCAGGCCACAGGCCCGAACACAGAGTTCTTGCTGGTTGTGTCCATCTCTTTCTCAGCAGTCTCTCTAAATCCCTTGGCCTTGGCAGCCACTTACTTATGGCAGCCTGCCCACCATAAGCCTCAGCTGCTCTGGGCACATGCTGCATCTTTCTTCTCAGAGCGTGTACAACTGTGCTGCTATTTTGACCCCTGGGCGGTTGTGCCCAGACCTAGACCACCTCCTGCAGAGGCTGGAAGTGGTCCTGGGAGACCTTGCCTTCAACTGACCACCCTGCTAGGACGACCTGCTCTGAGGTCCCTCCTGCGCCAGGTGACTCACTCCTCAGGCTCCAGGATTTCCTTCAGAAGGAGTATCCATCCAGTAGCTGACTAGTTTATTGCGCTACTTTCAACTCAGTTGGGTGCCGCCTCAACTGTCCTTTCCTACTGTTACTGAGGACAAAGGACTGTAATCAGAGGTATCCAGCTGAGGGCATATTCAGCACAAGACGAATAAAAGGAACTCTGTTGCGCTATGTTAGCACTAGAGGTTCCTGCCAAACCATCAATTCCACAGTCTGCTGGTCTGAGGATATGCTGCACCGCCTCGGGCTCCCAGCACTGACATGCAAAGTGTTCTGGGAAGGGCCCTGATGGAAATTCCTTGAGCAAACAGTCAGAATATGCAAGAACTGCTGTAACTACGAGAGTGGAACAATCTCGGGACAGTGTCAGTCAGACCTCCAGCAAGAATTTCCCAGCTAGGAGCTCCATTATCTTCACTTGGTCACTGCCACAAACTACCAACTGATTTTGGAAAACCGTAACAGCTTTACAGACTTCTTAAACACTGATCCTTAAACAATGAGACCCAGAAGAATTAGAATGAAATTGGGAAAGCTAGATAAAATTCCAGTGGGACTTGCCTTTCTCTGCACCTTCTTAGTTCTAAAAGGCATATCCTATTTCAAGATAAAAAGTAAGAAAAACGGAAGGAAGCAGCACACAGCAAGCTTGGATTCGAAGAGCAGTTCACCCTATGCATAGAGGAGTTTGGTTGCTGCAGCAAAAATAGCCTTTCATTTCAGTCTTGTAAGCGTGGCCCGAGAGTTACTAGAGAAAGGGTTAAAAAAGCTTATGACAGATGAATTTTTAGCAAACTAATTCAGAGTTAATTTGTCAGGAAATAAATAGAAAAAAATTCTATGCTCTCTCTATGCTTGATTTATGTCACTGTGCTTATTATCTTTAGAGGAAATCCTCCTTTGTGTGCTATCTGAACAGCTAATAACTACAGATACTGGAACGAGTTTAAAGAAAATGAGTTGTCTTTGCTCTGAACTTCTTGCTTTTATCTGTTAATTTCAACCTCTAGTGGTATAGCAAGGTTTTGCCACTCATCTTCACCGTGCCAGGATTTCCATGCAAAGTATTTATTCTGTTCCCAGTCTCTACTGTACAGTATTATAACACACCCCCAACCCCTTCCGAAAACAAAAAAAGAAGAAAAAAAAAAAGACTTAAGTTACAAAAAATTTGAACGCTCACAAGTTTAGTCGTCTAGTTCTTAAGTGGAGCGGACAAAAGGAATAAATGGAGCTGTGAGAAAACATCTCAGCTTCCCTGGCGATTCAGGCGTCTCTCTCTTCTGCTACGTCAGTGGGACTGCCAGACAGAGCCTGCCCTCTGGAAACGAGAAGAAAAAGGACAGTGAATCCCTCCTGCAGGCTTTTGTGCTGGGGAAAGGCCTCAGTAAGTGAATAAAGCAAGTAAAGGGTAAATTCCTGTTTACATCTTGCACGGCAGTAAATGAGGCAACTCCGGCGGTGACAGGGAGCTCTGTCCCAGCAAACACAGGCCGGGAGACACGGTACGGGCAGCGAGAGCTTGGCGCTTTTGCTGAGCGTCCGCACAAGGCGGTGTTTGTAAATAAACGCCTTTGCTTATTGTTTCGCGAGTGTTTTAAATAAAACTTTAGAGCTTTAACCTGCCTGCTGCCACGGTGTCACAGAGGGGGGCGAACTTAAACCTCCTTTGATGTTGGGGCTGCTGGAAGGCGCAGACAGACGCCGTGGGCGCCCACACCCCCGCTCGCAGGGGAAAGGTGTGCGGAGGGCGGCGGTGACAGCTGACCGCC
>NW_008794411.1:325188-339918 GCF_000699145.1 Aptenodytes forsteri
ACCGGGGGGTGTGTGGGGGGGTGTGGGCGTGTGTGTGCGGTGCGCTCCCGTGCAGTGCAGCGCGCGAGTGTGAAGTCCGTGTGTGCGCAGCGCACCGTTGCCTGTACGGCGCGCGCACAGCATCAGCGTGTAACGCATGTGCGGGCGCGCGTGCATTGCGCGAGTGCGTGCAGAGTGCGTGTGCATTGCACGAGTGTGTGCGAAGCGCGCGCGCCCGCGCGCAGCGCATCCTGCGGGCGGTGCATTGTGTGCGTGCGTGTGGGTGGTGTGTGTGTGTGTGTGTGTCTCTGCGTGCCCAGCGCGCCGGGCGTGCAAAGCGTTGTGTGTGCAACGCTCCCGGGCGACGCGCAGCGCTTCTCTGTGTGTGTGTGTGTGTGTGCGTGTGCGTGCAACGCCTGTGCGCGGGCGTTGCGCGTGGGTGTGCAATGCCGGCGGGCGTGCGCGGGGTGCGCGATGCACGCCGTGCCCTCCTCTACCCCCCTGTCCCGTCCCGTCCCCCGCTCCCCGGCCAGGGGCCGGCGGGGGCTAAGCGGCGCATCTGTGCCCCAGGTGGGACTTCTTGTCACAGCGCCGGGCCCGCCGGCTCTTCGTGGCGCCCGTGATTTGTTTTTGTTCTCTTGTCTTCGTGTACTTCCTTTGCAGAGATGGGCTCCGCTCTCCTTCTTTGCCCCCCCATCTGCGACGGAAGAAGTTTCCTTGTGAGAAGCGTGGCGTTGCGTTCTATAAACCTATCTCCGAAGGGGTGGACTAAAGGAGTGGGCTTACCGGCGGTTATTTCACACCGGTGGTAGAAAGCAGACTTGCAAAAAAATCCTCCTGAGAACTTGTCTGCTGAACACAGAAAAACCTGTTCCCTTGTCCTCCCCTTTTGACCCTGTGAAGGAGGGAAAAAGGAACAATCCCGCATTTTCCCGCTCTTAAAAGTAAGGGTGTTAGAAGGCAGGCTGTTTCGAGCCTGATTTTTAAAAAGTGCTTTTCAGCGTCAGCCTTTGTGTGCTCCCAAAACATCCTTTCCGTGGTGTGCTGCGACAGCCTGTACATGGCACAGCCCCTTTAAAAGACAGAAGGGTGAGATTTTTTTTTTATTAACTAAATATTTAAATTGAGCTAAATGCCTGTGGTTGCGAAGCTCCCCTTTCTGGAGCGTATCTCGCCTTTTCCCTGCAGGGATGGGGGATGCGGCTGTGCCCCGCGCCTCCCCTGGGGCTACCCCCCGGGCTGGGGCTGACTGCTGCCTCTGCCCCGATTTAAAGCTGGGGGATGCGTGTGTGTATGGAGCCCAGGTTTTGCAAGGTGAGGCTGGGTAGGAGTTTGTCTCTCAGAAAGCAAATCACAGCATCTTTTCCTTGTCTTGAGGGTTTGATTTTAGATCCCTGCAAAATGATTTGGTTTTGTTTTTAAAGTAGTTTGGCTGGCTCGTAAAGCTGGGGGACGGCTCGCTCTCATCTGTGCCTGCACAGACCTTGGCATGGGATGCGGGAAGCTGATCTTTTGGCTTCTCCCCAGCAGGAGCTGAACTTTCACATGGTGTGTGTGTATATATATATATACACTTCTAATTAGCCTCCACCCCTGTTTAGAGCTTGTGTATTCGGAAGCTGATCTTTTGTCTTCTCCCCAGCAGGAGCTGAACTTTCACATGGTGTGTATATATATATATACACACTTCTAATTATCCTCCACCCCTGTTTAGAGCTTGTGTATTCTTTGATATGGCAGAACTGATCTTAGACGCTCCTTTTACTGTGTTCGTTCTGTAATCTTACTGAGTCCTGTGCTTTGTTTGCTTCGGGTCCTTATTTAAAAATACTCTGAGATTACTTCTGTCGTTGCATGATAAGAGCCTTGCTCTGTCAGGACCCTCTCCACAAAAGGTCCTGCTCGGTGGACGCCTGCTGGGGCCGGGCTTTCCCACTGTTTTATGTTTGGGGTGTCACGAGGCTGCAGCCGGTGTTAATGAGAGCCGGTGGTGAGCAGAGCAGCGCTCCTCCGGGGTGTTTCTGCTCCGGTCTTGCCGTCGGCAGCCGTTCCTGGATGCAGCTGAAGGCGTTGACATGCCTCAGCGCAGCCTGAGGTTTGCTGGGTGCGGGCCGCTCGGAGAGAGCAGCCTCGGCCCCACAGGGCGAAGAGACCCCATTGTCGGCCCTGCCACATGCCCTGGGGCCAGCTGTGTGGGTCTTATGCGCAACCAGGTGGTAAAGGGGAGTTTGGGTTGATTCAGGTATAGTTTTAGGGAAACAGTCGTAGCTCAGTGGTCCATATCGCTACATCCTAGAGGCCTTGGGATGAGTTTGTCTGAGGGAATGGACAAGTCAGGTGTTGGGACCTATGTTTTTCAGGGCAGTGCAGTATCCAGAGCTGTCTGTCTGCTATCTTATATTAACACTTTGATGCAATCAACATTTACTTTCTAAAAGGTGGTTTTTTTGCTATTTTCAGATGATTGGTCATAGTAATATTTACAGACATTTATCAATTTAATTAGACTTCAGTCCAAATGTGAGGCTGTTCAATGCCACTACCTTTGCTTGTGTCATTGCCCTGGGATAAACTTTTCAAGTCAGTAGGTGGACCCAAGCGTTTAGCTTTTTATAGCTTTGAGCATCTCCCCTGTAATGACAATCATCTTTTACATTTTCCCTTCTCAACTTTTCTGTGCTCGTCTGCTTCTTAGCGTACCTCACGCAGGCAACAGAAATGAGAACGTGAGCGGTGTTCGTGTGGTGGAGCGTGCCTTCCCCCAGGCCTGTGTGAAAGATGCCTTCCTCTGCACACCCGCAGCAATGCGCTGGTTAAAGCGGTGATTAATCTTGACCTCACACTGAACTGGCTTTTTGGGAGCACGTATATTCACAGGTTTAATCTTTGTGTTTTTACGTGGCACTTGTTAGGAAATAAGATTTGGTGCAGCTATCATGCTGATGCAAATTACCCATCTAAACTGTGTGATAGAACAGATAGATGCACAATCTGCAGTTTATTTCACGCTGCTCCGTAGCCTGCCAGAGACAGATTTTAAAAAGGCTGCGCAAGACCAGCGGCTTGAGGAAAACTAGATATTGTATTTTGACTGCCAAATGATAACCCTTAGGCCTCTCTTGCCTAAGCAGGGAGCAAAACGCGAGTGAAGGAGAAGACGTATCTCCAGATACACACACAACACAGTTGTGGGATCTGAAGGTCCTCCCCTGCAAGATGTAAAATGGGTGTCTACAGCTAAGCTGCCCAGGAACAAATTGTGGCTGTTTTCCTTTGCTCCCATGACTTTGTGGGGCTAAAGAAGGTACAAACCCAGGTACTTGTCACGAGGACACTCCGGTGAAGCAGCAGGAAATCCAGGCTGGCCATCGGGGAGGTGGATTTCAAGGGGGATTGTGGTTCACTGAGAACAGAGAGCAGTTTCTCTGAGAATTCAGCACAAGAATAGCTATTTTCAAATGCCAGAAAAGCAAGGTGAAGTCATTCAGATGGAAGGAAAATCTCAGGTGTCTCCCATCTCAGTATGAAGCAGATGTGGTCTGAAATTTTCCCTTCCTGTGTGTTTGCTAGCTGCAAATACTAACAACAGTGATTTATTAACCATAATGGGTATTTGCACTTGCTATGCAATAAACTCATCTAAAAGCTCACTCATGAATAACATGTTACTGCAGATACTCCATTTTGCTCATCAGCCCAGACATCAAACATTTTCTTTACCAGGATGATGGGAGGTGCTGGATAAACCCATTTGCCAGAGGCTTTTGCGCCTTTTTGGTGGTATTTTGCTGTATACAGTGAAATCCTGTTTCTTGGCTGGGGTAGCTTTTGACTACAGTGGTCTGCTAGGCAAGAACTTGGCTCCGAAAAAACTTCAACCTTTACCTTCCTAACAATTTTGACTGTAAATCTTGGGGTTTAACCGCTCCTAACTGCTGCCATGCAGCTGAACAGCCTGCTTCCTTTAAGGATGCAACTGCTGTAATAACAACACGACCATCAAATGCAGCTTAGTCTCCATTTATGAAAGCACTGCAAATGTGCCTGTACTTGCATCGATATGAGCAAAGGGGGACTTCGCACAACATGCTTTGTGGAAGCAGCAGCAGGAGAACTCTGCCATTACATACTGCCTCACACATAGCGTTTTCTCTTTACCAGTATCCCCACCTCTCTAAGTTTCCTTCCCTGGATTTATTTTATTTTAGGCTGAGGACTGTTGTTTTCAGGTTGTCCAGAACTGGGGATATCAAGGCTGTTACATTTGTACTGGTTGGGCAGGAGAGGTGAGTATGTAGGGAAGAGCCAGGACTGTGCCTGTGCCACCCTATTTTTGCGGACAATTGGAGTTCGGTCCCTTTCCGTATTGTCTCAACAAGAGGCTAATTAGTCAGCAAGCTCGAGCTCCTGGAGGATAATTAAGCTTTATAACTGTGGGTTCTCTTTGGTTGATGAGAAAGAGGAGACAGTACCCTCAGAGCCTAAGAATGCTGTTCTGCAGCTACTGTGCTGTACCTCATAGTTGATCTATTGTTTCGACAGCAGATAATTCCTCATTTCCTCATAATTATCTCTTTTTAGTGCCTCACACTGTATCCTTATATTAGCTATAATCACTGATAATTTACCCGGAAGCCAATCAGAATCTGCAAAGCGAAATATTGGCCTCGGTGAGCATTTATGCTTTCAGATAAAACTCTCTTTTGTTGTTGTCAAGAGGAATCAAGCCATTGTAGTTACACGTTTTTTGGATGTGGGTGTTGAACTGGGTATAAACTTGTTTGGTTTTGTTGCAGTTCATTTATGTTAATGACTGACTACTGCCGAAAGACAAAAAGAACTACTGCTGAATCCTGTTTCTGTGTTTTTGCCCATAGAGGCATTGTATTTATTTGGTTTCAGGGGATTATATTACTCAAAAGGTGGTGCGTGATGCTTTAGATTCTGAATGCCTGTTGGCCCTTGCCTGTAGAGAGTTAGCTTTTATGAGCTTGAAAGCCTCTGGCCCTATTTTATTAAATTACTGCTCACTCTCATACTTTGTGAGCTTGATTTTCCTCAGAGTGATTTCCTTCAAGTTACTGTTGATTTATACCAAGTTATCTTGGTGGCGGGAGAAGTGAATCATGCTCTGCATGTGTTGCTTTTAGGAGACTAGCAGTGAGACATTACATAATGCCAGGTTTGGTTTGCCTTTTTTTTTTTTAAAAAGCCTTTCTGCTCTCCTTTCAGCATTTGCTGCCTGAAGAACTGATGAGCTGCTCTGGGCATACAGCTGAGCCCTCACAGCTGTGCTGCTTTGAGCCTAAAGCCCTTAAGATCACAGACTGGTTGGGGCTGGAAGGGACCTCTGAAGGTCATCTTGTCCAGCCCCCACTGCTCAAGCAGGGCCACCTAAAACCAGTTGCCCTGTACCATGTCCAGATGCCTTTTCAGTATCTCCGAGGATGGAGACTCCACAACCTCTCTGGGCAACCTCTGCCAATGCTCTGCCATCACAGTAAAGAAGTGTTCCTGGTGTTCAGAGGGAACGTCCTGTGTTTCATTTTGTGCCCCTTGCCTCTGGGCACCTGTCACTGGGTGCCACTGAAAAGAGCCTGGCTCCATCTTCTTTGCACCCTCCCTTCCAGTATTTATATCTATTAGTAAGATTCCCTCACCCCTCAGACCTTCTCTTTCCAGGCTGAACGGTCCCAGCTCTCTCAGCCTTTCCTCATAGGAGAGATGCTCCGGTCCCTTCATCATATTAGTCATTCTTTACTGGACTCTCTCCAGTATGTCCATGTCTCTCTTGTTCTGGGGAGCCCTGAACTGGACACAGCACTGAGGTGTGGTCTCACCAGTGCTGAGTAGAGGGGAAGGATCACCTCCCGCAATCTGCTGGCAACACCTCTCCTAATGCAGCCCAGGATACCATTGGTTTTCTGTGCTGCAAGGGTACACGGCTGGCTCATGGTCAACTTGGTGTCCACTGGGACCCCCAGGGCCTTTTCAGCAAAGCTGCTTTCCAGCCAGACACACACACACACCCCCCAGCACAGGACTTAGCACTTACCCTTCATGAGGTTCCTGTCAGCCTGTTTCTCCAGCATGTCAAGGTTCTTCTGGATGGCAGCACAACCCTCTGGTCTATCAGCCACTCCTCCTCATTTGGTGTCACCTGCAAACTTGCTGAGAGTATTTTCTGGCCCATCATCCAGATCATTAATGAATATGTTAAACAGGACTGGACCCAGTATGGACCCCTGGGGTACATCACTAGTCACCACCTCCAACTAGACGTTGTGCCACTGATCACCACCCTCTGGACACAGTCATCCAGCCAGTTTTCAATCCACCTCACTGTCTGCTCATGCAGCCCCTGCAAGAGATTTGCCTGGGGATGGATGAAGAGCCCTAATAGTGTGCCCAGATTTTCCCTGGCCTTCCTTTTGTTACCTATGCACTTACTGAAGCCCCTCTTGTCTTTGACATCCCTTACCAGATACAATTCCAGCTGAGCTTTGGCTTTCCTGACCTCATCCCTAGCTGCTCATTGTTTCTGTATTCCTCCCAGGTTACCCATCTTTGCTTCCACCCTCTATAATGCTTACTTTTTGTGTTTGAACTTTGCCAAGAGCTCCTTATTATCCACACAGGCCTCCTGGCATTTTTGCCTGCCTTGGTATTTGCTGGGATGAAACTCTTGAGCTTTGAAGAAGTGATCCTTGAATACTAACGAGCATTTTTTAGCCCCTCTTCCCTTCAGGGCCTTGCCCCGTGGAACGCTTCCAAGTAGATCTTTGAAGAGTCCAAAATCTGCTCACCTGCAGTCCATGGCTGTGAGCTTGCTTCTTACTTCCTCCTTGCCCTTAGGATCCTCAACTCCTGTCCCATGGTCACTGCAGCCAAGGCAGCCTTTGACCTTCACATCCCAACAAGCCCTTCCTTGTAGGAGACTGTGAGGTCCAGCTGAACACCTCTCTTCTTTGGCTTCTCTACTACTTGGGTCAGGAAGGTGTCAAGCACTCCACGAACATCCTGGATTGCTTATGCTCTGCTGTGTTGTCCCTCCTGCATATGTCAGGGTGGTTGGAGTCCCCCCATGAGGACCAGGTCTGCAAACACGAGCCTGCTTCCAGCTGTCTGTAGAAGGCCTCATCCACTTGTTTTTCCACCCACTACAGTGTCACCCTTACCTGTTTTCTCTAATCCTCACCCATAAACTCTCAGTTGGTCCTCATCCATCCCCAGGCAAATCTCCATGAATTCCAGCTGTCTTCTCACATCAAGGGAAACTCCACCATCCTCCTCTTTCCAGCATGTCTTTCTCATAGAGCCTGTATCCCGCCACTGCGACGCTCCCAAGTGTTGCAAGTCGTGGGAGCCATCCCACCATATCTCTGTGATCCCAACAAGACTGTAGCCTTTCAACTGCACACAGGTCTCTCTCACCATGTTTATTCCCCACACTGTGTTCATAAGCTTACAGGCACTTCATAGAAGCACCGCAACATTCTTATTTCCCAGAAAGGGTTTGGGGGGGTTTCTCCATAATGGTACCTCATAGGCGTGTCCTTGCTTACATGCAAATACTGGAAGTGACCCCGCTTAAGCCTAATTTTTTGTTGATTTTGTGATCCTTTCCTGTCATATCACCCCCAGGCCCTTTGCTCATCAACCCTACCTGTCACTCTCACAGGGCTCCTGATAACTCTGTCCCTGCCCTATCATACCTAGTTCGAAGCCCTCTTTATAAGGTCAGCCATCCTACTGGCAGAAATACACCAAGCCCGGCTTGGTGAGGTGGATCCCATCCCTCCCAAGCAGATGCTGCTCTACAAGCAGGATCCTGTTGTACTTGGACCCAAACCCCTGTCGCCGACACCAGTTCTGCAGCCAACTATTGATCTGCACTGAGGAGAACATCACCAGGGCCCCCAAGCCTTTGACTGCCACCCCCAGATCTCCGTATTCACTTGACACTCTCCATGTTGCCCCTGATGGTATCGCTGATGGCCACATGGAAGAACAGCAGGGGCAGCAGGCAGAAGGTTGAACAAGCCCAGGCAGTCCCTCCACAACATCCCAGATCTGGGCCCCCAGCAGGCAGCAAGCCTCTCTAGACGGTAAGTCAGGTTGGCAGGTGGGTGCCTCTGTCCCCTGCAGAAAGGAATCACCCATTACAATCACTCACACCTTCTTCTTAGAGGTCTTGCATGGTTTAGGGTCAGGTGCCAGTATCTTTTGCTTAGACGAACATCTGGCTCCTCTTTAACGAGCGTGGTGAACCTGTTTTGTAGTTATAAGCCCTGAGGTGGGGCAGGAGCTTTCCTTCTAGTGCCAAAAGTCACCCTCTTCCATCCTTCCCCTTCTCCAGAGGTTTCACTTACCTTGATGGGGTGGATGGACACTGCCTGCCTCTCTATTGCTGATGGGGGCTAAGGCTCTTCAAGCTGCTGAGTCCCAGAAAAGATCCTGTCTGTCTCCCATGAAACTTCTCTGATACTGCACAGCCTGCTTGCTTCCTCCTATAACTCCTTCACTTGGCACCACAGCTCCTCCAAGACAACACACCTCCTGCAAGACAGAGAGCCATCTCTCCCAGCCTCAGAGAGAAGCCCTAGGCACTCCCTGCAGCCTGGGGCTTGGAGGGCTGTGCCCATCATCCAAAGCTCTGCCTGCATCAAAACCTCTACCCTAGCAGGGGCAGCTGCTCCAACATCTGCTGGGGGAACTGCCTCATGGTGTGCCGCCACCGTATCTGAGACTGTTTACATTGGAACAGGTCAAGCTGAGTTCCCCTTCACAGCAGCCTTTTACATAAACTTCTCCATTTGTTGATGGTGCCTTGGGCCTGGCTCTTATATAGACCTCGCCCAAGGACTGGCTAAAAGGGTGCTTGACCTTCCCTAATTAGGGGGCAGCTGCACCCTGGGTCAAGGGCAGCTGATCATGCTCGTTAGAAGCTGCTAGAGCTTCCTCAGGCCCGTGGCCTTGTGGCTCCCTTTACCTTGTCCGTACCTAGCAACAGCAGCACCCTCAAGTTTCTCAGAGGGTTCCCAGGTGTTGCCCAATGATCCTGGACCTTGTCCCCAGAAGATCCAGAAGGTCCCAAAGCAGAACCCAGAGGCTGCTGCGCAAACCTTGGTTGGTTGCCTCTGGGAGCTCTGCTCGTTCCTTTGCTGACAGGCGTACAGACAATTTGGTACAGGGCTCAGCCGTTGCTTTCTTGGATTTACTCGTCACTTAGGTTGGAAACAGCATAAAAATAATGGGCGTCATTTCAGCAAACACTCGTTTGTAGTTGCTTTATACCTGTCTTGTGCTTCAATTTTGAACATGGTACAAGATGGTAGCACCATCTTGTCGGCATATGACTGCAAATTGTCCCATACGAGGGCTGTCCGCCCTTGATGTGATACCCCAGTGCACACAATAAAAGCTCACATTCCTGACCTGGCAGCACGGCTGTTTCTGAGCACTGAGATCTGCGTGCCGAACAATAGCAGGGCCCATTCCTACCGAAATGTTAGCCCGAGTCCCTTGGCTGATTTTAATAAACGTTGTGAGGAGTTTACATCTTCAAGAGGCATCTTGCATGCATGTCAGCAGCCAGATGATGAGCCCCCAGTGTTGAAAGAGTATAAAATGTAAGCATTTCTTTTGCAAGTGTTCATAAAATGGCATAGAGGGGTTTTGGTTTGCAAGGGTTTTGTTTTTGCTTAATTTAATCCATGCAAGCAAACAGCCTCCATCAGTTAATAACTTTTCCTTTGATTTTTAGGTTCAAATAAACCAAAATCTCAAAGCAGAACTCATTAAAGTATATTGAGTTTCATCTCCTCTTTGCATCAAACGCATACGTTATGCAGCTGGAGCTGGTCTCCTAGGGCTGGATTTTGAGTTTACCTTTTATCCACAGTTTACTTGGTATGTTGCCACACACTGCCTCAAAAGGGAAGGGAGCGGTGATTGAAACAGCTTCTTTGCATCACTCGTGAGCTGTAGCACAGAAAATCTAAGCCGTTGCTGACCAAAGGCCTTTCTGGGCAAATACTGCTGGACGGACTCATCTTGGCAGTTGCCGAGACAAAAAGGAAATGCAAACCTCCTCCGGCATTTCCAAGCGGGGCCATTAGAAAAGGGGGTAGGGCAGGCATGGGTCTGGAAGTGTGTCTGTCTCGCCAGGAGGGAGGAATGGTGACATTGCCTGAAAGTTCAGTCAGGAGTTCATTTTCTACCTTGTTTTTTAAAAGTTCCCTACTTTGGAAAATATCATTTAAGCTTCCCTTAAATAGCAAAACCCTGGTGTCAGTCATGAGGCTTGGGGAATGAAGTACAGCAGAGATTTCTTAGAACTAGACTGGTTTATGGTCCCCGGGTGTAGGAGAGAAAAGGCTGGGCAGCAGGCATAGATTTTACAAAGCGGTGGCTGCTGTAAAAAAAAGGAAGAACATCTCAGGCTTGTAGCTGCAGAAACCCCCGGGTGACAGCCATCAGACAGCAGCTTTATACCACTGCCGTCACCAGTGGCTCTGTGGCACCCTCCCTCCTATTTAAAAGCGCCCTCATCCAGGCATTGTTTTTTGCCCTGAATTATTCCCCCTGTTTTCTTGATGATTTTTTTGCTACCCTTAGGGAATACTGTGAAGAACCGAAGATGTTTGTGTTTTCTACCACATTGCTCTATGAATCTAAAAGTGTTTATGGTGCTGTGACAAATTCCATCTGAGCTTTCCTTTTTGAACAGAAAAGAAACAGAAGATGGTGGTGAGAAGAGTGCACTGCTGTGGTCATGATGCAGCCCTCTCCAGAGGGCTCCTGCTCCTCCTCCGTAGCTGCTAAATAGGCCCTGGGATTTCTCTGTTTCAAAACAGACTTTAAAACGCCTCCCTTCCCTCCCATCAAAACACTGCTCTGCATTCTCTTTTTGCAGTTGCAGACCTGTGTTTTTAACTGACAGGTTTCTTTAAAATGTTTGGGAAAATTCTTTGGTTTGGAAAACCGGCACTAAAATGAGGTCAACTTTATTTGCACTCCCAGGAAAAATCTGGTTGGAGGAAAAGAAGTGGCGAGTGTGTGATGTACATGAGCCTGCCTGAACGATGCTGCCAAAATATCTCACAGACTTGCCTTTGTAGCAGGTTGTGGGAGTTAGCTCTGGGTGAGTCATACAGACAAATGGCAAGGGCTCTCTTCGTTTCCCAGCCTGAATAAAATTACCTCTTTCCGAATTTAGGTCTGTTGGCTGGCTTATACGCCACTCAAATACGCTGCTTGTTCAGGGTGCAATATCGTATGCGTACCTGTGGTATATTTGTGTTTGATACTAACGCATTTCTTATGGGGGAACGCATTCTTCTTTTAATGCGTATTAGGATTCATTCCACAGAAGTCGTCAGTTCGTTGCTTCAAATACACTCGCTTATTTAGATGTTGAAATTTGAAACTATATTCCCAAACATCTTTTTCCCAGTCCTTAAGTTGAAAAAGAGCATATATTGTCTCACAACTCTGTCAAGCTATTTCCACTAACCAGGCTGTAACACGATTTACTTTCTACAAATCAAAACAGTGGATCGTAACCCACGCCGGTCCTCTGCTTATCGCTATCACATCAGATTGTGCTTTGGCAAGTTGAAAAGACAGAAAGCTAGGCATTGATTTCCAGTAGTGAGGCATTCGTGGGAAATTTTACTCTCTAAACCACAGAAACGCTGTCCTCTTAGAACTGTTATGTGGCACAGAAATGATGTAAAATTCTGAAGGAAGTTTACGCCTGCTGCTTTTTTCTTCTCGAATGTAAGCAACGCTGTAGGCATTTACCTCCGTCTGGCGTAAGTTTCCAGACTGCTTTACTGACATGGGGTGAGGAAAGAGTTAAGCCAAGAGAAAGCCCCAGATACTAAAATTAACATCCATCCCACCCCCCCGCCCACAGCTTTGAAATTTCTAATCACAACTTGCAGTTAGACAATTTCTTCTAGCAGTGCAAACTACGTTTTGATCATTTGAAATCACAGATGGCTGGCTGGAGCTCGGAGGAATTCAGTCTCCTTCCTCTCTTCCTTCTGCTTCGCCTTCCTCCCCCGCCCAGAAAAGTCTGTTTTCAAGTCATCTGTAAGATTCTATTATTGCTTGCTAAAGCTGAAGCAGATTTGGCTGCCGGTCGCTGAAAATACTTACAAGGTCTGCAGAAATGCATGTGGTGGTTAAGCTCTGTTGGAGTTACCCCTCTTGTCCGGAATACCCCCCTGGGTTTATGCGCAAAATAAAGATAGCGGGTTTTAGGCTGTCTCTAGTCCTAGAAATCTTGTTAATTGTTTACGAAATTATCTATATTTAAAAAAAACCCAACAAAACCCCAAAAAACCCAACCCACAACCAAAACAAAAGAGGTTTTTATTACTGCCCTGAATGATTTCAGTGATCCTATTTACAGTGCAGTTGTATTGGCACAGCTGAATTGCAACTGGAGGCAGGGGAAAATCGGGAGCTGTGTTATGAGCTTGTTCTGCCAGTGGATAATACGTTCCTGCATCTTTTGTCTGCAGGAGGCACTTCTTACTGTCAGTGTAAGTGATTACAAAACCTAAAAAAAAAAAAAAATATCAACTATTTTGCATCCTACACAAATGCACCCCCCAACCAAAAAGTGTTTCTGGCTCGGTAGCTGTCTGCCCCAATTACTGCAAACACGAAACTGCTTTTGAAAACCATAGCCTGCAGCACTTAACAGCGTAAAACTTCTCTAGGGAAACTGAAAGTACCTCTTTAAGTAAAGTTAGCTAAAAACTTGGATCAAAAAGAGAGATCTTTATGAGATGGGTTACATTTGATGGACCAAGTTGGGGTATTTTTAGTGGATAAACAGGTGATTTTTAATGCCTCTCAGAAGTGAAAACCTCACACCAAAGTTTTGACTCTCTAATTTCAGAGCAAGATTCAACCTGCAGCTTGTGACCTTGCTCACAGGAGACGTCAAAACAAAGGCAATGCGTTGACTTGGCTCACTTCTCCTTTACTAACTTTCCAACTGTTCTTTAAGAAGTTTCAGTGTAGCCAGTTGGCCTTCCAGTGAAGTTTAAGAAACTTTAAGAACTGTTTGAACAGTGGTTTAAAAACTCCCAAAGTGACCACAGGGGAAGAAAAAAACCCACCACCACCCTGGAGCTAAAGTTTAATTTTAAATCAGGGAAACAGAAGCAGAAAGCTAGGGTGAGTTAGTTTATGGTGACTGCCACAGCTTCGGCAGTTCCTCCAGCCGTGGTTCTCTTGGGCTCAGTCGCAGAAAAACGCGTGCAAGTTTTTGGCTGGAGCAAGTCTTTGCTGTCGGGGCAGGCTCAGCCCTCCTGTTGGTACTGCTGTTCTCTGCGGAGATGCCTGAGTATCTTTACTGTATTGACAAGTATCTTTACTGCTGATGGGAGCCTTGACATTGCTTTTCTGCCATGCTCAGGTTTTATCGCCTTGATCTGAGCAGAGAGAAGGGAGTCCGGTCCCTCCGCGATCTTCACCCGACTTCCATGCGCTGGATTTCGGGAAACTGTGCCGGCCGTCCCGTTTCTCATCCTCTCGGAGCAGTGCTCGCTCTGCAGTGGCTCCCTTGTGTTTTGTGAAGCACCGCATACATGTAGAGCATGCTGGCATTTTTTTAAGATGGCGTGCATTTATCTGATGAAGAGCTATGTAAATTTAGATGCAAACTCGTTTCAGCCCTCAGGGTGCTTGGCGAGTTGCCTGGTGTGCTCTCGGTGCTGGAAAAGTCTGCGCACCACTGTTGCTCCAAGGGAAACTTTCAAGCGCGTCATTCCTCTTCTTTTTTTCCTTATAAAGGTTATTGTGCCTCAGCCCTCACTGAATTACCTCCCTAGTTCAGAAAGGAAAGGTTATTTTTCCCCTCTCTTTTCCCCTTGGCAACTCAAGAAGAGTTGCCATCACTGCTCGATAAAATGTCCCTTGCAGGGCCATTGGTATTTAAGGGTGCTCCTGGGATGCCCCTGAGCTCTCTGCCTGGGCCACTGACCGCGGAGGCAGGACAGGGACAGCCTAAAAAGGGATCAGAGTAACTAAAAGATCTTTCCTGGGCCCAGAGGCCTGTGAAACCCATTTGTGTTGTAAATATGGTGGGAATGTTTGTCAGTCACAACAGAAAAAAAAGGTGCCTGAGGATGCTCACTTTGGCCTGAAATTTTTCATGTGTTTTCTCCAGTGATTTGAGGGATGGCTAATTACTCTCTCTTTCCTGCAAAACCAAGAAAGGACCATCCATATTTCATATTAGGAGACATGGTCGGCATAAATATAGCTACTGCTTTTTTTCTGACACGCGTGCAGCGAGGAGCTCGCTGTCTCCCAGCTCTCGGTGCTGGTCCCCGGCTTTGGCCTCGCCGCTGGGTCGGCCCAGCTTTGGGTCTGGTCCTAACCTCGCCGTTTTTTTCTGTGCATGTATTTCACCTTGTGCAACACCGAGCGCACGCCTTTAATCGCCGTCTTCTCCAGGTGTGGTCTGAGAGGCTGTAGCTGATACCCCGTTGGATGTTACCCGGTTAGCATTACCTGGTACGTAGCAACTGACGGATCTGCAGGCTCAGTTAAATAAATTAAAAAAAAAAGTCATCCATCTTTTGCTCTGCACAGGCCTGGAGAAACCCCTTTTCTGGGGCTCTTGAGTTGCGAGGTGGGAAGGCTACAGGATGCGGGGGTCCCCCAGGCTCAACCCCTGTCTGCTGGATGCTCCCCACGCACGCCGGAGGGGACAAGATATTT
>NW_008794411.1:340737-427528 GCF_000699145.1 Aptenodytes forsteri
GCCGAGTGCTCACGCACGCCTTTAATCGCCGTCTTCTCCAGGTGTGGTCTGAGAGGCTGTAGCTGATACCCCGTTGGATGTTACCCGGTTAGCATTACCTGGTACGTAGCAACTGACGGATCTGCAGGCTCAGTTAAATAAATTAAAAAAAAAAGTCATCCATCTTTTGCTCTGCACAGGCCTGGAGAAACCCCTTTTCTGGGGCTCTTGAGTTGCGAGGTGGGAAGGCTACAGGATGCGGGGGTCCCCCAGGCTCAACCCCTGTCTGCTGGATGCTCCCCACGCACGCCGGAGGGGACAAAATATTTCACCTGCGCCTGCAATTTGAACTGCTTTTTTCCATCAGTGCGGGGGTGCGGCCCTCATCACTGCTGTCCTCGTTTCCCAGGGCTTTACACCTCCTTTGGAAGCGCTGATGGCTCTGGAAATGGTGGGTGTTCCGGCCTTTGGGAACCAGCCCAGCCCACACGGAAACCTGTAGTGTATGATGGCAGGATAATGAGATGCTAATGAAGGCCCCGGGGGAATGAGCTGGAGGGGGGGAGGCTGTGAACGTGCATCCCTGTTTCCCCTTCAGCTTCACCGGCAGCCCCATTTACAGTGGTATGAGTGTCGCCAGGGTTATCCCGAGGTTTAAAAAAAGACATGCAAAAATGAGTAAATGCGCATAAATAAGCTGCGGTTCAAGCCACGGTTCTGTTTAGAGGAACGTAGTGTCACCTCCCAGGCAGAGTCTTCCTCTTGTCAAGTGGGGAACTTTTAATAGGGATTTTTCAGTCCACAGTGATACTGGATTAGCCATTTGGGGGCTGATGGGGAGTGATTTTGAGACGCGGTGCAGGGCATTTTGAGCCCTTTCAGGAATCATGGATCTGAGGTGTTCCCTGCAGCCAGAAAATCTATGTATGGCCCAAATCGCCTTCGGTCATTACACCGACGGGCTGGAAACCTTGTGCAGGGGTATGCCAAGCCAGTACAGCCTCTCCTTTGTTCATGGAGAAGCATTTGTTTTATAAAAATCTAATATAAAAGGGGTTTCTGTTCAGGACTGAGAGGCTTGACGTTTATTTGCCACTTAAAACCTGCTTGGCTGTAAGTGGGACTTGAGTGCGATTTTGTGCCTCGTGCAGGTTCTGTGTGAATCGCGCCCACTAAAAACTCCTGTAAATTGATAAAGAAAAATATTTGTTCTACAGTTTCCCTCAACTCTGTGAAAGCACTCTGAATCTTCGTTTGTTCAGAGCTGCTGTTGTTATTATTTATAATAAACTGATTGTTTTCACCGTGAATTTTGTTTATTTTCTCTGATTCAACATGTTGCCTTATTTCCTGTAAATACAGCATAAACTGTTGTATTAACAAGCTAGTCTTTATAAAATAGCCTGGTTAGTGTTTGGCCGATATCCACCTGTTGCAGATTTCACAAGAGCTCACAGAAGGAGTTGAAACTTTAAATAACTTTCCCATGGATTTACCCTTCAGGGCTGCATTGTTTTGCCTAAGTGATTTAATACTGTCAAGAAATTTGCAGCCAGAGTAGCGGTAGGCAGTATTAGAACAATTTGAATAACCTTTTCAATCAGACCATCTTCTCCATTTGAAAGCAGGTGGTGGAATCTGTTGTCTTTAAAAAAAAAAAATCTTGCCTCTGCTTTGTTTTCCATCTCAAATTTACAAGTTTCTTGACACATTGTTACTGCCGAGTGAGGCTGTACTAGGGCCAGGAGAACCCCCTTTTTTCTGTTTCGTGTATAGCAAGGTGTTCTGTTTAGATTGCTTGCTTTTTTATCATGGCTTCTGCCAGTGGAAGCAGGTGTTTCTGAATACTGTAGGCCGTGCAGAAATTTTGTCCGTCACTTACCCGGCTTCTAGTCATTTCATGCTCTGCAAATGCTGTCACTGGGTTTGCTGCTTTTTTCCTCCTTTAAGACCCATTTCCTATCTAAAATTAGAGATGTGCCCTAAAGTTTTGTGAATCTAACGTATTTTCAGAGTGATTAGATGCGAGAGGAACCTTCCTGAACCCCCTGGTACATTTACATTGCACATGAAACAGGTCAAGCTTCTTTGAGAAGCTACAAGCCATATGCGAGAGGACTTCCTGAACCCCCTGGTACATTTACATTGCACATGAAACAGGTCAAGCTTCTTTGAGAAAAGACAAGCCATACTGTGCAGAGGGAAAACATTGATCTTTTTGTCGGGCTTCAGCTTGTAAATCAGCTAAATTCTCAAACAAGCGTTCCTCTGTTTTGCACAAAACTTCCTGTTGCTGCTGAGAGTACTGGGGTAAGGCTGGCACCAACCAGGCTCCACGGCTGGGATTTTTGAAAAACGTTTGAATGTCAGTCTTAACTTCACAGGTAGACTGGTTTTAACTTCAGCGAGATTTGGGCCAGGGCAACCAACTTACTGAAATCCCCTTTATATTTGCCATACAGCTCCTCCCTCTTCTCAAGTATTTTTTGTAAAAAACACCCCTACTTTTTAGTGCTGCTGAAGCGGGAGAGGTCTTGCCTGATTGCCTACGTAACAGAGAAGCAGAAAACCTTGAAGCGGCAGGCCTTTCCAGCCCACTTAGGTGTTGGAGACCTGTGTACAATTTTGGCCCAGCTTCATCTGAATCTGAGCCGACTGGTTTGGGTTTCCTTGGGTAGGTGTGCCAAGTACCCGATCCCTGTCTGTGTTACAGATGAGCCTGTGCCATTTCTTGCAGCTTTCGTCACCTTTGTGCTTTCTTTTGCTCAGTTTACCGGACAGGCATGGCTCAGTATTTCACCAGGCTGTCTTTGGTTTTGCAGGTAGCTGTATCCAGCTGGGTGGCAGGTGGATCCAAGGGTTACCATGAAGTTTTCAGGACCCCTGGAGAGCCAGAGGTTGTCTCTCCTTCTGGAGACGGCAATCTCTAGGGAAGCTCAAATGTGGAAAGCACATGTGCCGAAAATTCAGCCCAATCAGGTAACGTCTCTTCTTCACATCATTCATCTTGGTAAAGGCATGAGTCTATCCTCTGGTGTATTTTTATGTGAACAGCTGCAGGTATTGCATGAGAAGTTACCTTCTGCCTGAGACCTGGGAAATTAGCCTGTGAAGTAAGCGATTACTTTTTTATTTGAGGGACGTACCTGCAATCAGGGGTACAGAACACACTGTACAGCATACAATGTTGGATCTCTGCTGTTGCTTGTGAAAGCACGTACATATATTGTCTTAATTAAATTCATTTTACAAATTGTGTGGTTAATTAACGTGCATTTCTAGTGGGCACCAACTCTGCAACAGTTCTTAAAAGCAGCTTCATTTTCTTGGGCTAAGTTCACTGATAACAGCGTTGAAATGCTGGTTGCTGTCCACGTGAAGTGACGTCTTCTCACATGAACCGTTACCGCTAGCTTAGCTGGGGCCTCCCCCTGAAACAGCGTATTCACAGCGAAAGCCTGACTCTGCCGCCTTTTCCCATTCTGGGCCAGGTTCTTCCCTAGTGTAAATCAGCCTAGTTCTGCAGGGTAGGCTGTAGCTGTATCAGCTGAAGCCAGATGAGGGTCTGACTTGGTAAGGCACTGTCTACTTCAGGAAGGACCCCGCTGACTCTAATATTAATATTAATGGAGCAGGGTGCAATCTCGTGTTGAGGGAAGCAGAGCCAGGCGCTGGCCTGTTCCAGTGAGGAACGTTCTCATAGGACTGGAGGAAAATTCAGGGTGGAAGGGACTGCAGGGGGTCCGTAGTCCAACCTCCTGCTCAAGTTTTGCAGCAGGGCCAGCTGGGAGGTTGGACCAGGTCGCTCACGGCCTTACCCAGCCTGAAGTGCGTTTGTGCTCCTTGCGGAGGAGGCGTCTGTCTAGCATGCGCACTGAAAAACGCCTGTGAACTCCACAAAGTTTTGTTTAAAACAAAATGTGAAACGTGAGGACGGTTGTCATAGAGTTTCTGGTACTTTGTCGCTGGGCAGCAATATTATTTTGGGGCAGAAATAACCACACTAATGGGCTCAGACCCAGTCTTGCTGTTCTTGATTCATACAAAATGTTGATGCAAATATGTCAGCTGTTGTCAAAGCTAATCAGTGTGGTGTTTGTTTTTTCTGTCTGGCGAACAAGAAACTGCTGTTGTTGTGTAGGAACAAATATGTTTTTAAGGGGCTCGGTATTAGTTTTGTTAATCCACATTTAAGTTTCCAAATCAGTGAGCTGGTTGTCAGAGGTGTTGAGCGTATTGTAGCTGTGGCTGTCTTCGGGCACGTACAATTTAAGACCCTGGTTTATGGTAAACCAGCCTGTTATTCCATGCTGGCAGTATTCCTGGGGTTAGTGATTATAATGTAGGGAGATAAGATTACAGTAGAACAAGATAGGTTAGGGACTCGGAGAGTGTAACCAAACCAGATTCTTGTGTAAAGATTTCACAGGGACAAAGCGTTTGCATTTTTGCCTTGGTGAAGTTGATTCTGGTGGCTCAGAAACGCCCACCTGCATTAGACAGTCTTCCTAGCAATCCCTCCCTTGCAGGATTGCATTGTCGCCCTTTGGAGATGAGGTTCCCCACCTGTGCCACGTTCGAGTTGTCGCTGCAGCAGAAGGACTAACCTCAGCCCTGTCTGTGGTGAAGAGCAGTTGTCCTGCTGCCGGGGACCTTGAGGGGGTCTTAACGTCACTGCGTTGTCCTGCTGCCAGGGACCTTGAGGGGGTCTTAACGTCACTGCGGTTGAGGTTTGCAGCACCTCGCAAAGTGGTGTCCTCAGCGGTAAATACTCTTAAGCTAACGGGACTTTGGGCCCTCTGCCGAATATGAGACCGGGGAGGCAGCTCTGTTGCCTGCTGCGAGAAGTCAGAGTAGGATCAAATATAGTATGGATATTCCAGATAGTATGGAAACAGCCTGATGGCTAAAGCCAGGGTAAAGTTTGTGCTCGACAGCAGAGTCTCAGGTCTGGCCTGGACAAATACCAGGTTTGTCCTTTTAGTGTGCAATTGTGTCATGATGATGAAAGGTCTCTTGCCCCGCTCCTCCCCAGCTCTTCGACAGTATCACTGAGGTCCGTGCTTGGGAGTGTTTCCTGGCCCGCTGTGCTTGTCACCCTAGGGTTTCTACTCCTGGAATTTCCACCCCCGAAACCGTGTTGTCTTAACGTAACTTTTTCTTGATGTTTTCCTACATGTCAGTTCAGACGTTGACTTTATCAGCTAGAATGCCATAGTGTTAAATGTTTTCTAGCAGTAAATAATCATTAAATTGGACTGAAATCTCTGTGTGCGTATGTGTAAAATGTACCAAAGTCAGATTTAAAAGAGAACATAAACGCAGCTGTCTGCTCTGGGGAAATCCTGACTTGCAATGCCACGGAGCAGCTGAAACCCCGGTACCTGTAGTCAGGTATTTCTCTCTGTTCCTACAGTTGGTGACACCTGACTTTTCAAACTGTCACGTGTTCCTCCACTTCTGCAGCGTTCATTTTGGTGATGTTGCAGTCACGGACGTTCAGCGTGAATTACCCTATTTTCTGTAATATCTGGAAGAAGGTCATATTCCTTAACATCTACTGCCTTCTTTTGAAAACAGCTGCAGTAGCCTAAAACCTCACTTGTATGAAACTGTTGTTTATTTCCCATGACAGTCAGGAAATCTGCATCCTTCTGTGTATCAGATCTGGCAACCTGAAGCGTGTGTAACTTTCCATTCCTTGCTACAAAGGTAGACTGACTACAGAAAGGGTTTTAATGAAGTCATCTGGTTTGCAAATGAGAAAATGTGAGTACGTTTACAAAAAAATATAATGATCAGATTGGAGGTACACCGTAACTATTTTTCAGGAGTAAACTTTCAGTTTTGACTCTTTAAGAGACATTTTTGGTTCTAATGTTTAAAACCAGAACAAATTCAGTTCCTAAGTATGTGTCAGAGTTGAGATCTTTGAAAGGAAGAAAGAAACTCATAGTTACAGAAACAGGAAGACTTTACATTTTTAGTACAGGATGCAGAATCTGTTGGGGACTTCAGTCCTGACAATGTATGTGATTCTTCTGTTTCATTTTTACTTTTTGTCTGAAATTCCCATTTCCTACTGGCACGTATATTTCTTTTAGTTTCCTTCCTTTAAATGCAGGCCACCAGCTCCGGGTATTTGCAATATAGCAAAGCCAGGTGTCACAGAGGCTTTTCAGCCTGAAAAAATAGGTGGGCTGAGTCTGGAACCGTCCTAGTGCTTCTGAATGTATTGGGTTTTTTCCTCTCTTGGGTTATACAATATGCAGGTGACATTCAGAAGTTTTCATGTGATTAAGGCTTGAGAAATCAAGCAGTAAAGACCGGTCAAAGGTTGATTTTTGCATGTTACCAAGTAACTTTGCAGCAGAGAGGTGTATGAGCCAAGATTTTTTTTTTTTTTTTAATAGAAACACAGTGTCACTTCTGTCATTTCTCCTTTCTTGCCTGTTCTAGCTCTTTCTTTCTTTCTGTCTTCTTTTTTGCTCTCTGTACCTCTTGAGGAATCAGGAGACCTCAGTTTATTTCCAGTTTTTCCACTGTCTCAGCACATGACCTTGGGTCGGTCTTTTAACCTTCTGGTGCCTGTTTTATCCTGTGGGCGAATCGGAGACTGACTTACCATTTTTGTAAAGCATTGTGAGGTTCGTGCATCCAGCTCTTCTGCTTTGCCGAGCAGGAATCTCTCTCCCCAGTGTTGGAGCACGTTACCGTGCAGATGGCAGAGGCTGTGCTTGCTTGAGCTCTCTGCTGTGCCACTAAACCGCAGGCAAACCCTGCAAAACGCCACTTCTGAAAGGTATCGGGAGAGCACTTCCAATTCCCAACTGGTGCAAGTGAGAAGCAACCCAGTGGGCGTCAGCTGGGGGTTGCTCTGGCATAAAACAAGCGCTCCTGAGACCCAAGGAAAGACCGATTTGGCTGCGATGTTTACAGCTGCCCTTTTCAGAAGCCTCCCAGTGCTGATAAAGGTCACCTGCTTGCTCGCCGAGGAGCCCGCAGCGGGACTAGGCAGAAAAAAATAGGGGAAAGAGCAAAACATCTCTGTTTGGGACAGCAGACACTAAAGAAAAAAAATTATCAGTAAGGTGTTTTTCCTAGATTAGGCAGCAATAAAATTGAGTCATGTTTGAGTTCACAGATAATTTTTTTTTTAGACTGCATTTCCCAAAAGTCTCAAGGTATTCTTAGAGATGATTTGTACTGTGCTCGCACTCTGGAGCCTGAGTCACAGCCTCCGGCCCTCCTGTCTCATCCAGCGAGTGTGCAGTGGGCCCCGTGGCAGGGTTGCCGGGTCAGGGATGGCAACAAGGCGATTCGGCTGTCGGTAAACGGGAAGCAGAACAACAGCTGAGTGCCTCTCACCATCGCCAGGGCCTCACAGGCAGCTTTCTGACAGAATGCCTAAGAAATGGGGCTTGGGGCACCTATTTGGGGATCGGACAAATAAGGTATTAACCATCACAGATGCTGGAGGCCTCGGGTCTGTGTGTTTTGTGTGGGGCGCTGTATTCCCTCCCTTGGGCAGAACTACTGATCTCTGCGGTTGCTCACATTGGAGTGGTAAGATGACAGACAGAGTGAGTGCAGCGCTCTCTGCTTATTTCATTATTCGGTATAGTCACCTGCGGTCCCGGCATGTTGACCGGCCTCGTGTCGTGTTATGTAAAATACCTGTCAGGACTCCTTCACAGAAGCTTCCTGCTTGCTGACAGCATTTAAAGGCATGTTCATCGATAGAGTGACAGACAGGCTATTTCTTGATAAGCAATCAAGCAAACGATGGCAGGAAGCAGGTGTGATGTAGCCCTGCTTTACGCAAGGAAGAGAGAGAAGTTGACATCCCTCCGCTTCCCCATTTGTGTCCCAAACACATTCTGTTAGCTCCGTAGTTCTGCAAGGTGGCTTATTTGTGTTTGTGCTGAAACAAAACCGATGGGTTTATGCACGCTGTTGTGCTCCGCAAAGGTGGGAATTAGCATCACGTCTTCAGCTTGGAAAAGAAGATACAGGTCTGTCACCCACACATGGGTTTGGAATAGCTTTGATAGGTTTGCACATCTGACGGGCCTGTTGCGCTCCTCGGGTGTCACATTTTGCGCTGATAGCGGCAGGGCTGGTTGTGTGCAGCGTTCTGTCCGTTGCTCCCGCCAGCCTCCTGATGGATGGAGGTGTTTGTGTGCTCCACAGGTGGAAGACGGGAAAAGAGCTGCGGAAACCTCTTCTGTTATTTTATGGAGGGGCCAAGCAGGACTAAGCAGGATGGAGAGGGAGGAAAGGAGTACTGTTAAAGAGCAGTGGTTGATCTTGCGCTCTGCAGGAGCGTTCAGCCTGTCACATTACACGTCACTGTCGGTCCCAAGGACAGGGTAGATGAAGAGATAGCTGTGAGCAGACGGCTGTAACTGGGCAGGGCAGTTTGTAGAAGTTACTCTAAGGCAGTGCGGCAGCAGCACCGTGTCTCTCCGCTCTCAGTAAAACTCTGTCAGGCACTTTTGCAAGAGTCCTGCCTGTGCTCCATGGGCTGTTTCCTGCATAGCCAAACAGTTCTGAAATCCCTCACGCTTCATGCAGCTGCCTGCTGGCTTCCTGCTGCGGGCGAGCCAAGCGGCGCCTCCTGCAAATATCTGCACGGGCGCCAGTCCAGGGAAAAGCACTCCGGCACCTGCACGGGCTCGGTCTGCGGTGGCTGGTGTGTGTGTGTGTGTGTGGGTGGCGTGGTGCCCCCGCAGCAGCTGGGGGTCCTGGGCACCCGCAGTCGCACACAGTGAGTAGGGCTGCAGCTCAGTCAGGCGCCTGATCCTGGTCGTGACTGAGCCGGGAGTGCTGTCACTTTTTTGACGGCGGGAGTCATGCGCACGTCTGCTAACCTTTGGCACTGGGATGGGCAACCAGATCTGTAGGTCAGGCCTCGCTCTGCTCTGGCCTCCTCTCCAAAGAAGAGGGGGGGGGAAGCACCAGCCAGAGGAGACGGATTGTCCTTCAGTCCCGAGGGCGGTTGTTCGGTCTGTCTCGGAGCAACCTGCTGCTGCTGTGTGAAAACCGAGTCTGCCGTTGCTGGGCTTGGGTTACTTTTCCCTACTGAAATCCGTCACGCTAGGCTATCGTGCTCTTCCACCCTGGGGGTTAAGTTCTGCAGCGGTGGATTTGTGGCGACAAAACGAAGAGCTGGCCACACACAGACGGGGTGAGTGGCAGAAGGCGACGTCTATGGCGGAAGTACCTCCACACCAAAGAGGAACTTTTGCTTTCCAGCCCAAAGGGACTTTTTTACTTGCAGCCACAGTAGTGTCTCGTTTTCGCTTTTAATTTTACATAACTAAGGAACAATGACCTCGCTGCTTAATTAACTTTACAGTGCTGCATTTCTTATTTGTGTTACTGGGATGACATGGGTACACCTTCGAGGGAGAGGGATAAAGGCCGATACACTTGCGTGGGAAGCTCCTTGCCCTGCTTGGAAGTAGCAGCAGGGTTTGTGGGTGTGGTGGGACCAGTTCTTACTCCTTCTGCCCGCCTCTTAAAATGGTCCATAACGAACTTTCCTAGCGCTGATGGGAAAAGGTTTAAATTCACCTGGTCTTTCTGTGTGAGGGGATTCTCCCCCCACCCTTGTGCTCCTTTATTTGCAGTTAGAGACTGGAGCAGACAAATTTTTTGTGGGGTTGACGTTATTGGAGAAAAGAGCTGAAGATTCACCTCCTTTCCTTTGCTTCCCCAGATAGTTCTTAAGAAGCCAGATTTTATTTTGAAGCCTTACTTCTGCTGTGCATATACTTAGATGCGAGTTCACTTTGCAGTTGTTTCTTCATATTAAAGGAACATGGTGCTCTGTGTGGGGGCTGGTTTTTGTTTGTTTTAATGTTGTATCTTTGTGTAGACACACTGTTGCTTTTCAGTGGTTTAGATTCAACACCGTTTCTTTTTCACACGGAAAGGACAGCTGTTACCAGGGACTGAGGGTACAGTTGCTATTCTTTATGTTACGGCCTTGCCATTTAAAGCTAACTCCTCAGTCTGAAATTTTGCCTTTCGGCCTCACGCTGCCCATGAAGGGCAAGAAGATACGAGGACAGATCTTGGGAGGACTGGAGACTGAGAGGCAGCATGGAAAGACGATCTTACCCTTCCCACCCATGCTGTTTTTAGGAGAAGGCCTAACCTTTTGCTTTGGCAGGCACAGGGAAAACAGCGCTGAGCCAGGACAGACACCACCAGGAGCTGTTGAAGCTGATGCCCACTTCTGCCGGGATCTAGCAGGAATGGGATGTGCCAGGAACGGAAGGGGATGGGAAAAATGCCCCCGTGCTGCTGAGGCATTGCCCTGCCGCCCCAGAAAGGAGCGCAACAGATGCCATTGTCGCCCCCTCCTCTAGAGCAGATGTTGTATCGCAGGAGGGAACGCGGGGGAGACAGCGGCTACCGCCCCGTTGACACTGCACTGATGATCCAGCTCTCCCCTTGCCGGCCAAGGGCCCAAGCCTGTTTCTGTTGGCTTCATCAGTAAAGCCGCTGCGGCAGGACCAGGGCAGTGATTTGAGAGTCAGAGGCAGGTTTTTGAAGTCGAGTTTATTTTGTTTGATGGGGTGGTTTCAGGTTGGCTTTTAGTGGGCGAGTTTACCTGCTGGATTCACCCAGATACTGCATTTCCAAAATAATCCTTTAAGCTGTTTGAAACCTTTTAAGTCCACAATATTGTCCAAACCTGGCCGTGGCTATAAGCCCTTCTGTGTGGCTTTGCCTCCTTCCATTTAAAAATAGGTGTAATGAATAAAGCAATAAGGAACTTCCTCTTAACTATCACTCCTCCCTTTTCTGCCTGTTTTAGGTTCAGCTGTGCAGGCCTCGCTTTGCTACGGGAGAAGTATGCTCTATAAGGACAGCCAGTAAATAACATGGTGTTGCCCATTTTTCTCCCCAGATACATTCTAGGTCCCTATCCTGCTGTCCAAAAGATGTTTTTAGCAGAGCATTTAATAAACTCCTTACTGCTGTGTGGTGTATTCATTATACTCCCAGTGCATGTCGGACTAGCATTTCTGGAACGAGTGCGAAGTGTTGCAGAGAGCCGGTGTCCTGCCCCTGGTGGGGCTTGGATTTCACCCTTAAATTGCAATAACAACTTTAGAAAGAGTCATTATTTCTTGGAGTTGAGAAAACTAATTTTCTCTTCTCTCCTGAAAAATGGTAGGTGCTTTTTAAAAAGCCATGCTATAGTCAGGTGGCATCCAGAGGTCCCAGCTGAGGCCAGAGACCCATCTGGATCAGACACATAGTCCTGCTGACGCCATCGCACCGCCGGGGCTTCAGGAGAGAAAACAAGGCAGGACTTTGTTCTGCTCAGGGGAGCACCTGGTATGGCACTGAAGGCACAGTTTTGCAGGCAGAGGTAGTATTGCTTTATTGGCCTAGCTAGTACAGCTGGAAGAAACAGCTTTGGATTGCACAACCCTGCATCTTTAGGCTAGATCCCTGCTACAGTAGCACTGTTACTGTTGTACTTTTTCTAAGGGAATTGGGTGGCTACGTTTTGGCCAGACGTGTGTCCGTGAGCAGCAGTAACCGGCTGCGCACCCACTATCCGACAGCGCAGAATTCAGCCCTGGGGGCTCGAGCCCTGCCACCTTCCCTGCCCTTCTGTCCCACTCGGTGGCAGCGGTGGAGCTCAGCACCAGTAAGGACGTTAAGCACAGAATAAAGATGGCATACTGCAAGTAACAATGAAAGGTGCGTAGCTGGTGTCCTCGCGGAGGCCCTCGTGTAATTACAGTTCTGCCTACAACGCTCTGCTTTCACACACGTTCTTGACTCCAAGGCAGGAGAGTCAGTACACCTGTAACAAAGCGCGTTACTGTTGCTGTAAGGCACGCGGTAGGTACTTTGGTGATAGATGTAGCCTGAAGTATTTCTTTTGCATCAACATTGGGTGTTTTTATTTTCTAAAATTCTGCTACTCCCCCCCCCCCCGTGGTGTTGCTGGGAGGACAGCTACAACCCAGCACAGCAGTGATGTTTGTTTGCGCAAGCCTTTCACTTTCTTTTTCACAGTAACTGGCCAGCCAGCAGATCACGGGGTTTCTCTCTCTTAAACCATCTCAGCAGTAGCCAAAAGAGCACAAGGAGCCTGAGTGTAGCAGAAGTTGTTTGGTTTCACATCTGAACACATCCTTGCTAATCACCCCAAATAATCCCTGTTGAAGTGAGACCCGACATCTACTTCATTGAATTGAAAGGCTCTGGAAAAGCTGAAAAATATTTCTGAAGAAAGTCAGAGAGAAAGCTTTTATGTCAATGACCGATCTGTACGTGTGGCTGAACTTCAGCTGTTGTCCAAACAGATCAATGGTGATGACTTGAGCCAAAAAGTTAAAAAAAACCCCAACCAAACCCAAACTGGTTTAGGTGAAATTCATGTACTTCATTGAATTGAAAGGCTCTGGAAAAGCTGAAAAATATTTCTGAAGAAAGTCAGAGAGAAAGCTTTTATGTCAATGACCGATCTGTACGTGTGGCTGAACTTCAGCTGTTGTCCAAACAGATCAATGGTGATGACTTGAGCCAAAAAGTTAAAAAAAACCCCAACCAAACCCAAACTGGTTTAGGTGAAATTGTAACTGCTTCACCCCCGTTCACAGTTAACAGTACTGCTAAAAGTCTTTTGTAAGCTATTCGGAATTTTCTTTTTTTAACATATACTGAGCTAAAAATATCCCCATAATTTGAAGGAAAAATAAACCTTTCCTCTCAAAACACCAACTCAGTCCCTCCCCTCTCCTGTTTGTCTGGAGCTGTGCACCAGCCAGGCTGCCATAGCACGTCTGGTTTTGTTCAAGCTGGGCATTTCTGTGTAGGTACATGGTTCGAAGAAGGTCAAAAAAAAAAAAAATCTCTTAAGAGCTAAGCCAGAGAACACCCTGTCAGTACTTGAGAAAGTACAAGACATCCTTCCTCTTTTCCCCAACGTACAGTGAAGTTTGAGTGATGTTTGAGGTGGCTGTAAGGAAAGTTGTTTCTTGGGATGGGGTAAGTAACTGCAAGAACAAAGTGGTGATTGAGGCTGGCTGGAGGGCCTCCCCCTTTCCAAAGGAGGCTTTGTTTCCGTGCTGACTATCTCCTGCGGAGGTAAAATGTTTGGTCTTTTCTGACTTGCTCAGCCTGTGTATAAGAACAGTTTGTTTTTCTCTCCAACAGGATGTAGCCATTTCTCCAAAGCAGAGGGATGAGGTCATTCAGTGGCTGGCCAAGCTCAAATACCAGTTCCACCTTTATCCAGAAACGCTCGCCCTGGCCATCAGCCTTTTGGACAGGTTTTTAGCTGCAGTAAAGGTAAATATTCACGCATACATAAACTGAAATAGATTTATACCACCCACTCCACTATTTTTGTGTACAGTCCTAGTGGTGGGGCTGTACGGAAGCGCTTACTTCCCCCTCTGCTCTCACACATGTATAGGATGGTACCTGCACTACTCCAGGAGCTTAATTTCGGGTTGTGGACCTGGCAGCACACACTGCCGCCAGGAACTTTTGGAGGTAGATTCTTTCCGTAGTCGTTTTTCGCCCAGTGAAAATAACCATGGCTTTAACGAGAACACACAGTTCTCGGGAAACTGACCCAGTCCTTATACCTGCCAAGAATATTTTCCCTCTCTCCTCTGTTCTGCCCATTTCCTTCAGGTAATGCAGCTCATTAGTTTAAATGTACATTAACCTCAGAGAAAAGAAGCACCTTCCTCTTCAATTACACACTCGCTCTTAACCTGGTTTGAATATTGAATTTGCCTCGGCACAGTACCTGTTCCTTTAAGTAACCAGAAAAAGAGGCTGCATAGACCTTATGCTTTATATCTAAAGAGAACAGTCTCTACCTTAACCTAAACGAAATGCCTACTAGCCTGCAGTTAGAAATCAAGGCCCAGTGCCCTCTGACAGAAAAGTCAGGGAAAGCCCCTGCTCACCTTTTAATTTCTCTGGTGTTTTAACTGCATTTAATCTCATTTCTACCACCTAGAATTGCTGGGAGCACCTGCTAGCAGTGAACTAGCTGGAGGAAACAAATAAATGTTTGAGGACAAGTTTGGGCCTGACAAGCGTGCTAATGAAACAAAAAAGGTGGGGGAAGAAGATACAGCCAGAAGGGATTGCTTTCTGGGGGAGTAGTTCACTACTAACCTGCTGTATAGCCAGTCTGACAGACTAAGAGCTTAAGGCTGATGTCAGGTCAGACAGATGTGAAGGAGAAAGGTAAGCAAGCATGGGTGCAGGCCATCAGAATGACAGGCTGTCCACTCCTGCTGTGCTGAACAGAATGGAAAATATATATATATATGCCCGTTTGGTTTTAAGGCTGTTATGCCCTAGAAACTGCTTAAAAAAGACAAGTTAAAAATCAGCATTTGGGCTACCTGCAACTGGGATCCGCTGCTCTTCTGTCTCTGCAAGTCTGCCACGGAAGCATGTTAGATGTGCTGTGCTTGGGCCATGTTTTGGCCCCGCGCAAGTGACTGAACAAACTGTGGGTCAACCCGAAATCCCTGGCCTTGAGTTGTGAAGTCAGGCTGTGGGTAGCCTTATCTCTTGCCATATTTGCTCAGTTACATTCCGTGCTCAGCAAATCCCCAGTCTCATCTGCCTGTGTGTCTAATCTCATCACCAACACTGTTAGGTAAGCAATATAGCTTCGGAGATCTAAGCAGAATAATGTATTCTCAGCCTGTGCACTTACATTTCAATGTGACTTAGTTTGGTAGAATGCAAGTGACATCATCCATTAACCTACCCTTCGAGTATTAATAAATATTGATATTTTAATTACAAGCCATGGAAGTTCTTATTTTTAAGGAGAGCTCAAAGTAGCTGATTTCCTGAAACACGGAGATGGGAAATAGGTTTAACTCCCTCGACAGCTAATGCCCTCGAGTATGGTTTTTCTTTCAGTAATTTGCAGCAGCCAAGGAGTCTGCTAAGAAAGTACGAGAATATGACTAAGGAGTCCACTGCGTGCTTCAGGCAGTGAGCGGCAATGTGGAAAGGTGTTTTGTCTGGGTTCAAACAGCTCAGGGCTTCGTGCTCCCTCCCCCAGTTTTCCGCTCCCATAAAGCCGTCATTCCTTTGACGCAGCTTAACTCCTGTTTTTTTACCAGGCGCTACCGTGTGGGACTTGATTATTAAGACAACTAGTCCCTTCCTTTCACCGTGAACACGCTTTGAAATTGCTCGGACTGGCTGCCCCTAAGGCTGTTACCCAGTCATGCTTTGGAGGCCCAGCCAGCAGCTTCTGGTGTAACTCACTGCACAGCACTCGTTAACCCTCAGCGGAGCCGTGTTTACAGCCAATCTCAGCAGCACTTGCCCATGTATGAGGAGCAGGCAAGACAGGTAGAAGCTCCCGTAGGAGACCAGGATGGGCGACTGGGTTTTAACATGCTTTGGCAAAAGACACAGTTGTTCCTTCCAGGTCAGTCTCTAGAGGGGATGCACTTGGGGAAAAAAAGGAGACAAAATTATTGTTAAAAATAATGGGGAGAAAATAGGGGAGAAAAAGTTTCCCTGATGGTAGGAACCTGCTCTAGAGACCTGCTTTTCCCTGAATACGACACAGAAGGTGTCCTTCTTTGCTGTACGTTATTTTGTGCTGACTGGACAGTTTTCTTTGAACCTGCCTGCATGGTCAAGAACAAGTTCCAGTCTTGCCCTAAGGGAGTTTATTCTCTTTGCTTTCAGTGACACCTGAATGCGCAAGCAGACGTGTGCATGCACACCCCCGCCCCCAAGCGTGGATTTTCTACACATATTTAAGTTGAAGTTTAAATGGCCAAACTAGAACGCCAAAGCTCTAGGCATAGTATAGCCCTTTGTAAGTAACTGAGGCTGAACGTTGGTGAAGCTCTTCAATTTGGACACGATCCTGTGTTCTTCTCTTGCTGCTTTCTGGAAGCAGTGTTCTGGATTTCCTGACAGCTCACTGCATGAGCGTAACGTGCAGCATCTCACCCTTCAGCCACCCCATAGCTCTGTTGCATCTGCTAAAATTTACCTAGCAAGAATAAAATCACGGCAACAGTTCTGGCTGTAAGTAGCCTTTCGCATTCAGTGCAGGATTTTCACTTACCTTTGCTTTCAGCATCTCCTAACGTGGACAGGAGAGGACCAGTTGCCAGTAGGCTATTGGAGGGCTGGGGGCATGGCTCTGCAGCTGTCTATTCACTCGGCTGCGACAAGGTTTAGAAACAGTGCCTCTGCACTTCCGAACCCCCAGCCACTAAGGAGCAGGTGGACACATCCTGTGGTTTTTACGCTCATGCTGGAAGTGCAGTCCTTTGTCAGACGGTCAGATGGACAAAGATCGCTGCTAAGCAAAAACTCCAGCAGATGCGCCGTATTTGGAGCGTGTGCTTAGTCTGGGTCCACCACAGGGACTATCTGAATATTTACAGCCCATGCATCCTGCTTCCCCCCTCACCCCCCAACCCGAGGCCCATAAAAGGAGTTTTTGATGCACATGAAAAAAAAAAAAAATCACCCTTTCCCCTCCAAATTTCACTTACCTTGCCTAAACAACTCACTGTAGAAGGGACCAGCTCTCCCTCGATGATCCCTGGGCCACAGTTCTGAGAACCGCAGTGCGAGATTACGTGAGTGGTGATTTTTATGGGTGTTTTACACTTCCCTAGGCAAGGACAGCATTTTTAGATTCTCTTCTTTTCCTTCCTATTCTGTGTCTGGCCCCCAGCAGCACTAACAGCAGAGCTCTGCTGAAGCAGGTGGAGTGGCAATGTTTTTTTCCCAGGTGACAATCTGGCCCTTCTGATTTTCTCCTTCTTGTTTCTACTGCACTGCCTAAAAAAAAGCTCTTTCCACTCCAGCGCCGCACATCAGTGGGTGCCAATTACGATCATGGGGCTGGCAGATTGCTGTTCTGCCTTATGTCATGGACTACGGATTTTTGCTTGGCACGGCTTGCCACCGCCGTGGCGTAGCTGGAGGTCAGCCTGCTGATCCAGAACGCGTCGCACAGGCAGCTGAGACCCTGGGGCTTAGGATGTCCAGCCAGAAAGGATTAGGCATCGTTTTTGCATCACATTCACACAGAGACTTCTCTGCTCTTCTGTACCATAGGCCCGTCCAAAGTACTTGAACTGTATTGCAATCAGCTGCTTCTTCCTTGCTGCAAAGACCATTGAGGAAGATGAGGTAATTTTTTGTTCTTACTACCTTAGCATTGTCTGAATAGATACTCTTCCAGTCCTGCCTTTCCTTGCACATGGCGGCTGACGCTTGCCAGGACAGGAATGAAGCGTTTTGTGTAATTTCTATAGTGATTGGTTCTCTCGTGTCTTTTTTGCGTTGGCTTTTGCAGAGGATTCCAGTACTGAAGGTGTTGGCTCGGGATAGCTTTTGTGGTTGTTCTCCAGCTGAAATTCGCAGAATGGAGAAGATTATCCTGGATAAACTGAACTGGGATCTTCACATGGCAACGCCACTGGATTTCCTTCATATTGTAAGTAAGGGGCTATTTACATTCTTTCCAGTGTCTGTCGGTGTAAATAAGGTACCTAGACAAAAACTCTACCTGTAGGAGAGTGAAGACCTCAGGATGTGTTCGCAACTCCTCCATACAAGTAGTTGCTGAAAGAAAAAGCCTTGCCAGAGAATTTCAGAGCAGACTTGTGACACTTTGGGTGCAATTTCCAAAACATGGGCCTGCCATCTGACCTGTTTTGAAGCATGTTAAACCACACGCTAAGACTCACAGCTCCCAAAAACCTGCCCCCTAAGTCTTAATTTCTAGTGGTTTTGCTCAAAGCTGAATGCCAGGCAGCATGAAAACAGTAAGTACAACCATGGAGGAAGCACCTCTGCTGGGCAATGGGTGTGCTCTGTGCCGGCTACAGAGAGGCACGGCCAGAGAACCAGACTCGTGGATGAGTTAAGACAAAGGGAAGGAAAGCGTTCTGAGGTTCTCTGTTGGATTTCATCCTCTCTGCTTGCTCGAGGAGGTTTTGTCTGGGACACCTGAACTGCCAAACCTGTGTTGTTGAGAGAGAAGGGTGGAAGGGGATAGCCTTTTGCAGAGCCCTGAGAAGCCTGGTCCCCAGGCAGATGACGTGTATGATGGCAGGTCCCGCCAGAAGGGCTGCACCAAGCTGTCGGTGGGTTCAACGCACTGTTTTTTTTCCATGGTGTGGAAATTGCCTTGAAGGTTAAGCTGGAGGATCCTTGTGCGTCAAAGACATGTCGCATGCCATTCTTGAGGTCTGACCTGGCTTTGCCTGTGGGGGTTGCCTTGTCGGTGACACCAGCTGCCTCATGTGCTTGTTTCCCCCCCCAGTTCCACGCAGTTGCGGTGTCCAGCAGGCCTCAGCTACTGACCATCCTGCCCAAGCTGAGTCCCTCTCAGCACGTGGCGGCGCTCACCAAGCAGCTGCTGCACTGCATGGCCTGTTACCAGCTGCTGCAGTTCAAGGGCTCCATGCTGGCGCTGGCCATTGTCAGCCTGGAGCTGGAGAAGCTGCTCCCCGACTGGCTGGCTCTCATCATCGAGCTGCTCCAGAAGGCACAGGTGAGGGGGTGCTGGCACCGCGCCTTGCGGCAGGGAGGGACCAGGGGCCACAGAAGGCTGCATCTTGCTCAGTACTCCAGTGATCCAAGTCAACCGGGGCTTTCAGCTCCCTAGCTGCCGATCTCTGCCTGCAGTTACGCTTTTGCGAGGACGGTCATGCTTCAGCCTGAAGGGACAGTTCTGCAGAGTCTTGATCTTGACTGCATGCAGCAGGTGACAAAGCACCTGATGTATACGGGCTCTCTCTGCACCAGGGAGAAAAATAACACACTGGGGAGAAAATTCTAGTTTGCCACTCCGCCATTCATTGTAAGCATACGGGCTGGTCTGACAAGTACCGGAAAGACACACACTCGAGCTGCTAAAAGCATGCAGTGAAACCTTTTAATATCTGACAGGTTTCCCCCCCCGCTATTCCCATGAGGTGTAAGAAGGAGCAGGGGTCCGTATCTTACAAGGTCGTCATGTTGGGGGTCTTTCCGATCCTTTATCACTTATTTTCTCCTGCATCCAGCATGTCATTAAGAAGTGAGGTGCGCGGGTGGCCGGTGTGTTCAGAGCCCTAGCCCTGCCCTGGCTGACAGCCTCTCCTCTCCACGGCAGTGATCCCGCGAATGCCGGTATCTTTGCTTGTCTTCCCACTCCAGATGGATAGCTCGCAGCTGATCCACTGCCGGGAGCTTGTGGCACATCACCTTTCCACTCTGCAGTCTTCTCTGCTGCCCAATTCTGTATATGTCTACAGTCCCCTCCAGCATACCCTGGTGACCTGTAACAGAGGAGTGTTCAAATGCCAGCCCTCCTCTGTCCCAGGGCCAGGTTTCTCCAAGGACAACGGCAGGCCAGAAGTGCCAGTCACAGGTACAGCCGCGCTCTACCAGCGTCTGCCAGCTCCCAGCGGTTGCAAGCAAGCCTCTGCCAAGCGTAAAGTGGAAGAGATGGAAGTGGATGACTTCTACGACGGTATCAAGCGTCTCTACAACGAAGACATCGCTCCAGAGGTAGTGGCTCTTGAAAACGTGGGCTCTGTTTGTGGCGCTGATGTCTCGAGGCAGGAGGGCAACGTTTCCCCTTGTCCACCTTTACAGCCCGTGTCTGTTATGTAGCTGTGAGTGCACACCACCTGCTCCACCATAGCTACTCTAGAAACCACGCAGAACCTGGCATCCTGCGTTCTCAGTGGGGGGGAGAAGGGGCCATACCTTGTCAGGCTGAACTGAAGGGAGCCAAAAAACAGAAAAAAAAAAAATCCCAACCCTTCTTTCAATTTTTTTCTCGTGCGGCTAATTATAGTTCCACTATTTAAGCACTTAAAAACACAAAAAAGAGCCAAAAAAAAAAAAAAAAATCCCAACCCTTCTTTCAATTTTTTTCTCGTGCGGCTAATTATAGTTCCACTATTTAAGCACTTAAAAACACAAAAAAGTATAAAAAATCTAAAAAAAGACCCAAAAACCAAACAAAAAAAGTAGCAAAAAATTGTTTCTTCCTAGTGTTGTCAGTTCCACTGTTTTTCTGCTCCTGTGTATTGTAACCCATTCTCCACGTCCAAGAGCTCACATCAGTCGTGCAGAGTTGTTCCAGGTTTGCCAGCCAACTAACACCTCTCTGATCCGATTTCCATCTGCTCCTCGCTCTCTTTCTGCTTGCTCCTCTTTTAATTCTCAGCAAGTCTTGTGCATGATGTTCTGTACTACCTGACCTTCACGACAACTTTCTTTTTCCTTTCTAAACAAAAAGACCTTTTTTGTTTTGTTAGCACTTTGGTGTTTAAATGTGATAATATTTAAAAACTGGATTTAAATAAAAGGTTAGTCAGGAAAAAACCAAAAACAACTCTGGCAAGCTGCTCCACACTTAAGTATAACCACAGGAGTGTGAAGGTACTCTAGAAGAACACTAGGGCGGCCAGCCGCTGTGCTCTGTACCTTACTTACACGGAGACTTCTCCAAGTTAAACAGTTTGTGTTTTCCAACCCCGAAAGCAGTTCATGGATTTTGTATCACTTGAACAAAAACGGTTTTTCTTTTTTTTGTTTGCACCAAGAAACGTTGCACTCAGTGTGGATTTTCACCAACGCTTGACTCTCTACGTCAAGTGTAAACCTTAAATTCTGCAGTCTGTGTTTTTCCCAGATGTTTATAAGCATAGCATGTGACCAGCACACGCTCGGTGAGGTGCTGGGGCAGCTACATACGCCTGAGGTTTGAAAGGCGTGTAATTATCAGCCACAAAACCAAAACAAAAGACCCTAACCCTAAAGTTTTGTGTTCATGTAACTTCTAACCAAGAGTAAAACCTTTAAAAACTTGTCTCTTAAATGTTATACCTCTGTTTCTCAGAATGACCTGTCCCAATTGTAAGCTCTCTCCACAGCCCTGAGAAAGGTATCGTATTTGGAGCCATTGTACTGATGAAAGCCTTCTGGTAGCAATAAAGAAAGTTGTCCTGGATTCCGAGTCTTGTTTTGTGCTTTTCACCTGAGTTCAGGATCGGTTTTACCCGGAGGCTGCAAGGGAGCTGCTCTGTGCCAGACCTGTGAGAAAATGGCTTTAAGGGTGGCTGGGCAGCCGGGGTGCCAGGGGAGCTGCGCAACAAACTCATTGCCTCTACAGCGGTTCCAGCTTTAGCCCCAGCTCTGGTGCTCCTCACTCCCTCCTCAGTCACCAGGCTGGTCCCCTTCGAGGCTGAGTACGGGCCACTCGGTGCACGGCCAAGACACCGCTCCACCTCACCTGTCTTGTAACCGTCTCCTTTTTGATATTCTGAACGCCCCATTGAAGAGTCAAGTTTCCCACACCCAGGCTGGCTGTCGATTCCTGCTTGCCTGACATCCCTTCCACTGAAAATCACATTTGATAATAAAAAGGTTAGCACAGACTTCATTTCCGCTCTTTCCTCTAAGCTCATAGATTACACTATAGATTCTGCTCTGTAATCTCGCCTTTTTCCCGGCTGGCTTTGATCTTGTGCGCTTCAGGAGGAGCCGGCCCCTCCTGCCTCCTGTCCTCTGAGGTGCCATCCTTTTCGTTGTGCACAGTCCACTGCGACAAACTTTTCTTGGGTTTCTGCTCTCTTCCTACCAGTGTCCTGGAAACCGCCTCCCGAGGCCACATTTCTCAAAGGGGTGTGCGCCTTCCTTCCCTTCCAGCCCTTCCTGTCATCCTTACGGTATTACTAGTCCCTGTCTTTACTCTCTTCCCGCTGCTTAGTTTTCTCCAGCCAGGAGAAGTCTCAGGGCTTCACCTAGCACACCCCTAGCAAAATACCCCGTCGCTGCAGGATTTCCATGATACTGGTGCTCACTACTTCAAACCCACTTCAAGGCACACATCTTTTTCAGTTAAATTACACAGCATAACAGCTCTAAATAAAAATAACTGCCCCGATTTCCAACACTAGATATAACAACATTAGCACGGGAAAGACTAGAGCCAGGTAGTTTTCACACCCCTTGACAGCCAAGCCAGGCACCCGCGGTTTCTGCACAGAAGGGAGTCTTTGTGTGCACTTGTGCTCGCTGCATGTGAGCAGCAGTTAGAATCGTCCAGCTTGTCCTGAAGGGAGCAGCTGCTAAGAGCTCCGGCTGTGTATGCAGTCGGAGAGAGGTGAGCCAGGGCACTCGTGACCCTTCTGACGATATTGGCCTGCACGGTACAAAACCGTGGGGAGAATTCTGTGGTGGGACTACAGCTTATTTTAGTTGGCATCCAGCGGTATGAGACACGCTGGGGAGAAGAAGAGAAGATGGGGACCGAAGTGCCACGGCATTGTCATCCCACAGCAATAAATCTAAGCCTCACCTTCCACTGGCTTCTCCCCCTCCACACGCTCCTTCCCTCCCAGTTTAAAGGGCACATTCCCCCCTACCCCATTCGGCAGCATCGGCACACAGGCACTCGTGACGATTACAGCCCCAACCCGTTTGCAGACGCGCACAAGGAGAGGAGTTAGCACAGGGCTGGGCAAAGGAAGGTGTTTGCTTGTGCCAGCTGGCAGGGGCCTGGCTGGAACAGAAGGGAGGGAAGCTGGGCGTAAGGAGAGATTTAGGTGCTGCTGGAGCAGGTCTCCTCTAACAGATGTGCTACAGGCGTGGTTGCGAGTCACTTGGTGAGAAGGTAGGAGCTTTCCTTCTCACCGTTTTCCCCTCCCGAAAAGCGACAGGACAAGAGCAGGTCCTGCGCTGCCCCCACACCAGACACGTCCCCAGCTCGCGCCAGCCCTGCCAGAAGAGCTCTGCGGTGACTGAGCTAACTGCTGAGCTTGCCTCGGCCCCAGGCGCACCAGAGGAGAGGAGCTTCTTTTTTTGTTGCTTTGGGGAAAAGCAACAGCTTTGCTCTCTGCAGCAAAGGGGTAGGGGGGTAGCTCTCTAGCAAGAAGCAGCATATGAGTCACAAAATTAATTTTACAGTATCATCAACTGCCTTCAGAACTGTGCTCAATAAACACAGCGCTGCTTCTGGCTCTCCCTGTATTAAGCGCAACACTGGGAAGGGTCACTGCCCAGAAACATTCCCAGCCTTCCTGTGCTGCACAAATCTGGCCAAGCCACAGCCCTGACTCAGCACACACCTGCGAGGCAAATACCGAAAGAGGCAGGACTCAAAACCTCCCTGGCTGCCAAGGGAGCTTTCGTGCTCCTGAGTCCCAAACACACAGGCGCTACCCCAGCCCCAGTTTGAGCAGATTGCCTTTTTATTTTGTTGGCACTATGCACAAATCCAGACCGGTTGTCTTTTGCCCGGATACCAGCAACTCCTCCAACAAAAAACAAGGTTCAGACAGACAAAACCAGGCCCCCATTTGGGACACCTACCTCTGCAGGGTCCTGCTGACAGGCTGCTGCCCGGCTGTCCTCACACAGGCCCTAGGACACTTGTGGGCCAGCTCTCTGGCTGTGTTGCCCAGCACCATCCTGTTGCCTTTTGCTCTTCCCGATGCAACAGGAAAAACCCAGTCTCTGCAACTGCAAACGCGCCTCTTGAACTTGTCTCTTTTCTTCCTCTCTACCTCTGCTGTGAACACACTAGTTTTCAACACACCCTTTCAACCCACCGCCACGTATGGAAGGCATCCACAAAGGAAATGCCCAGTTGTGCCTGTGGTATCTTGACACACCCGAGAGCCTGGTTGCACCATCGAGGTGTACGGATGCAGCAGGGTACAGAGGATTAACTTGCAAACCACCCATGCCCCAAGCGCAGGTGCCCAGCTCTGCTGTGAGCCGTGGGCAACATAACCAGACTTAGTGCACCAGCTTACCCCTCCCGCCCTGGTGTCAACTTGGCCGTGGGAGAGTTGTGCTTTGGGGACTGGCCAGCCTGGGTCTCGGAGGCCAGGGCTGGCACGCAGGCCTCCACAGGGGGCCACAGCAACATCACGAGGTGCTTTTCAGCTTTGCAGCTCTCCTCCTGCTGCTGGTGCTGCGGCCACCTGTGTCCCAGGCCAGCTGGGGCCGGTAAGGAGCCCAGGGAACACAGATCTGCATTGCTGGCTGCACTGGTGTACAGATTTATGGTGTTTTGTGGCTAAAAAGGTGATGCTCAAAGACAGACTTGCCTTTGAAAATGAGGCCCATCCCAGCAAGATCAGCTCCCCCGTGTAGCAAGGTCCAGCTGATTTGGAAATAACCTGCATTGCCAGAGAGAAAAAACATTTCTCGCTTCCCACATTTCCTCCCCACAAAAAAAACCCAGGCGATGACACAGTCCAAACGTGGCCCCTACCCATAGCGTTGCCTCGCTACTACGGTAGCGGGCTGACTTGTACGCTGTTCCCACCATCAGAACACAGGGCTGTCCTGGAGCGCTGCCAGGGCTCCCTGCTACCCACAGGAGAATGACTCCTCACGTTCACGTGGCTTTCCCACAAGCTTCATAGCACCCTGATACTTCAATGCCACGGATGTGCCAAAGATGCTGAGCCCAGGGTCGGCCCGCTCCAGCGGGGGCCCAGAGCAGCGAAGGTAGGAGTCCAGCAGAGTACACGGGTCAGGTGAATGGCTGGCCGGAAGGGAAACCAGTTTCAAATTGCAGGCTCAGTTCCCTGCCGCCTCATCTCCCTCACGAGCGCTGGGATAAAACCATTGCATTCATACAACTATGCATGTTATTACTCAAGCACAGTCCCCCCCAAAACCCAGGGAGCACCCAAGTGCACGGCAGCCGTGTTTTAGCAGAGCACTGCTACTTGTTTCAAATGCCTTCTAGCAATAATCCCAGCTCACCTTTACACGCTGCGCAGCCGTTACTCTCTGCAGCACCCCATCTTCCCTTAATGTCCCAGAAGGGTTTGCTTTAAAGACATGATAGCAGTAACCCCTCTGCAATTTCCTCCACAACACTGCCTCAGAGAGATGCTGGTACACCTCCTTCACTCTACTTGGCCTGGGGGACCATTCGTGAAGTATTTATCTCTTACACGAGACCTGCAGGTACTGAACACGGGGGAGATGCTCATGCCTCAAGTAGGTGGTAGGTCAACACCTCTGGCTGACACGCTGCGACCCAGCCCCAGCCCACAGTGGCCGACAGCAGCACGGCACTGCACCCCCCCAGCTTGTGCCATGGGGCACGTCCAACCTGGAAGCTGTTCCTAGCTCTGAGTTTTGGGAGTTTCTTAAAGTTCATTTTTACCCTCCAGCAGCGACAGGAGGGTTAAGCCCACAAGCACTATTTTAAACTTGGGCACCCGCTCACTTTTGTGGATGAAGCGGTTTTCCCAGCTCTGCTGGGGACATTTGGTGACACTGAATACAAATAACCTCTCTGGGCTGTCCAACAACAGGTTTCACACTGCTGTCCCCTCCCCATGCTGACACCTCTTCCCCTAACAGCCGCACACGATGGAGGAAGCGAGCCAAAGGGCCCGTCGCCATCCCTTCCCCCCAGCACCGAGGTGTGAGAAAGCCTCAGCAACACGCCCTCAGCTCCCGTCCCCTTGTCCAACAGGCGTCTCGCTAAAACCACCACTTGCAGTGCCCGTACGTGCTTTCTGCTCTCTGATCCCCTCCCTCTACCCCAGTATCCACCACGAGGAGATTATGGGAGTCAGATGCTTCATTCTGTTCCCCCCTCCCCTTAAAATTCCTTATGGCTCTGTTCCCCATAAATTTACCTTTAAAAAAAAAAACAAACAACAAACCCCAAAACCTTCTGCTGATACCATCTGCCTCAACAACCTGGGGCAAGAAATTCCAGAAGTTTACTACCTGCTCTGTAAGGAAGCTACCCCATGTTTTGAGCTGATTTCCTTCCAGCTGAGTGCCCCTCTGGTTCTAGTCGTGCCCATTAGGTAACTAGCAGGTCGGCATCCACTGCCATCACAATTTAGCAGACTTTGTAACACAGAATCACAAATAAATTTAGGCTGGAAGGGACCTCTAGAGGACACCTGCTGCAACCTCCAGCTCACAGCGGGGCTGATCCTCCCTCTCATCTCAGCCTTTTCTTCTCCAAACTGAGGCCTCCAAGCCTTTGCGGTCTCACCTGGCAGGCTGCTGCTCCATGCCATTTATCATTAGTGCCCTTCTCTAACTCCACCATGTCCTTCTGGAGACATGAAGTCCAGAGCTGCATGGAGGACTCAAGGCACCAGCACAGCAAAACTCTAGAGCTGCAAAATAAAGGCAGTTCATTTAAGTGTTGGCATTTAGCTTCTCCTTATATCAAGCTTTAAATAAATTTCTGTTTAGAGTTTAGAAGTCAACCAACAAAAGGTTTTTGCCCCTCTTCAAACCTTCCTGACGCAGCAGCACTACTGGTGGGTCATCTAGCCTCGAGTCCCTCCAGCTGACGAAGAACAACCTCCTCCGGTACAGCCCAGCACTTGCCAAGGCCAGAAAGAAATGCCCTAAAAGCAGAGGTCTCAAGAGCTCCTTGAAAAGCCCAGGGCTGACCCGGCAGACGGGGGTCCATCGGGATACTTCTTCAGTGTTGCCAACCTGCAGATTTGGTCATGACTTCCTACTGCCACACACAAGATTTCAGAGAGTCACAGGGCACAGCTACACGGGTAAGGTGATGGGGTTAGTAGCACTCGATAGCCTCTCTTCAGGTACAGGATAAAAAAACCCAAACAACCCATCACCACCTAGTTTCTTTCCTTCTTACTTGCAGTAAAATGATGCCCAGCCACCCATGACTGAGCCGGGGTCCTAAACCACTGTCATCAGCACAACATGGGTGACCTGACACGAGGTAGAGCTCAGCAGAATAGCTCTGTGCCCATGCATGATAGTGAAGTAAATAATAACAAGTGACCGACTCTTTCAAGAGAGAGGCTATGGCACAGTGATGGGATTTTACAGCCTAAACTCCCACTACCACCAGATAAACTCATACTGCAATTTTTAAATTAAAAAAAAAAGTCTAGGGAACGAGAGAAGCATAAGGAGAGGATTCCCACCCCGAAACAGGGGCACTGGGGAAGGTCTCACCGCACAGGATGCTGCGGGAGCCGTCCGGCAGGTGGGCTGGCCTCTGAGCGAGTAACCAGTAGGGTGTTTTGGCAAGCTGGAGGCTACCACAGAGACGGTTGCACAGATGAGCCACAGCAAGGCCCCCGGGGCCCAAGGCGGTGGTCCCTGATGCTGCAGACTGGCCTAGGCACCAACACCGAAAAAAAGACACAGCACTCGTAAACTGGGCATTTTAATGGACAAGTCATTTTCTCAGTAAACAGCGACGGCCTTCACGTGCGGAGAACCCCGGGCCGGAGATCACACTTGCCCTGCACGAGGCACAGGGGTGGCTCAAGGATCAGCATGCCCCAATCCCGTAGCAGCCCTTGGCTGCAAAGTTAATGACTGATTCCAGAAAATACGTGGCTCAACCCATCGCTTTTTGCTAGGTATGGGTGGCCCGGTGCACATCGAGCACCGCTGCCTAAGCCCTATCAGAACAAAAAGGATTCCCTCCTGCAAGTGGTGCAACCTCTTCCCAGTTAGCAAAGCATCCACAGCGTTTTGCAGAATAAGAGAAGAATTAACACAGGCGGGGTTTAATCCAGCAATACCCCCTCAAGGCTTCAACCCATGAGGCATTAGCTACTCTGTTTTGTCCTCAGAAGGCTGAACGTGAAAAGTTTTCTAGATCTGGCTATGTCACGGTAAGCACTGGTGGCTGGAGAGCAGACCCTCAGCAGGTATCTCCTGAGCCCACCGGAGCCTAGAGAGCAGACTCCATTTTTGGTATTAATGCAAATTCTGTCCTAAGCTACATTTGTGCAAATACCCATATCCCTTCGGTTTGGGCAACGGTCAGAAACTCCGTCTACATACCAGGTAAATCGTTACAGCATATGCACAAGGCCATATTTATAGATACAATCGGAAAGATTATTGAAGTCACTTAGTTGGTTGCAAATGTTTCCGGGACAAACAGTTTTTCTGCCGCTTTAGAAAAATAGCCACCCGGCTGGAGGGAGCTTCTACTGATCTAACCCTGTCACCGAGAAGTGCTGAAAAATATTGTGCTTCTGAAAAACCCCCAGCAAATTTCAGCAGAGACCCTTGGCAGCTTGCGCTTCACACACAGATTGGAAGAGGCAAAACCTAGACTATTTAATAGTACCTTTTCCATAGCAGGTTAAAGGAGGCAAATTCCTTGATTAAAGTTCACAGATGAGAAGAATAAATCACTAGTATTCGGTTAAAAAAAAAAAAATTAGTGCATCACCCCACATGAAAAACATCCCAAGAGGATCAGGCTGTCTCCTTCCATCCATCCCAAAGCAGCTAGAGGTCACTACACACCAAGTTTACAAGCTTTGTTTTTTTACCTTCAAACAATATTTTGGTACTTTTCAAGCTTTTTGACTGAATTTCCGAAGTAAACAAAGTTACGAAGATAAACAACTACCCCACATTCAACATTGTTAAAAAAATAATCACTAATCGGGCTTCTTGAAAATAAAATGAAGCCCTTAATCTAAGTACAAGTCAGTGCAGCTCACTTGTACAAGAGATACCCACTTTGCTCATACAGAGGCAGATCAGCCAGAAAATAATAAGGCCTTGACCGTCCAGAACAGGCTCCATCAGTGCAACAATATGCAACACCAGCCACCTCCGCCTCGTGCAACTGCATACTGAAGACCAAAAGTCACCTAGATCTAAGGACTTATTTTCAGCACATGTCAGAGGAGCACAGGACGTACTTGTGATGAAGCGGTGGTGTCCAAAGCAGCCAGCCTCGATCTTCAGAGGCAGAAATGAAGTCCTCCAGCTGTGCACCCTCACCCTCATCCACAGTCTGTCATTGTATTTCTCATCAGCAACGCGTGCATATTACGGCAAAAGGCAAGAAAATGGGGAGGGAGGAAAAACAACAACTAACCCAGTGCAGTATCTCACATTATGGCCAAGCTCTCTCCTCCAGCCGTTACCTCTGTCACTTTTGGTAGCCTCAATTCTGTCGGAGACGCGCTGGGAGCAGACAGATCCCGCATAGAGACACACAGCACAGCGCACCCTCAGACGCACAGGTGGAAAACAAAAAGGGAAGGAGAGAAGGGCGGACGTGATGGAAGAATGAGATGGCTCTTCTCCTGGCGGGGGTGCCCGTAGCCGCAGGCTCTTCCAGTGCCCTACTGTCCACTGGGAGAGAGGGTGTGGGGGCTTTTGGCAAGATGACGGTTACATAAAGAAGAAGCTACAGAAAAAGAGAAAAACAGAAAAGAAAAGAAACAGAGGTTCAGAATTGAAATGAAAAAGTGACAGAGGGGAAAAAAAAAAAGGAGGAATAACATTTTAAAGAAAGTAAGCCACAAAGGGAAGAGTGCACTGGGGAGGTGTCATATAAACCAGCTACACTAGAGAGGCCTGGACCTCTTCAAGACACCGACTGATCTGGAGAACAAGCTCGTGACTGGCACAAAAAGCGACTGACAAACACCAGCACAAACCTACAGAGGCATCTCAAAGGCACAAAACAACCTGCCGGGAAACCTCACATTTCCTCATCCCCTTCTGTCACACCGGTACAAAATGGCAACAGCAAAACAAAGTCACAAAGGGCACGCGAAGACCGAAGCGTTTGTGTAAAAATATATTTCCTCTCCCCACTTCAAGTGTTGGCGCTATTTGTATATGTGACCTAAAGCGCGGACAAGAAATAACTGAGCTTATGCTATAAGGTTATTATTCAATTTGTAATTTGAAAACTGAAATATTTTAACATCAAATAAAGTGACAATATCTAACAGATGCATACATATAATTTGCATTAACACTGTATGGAGGTTACACAATTATTTAGTTACAAACATGGGTTATTTTCAAATAGCAAGGTAATAAAGTTCTACATCTATAGTTTAAGGCAAACAGGATATTAAAAATGTATACAAATACAATATTTCTACCGCTGTTCACAGCTTTATTTTCCGTTAATTGAAAAAAACCCTTCATATTTGTACAGTTCCATGCTGATACACGCCGATGAGAGCATCATGGATATCATATACTGCAAATGCAACCAGGGTCCTCGGAGAAGAGACAAATACGTACTCTTCTAACATCTTAGAAGGGCAAATGGTAACTGGATTCAAATGAGCATATCTGATATGATCACACACAAGAAGACATTTCCATTCTCACTTGGACGTTTTAGGAGAAGCAGAATGAGAGCTACCTGGAGAAACACTGGTCATGTTAAATAAAGACACGCTTAAAGAGAGACACAAAGATACAGATCTCCTTGGCGGGATTTCAAGCCGTCAAAAGCACACAGAGGGGGTGACACGAGTTGCAGTTTTCAGGCTGCAGAGGAGCCCGGGGTGGGTGCCCATCACTGCTTCCCCCCCTCCCCGGCAGCACCACACACCACAGGAGATGCAAGGCAATACATTTAATGACATGAGCTCAAAGGGCGCCTTCCTACTTACTGCCCTCCTGGAAAGTAACTGTGCAACCCCAGTGAGGTTTTGGGGGAGCAAACCCTTATTCATCTCCGCCTTTTCGGCTGACTGCCGGACGCACACGTGCCCACCTCTACAGAGCAATCACGGCCCCTTCTCAGCGACCTGGATTTTGTTTGTTTTCCCATTCTGGGGGTTCGTTCCATGCCCTGGGAACACCATCATCTCCAAAACACACGTTTCAGTGTGCTTTCTTGCTCCTTTATATTATTCCAAGGTTTGAAATCCACCTTGTCAGGAACATGGAGCGTTATCAGCTAGTTATCATTGCTGTCTAACGCACATTAAAGGCTGCAGTGCCTCTCAAGCAAGGCTTTTGCCCATGCAACCGTCTGTTCACAGTTTCACCAGCTGGCTTGCTAGCTTCAGGCATGCAGAGAAGCTGTGCAGGGTTGCTTTAGGCGTTCAACAGGAGCTGGATGTCATGTTCCCTATGGCTTCTCTTCAACATCTCAGCAAAAGCAGATTATTGCAGAAAGTTTTAAAGTAGTTTTAACAATGCCACTTGTAAGTAAGCGGACTTAAAGAACCCCCCTCCCAAAAAACCACAACTGATTTCATATCAGTAGTGAGGCAGAAAAAGGGTGACTCTCTTACTACTGTACTTACATGCAAAGGTGAAAGCACATCCAACTAGATTTGAGTGTATCATTTAATCCATGCAGAATCAGGGGCTACTGTGAAAAAAGGCATAAGTAAAGGAGAGAAAGAAGTGCAGCAGTAACAAGCTAAACATGGCCCAGGGGTTTAACGAGGAAAAAAAAAAGTCATTAATATCTCCTTTGGCAAAAAACCAAAACAGTACCTTTAACTTTTGCAAGTTTACGGTTTATTCCCGGTTTCTCCAAAACAGCTTGCTTTTTGCTGGAGAAAGAAACCCAACTGAAAATACATTAATGCACTTGGCCACAGCCTTCTGTCAAAAAAAAAAAAAAAAAGCTAGACTCAGCTGATTTCCCCTGCCAAATGTCCCTTGAAGGGCTGTTAAATGAAGCAGGACAAATAAATGTTAAAATTAAGTTTTCTACTTGGCACAAAATGCTGCTAATTAAAAAGAGGACATGCACCAGGACAGCTGAAGCAAAGCATACCGCCACAAGCATTCAATGACGTGCATATGATGCGACTGTAAAAAACCCATGCCAAAAACTAAACTTCTTCCTTGATAACTCGAGATTTTAAAGCTGGGTTTGCCAGAAGCCACAAGAACCATAGTTTCCTTTTTCCAAATCCCGCCCTAGGAAACCTATTTAACCTGACAAAAAGTGCATCGTGGTTGATAAGACCAGGAGGTGTGATTTAAAACAAAGAAAAAACAAACAAACAAAAACAAAACCAGACAAAAAAAAAGGAGAAAAGGCTCAACTATTTTATTTCCAGCTTATTTATCTCCAATCAATTTTTGCTGTTTGTCCAAGACATCGTATTTAAATATCTGCTTCCCAAAGCCATGTTTAAGCAGTGAGGGTTAAAAAGCAAGACGACCCAAAAGCTAACCCCCAAACACATTTCCCACTCCAACACTTCAGAAAAGGTGATAATTCTGCCTCTTCCCCTCCCCCCCGCCCAGAGGCAAGAAATTCCACCCCAGAAACAAGCAAAGAACTGCAGTGCGTGAGACTTAAGTGGAGCGAGTTATTTTTAAGAGTGCTTTAAAGAAACAGGAGACTACCTAGCTAGGAGCAGTGGAACTGCTGGCTGTGCATCAACAGAAGAGAAAGAAATCCAGAAGTCATAGGGTAAACATGGCTCGCCACTTCTTGGGAAGGAAGGGAAAGACTCTGTCCGAAAAGCAATGGCATAGAAAATACACATTAAACAGACCAATTTCCACACCGCGCTGGCCACAGAGCGAGGCCTGGCTTATGCTAAGTCTCCTTTGCATGTTCAAGGGACAGCTGAACGGGACATTGTGCCTGGGGCAGGAGGGCCGGTGGGGAATGCGGGGAATATGTGTCCAGGTGCCCTCTCCCCCTTGACGTGAAATTCTGGATCCCACAGCTTTGCAAGTCTGTATTTAAGTGCGTGCAGGAATCCTCCTGAAGGCTCCAAGAGGATGTTGAAGGCTATGTCTTTCCCCCCTGCCCAGGCATTTGGTTCCCTAAGGGCTGCTAACTCTTGCTAAGATCATGCACGTTGGAAACCAGGCACTATTTTAAGAGAGGTTTCAAAGGTTATGGTCAGGCAAGTAATACACGGAAAGCAGTAAGGAGAAATGGTCCTTCTCCCAGGCACCTGCAGCGCCGTTTGGTTCCCACCGCAGCATTCAGCAGGTAGCTACTACACTGAACTGGAAGGGTGGCTGTAAAAATACGCCAGCACATGACAGTAAATCCAAGCCAACCGGTATGATCAAGTCAGACAACAAAACCAGGAATTAATAAAAAACATCATGCAAATGTAATGGCATGCAAGGTCAGTTAAACTTTTGTTATCTACACACACATACCCCTTTCCCTCTCCCCCAACAGCAGGACTCATATTGCTCTAACACCTTAGCTATTGAAGGAATGTGGGTCGGACTAAACTCCAGGGTTTAGCCACACCGGGGACTGGGCTGTGACTCTCGTACAGCAATAATTCCCTGAGGCTGCTTTCTGCAGACCCAGGGACCCCTTCAGCGCAGGGCTATCGCAGCCAGCCCTCCGAGAGCTGGGTAAGCCAGCAGCACTGAGGACCTGATCCAGTCAATGACGCTCACCCGTGCTGCTGACCTCCAGCCCTGACTCTCAGTTCAAATTTGGGGCCAAGAATGATTTACTGCTGCTGGTTTTGACAAGGGAAATACCTGGTATCGTTACCTTGCCCCTCCACCCACCCCTGGACTTCCAGTTGCATACAGCCCTGTACCCAATCCTTCTTCCTTCTTGTTCCCACTATGTTATTAGATGAGTTAATAGTTATTCATGTTAAAAAAAAGGAAAAAAAGAAAAAAAAAAAGAAAGAACACAGATGGCAGAGGCACATTACTGCAAAAGCAGGTGAATGCAGGAACATCCTTGGCTTGACAGGCTTTATGTGAAGCTTGCACTGCAAGTTAAAAAAAGAACAAAAAACAAAAAAGTTAGCAATAATTGAACTCAAAATGGGAAAAAAAAAAAAAACAAAATCAAAGAAAGCTGGGAGAGCCGACACCAGCAACCAGCTCTGGTGTGTGGGCATGCAGATGGATTATGGAATTATAAAGAAATTACACTTCGAGGCTGGGCTCTACTCCAGCCTACGACAAGCAAAAGCAAAAAGGAAAACTGAGGGGGCAGAACTACTGAACAACCAACCACATAAGTTAGTCAAGGTTACAGTCTGTAACCGCACAGCGGCTGGTGTCTTTAAGCTTCATTTTTTTGGAATGTGCATGGCTGGGTGGTACGGTTGCAGGTGTCCAGTTTGGGTTACTTTACACAGGCACTCTTGCAGAAGGCTCTGTGCTTAGCCCTTACCCAAACTCGGGTACCTCAGACCTGGGCACCACGATGTCTCCCAGTACTTCAGCACATCAGCTTTCAGAACCAAGTCAAATCCTTCAGACATCAACAAAACCCTCTTTTTACAGGGCGCTGGGCCAGGCCCTGACATATGTGTTACAGCTCAGGGTATAGCTGTGTGTTATAGCTCAGGGATTGCTTTGGGACTAAGCGTGGTCCTTGATGGCCAGACATTGGACTGGAAACTATTATGTAGAGAGGAAACGGGGAAAAAAGTTTTTCATCTGTTTTCAGAAGTAGCTTGAAAGAAACAGAAACAGAGCCCAAACAGATTGTCCCGGCTCCTGGGGGCGTTGGGGATGAGCAAGTATCACAACGGCATGTGTTGAGGCATGCATGTGGCCGTCTACCAAACAACAGGCAAGCACCAGAAGGCTATTTGCTGCTCCTATTTGGTTTTGCCAATTCCATTGCCAGGAACCATCTCCAGATTGTTCAGGTTTGAAGCACAGTCCCATCCCAAAATTACAGCAGGGGCCTGATAAGTATGCTCAGCCCCACGTTCAGGAAAGTACTTGAGTACCTGCCTATACTACAGTCACACAAGTGTCTGCGGTACAGAGATGAGCTGTCCTGAAAACAGCACACTTCTGTCATCAGGCCAGAGCGGCAACAATTTTAGATGAAAAACACATAAGCTACAGGAATCTGAGAAATAGATTATGAAAAAAAGGTATAAAAAGACAAGTTGTTCCTATAGGAATAGGGCCAAGTTGTCCCTCATGGAGTTAGGCCAGCGGCAGATTTCACCCTGAGCCCTTCCCTCGGGCTTGGACAGCACAGTGGGAAGTCTCCGTTGTCCAAGTTGGAGAAATCTGATCCCACCTTGAGAAAGCAGCATTCCCATGAATTACTTTCTGGGGAGGCTACAAGGATCATGCATGGCAAGGATTTCCTCTGGCAACTGCACAAGAACCACCACAGTCCATGTCAGCACAGAGAAAGGTTAAAAGCCTTACCTAAATAAACTGCAGCTTTTCATTAGAGTGCAAGGAGCCTTTCTAAAGCCTTTAAAAAACCAAGGTGTGCTACAAGGCAGAAGCATCAGCATTTCCCTTTAAAGCTTCCGTTAGTAATTCAGACACTAAAGAACAATTGAAGCAGTTACAGCACCTGGTGTGGAGCGACACTGAAAGGACACACTAAAACACGTGCGTGTTCCTCACGACTGGATTTCTGTGAATGCGTCAGCAAAAGCAGAAACTGCGTTTGTCATGGTCGCTAGAAACATCCATGTATCACACCCACAACACTGTGCATGTGCCAGCCAACTTCACAGAAGCAAATAGTAGCTAACGCTGACCACCAAAAGTTACAAAACTCCCCAGACCATGATATACTGCACTAGTCTCATATCTAAGAGGTGAAAAAACTGACCGTAGAGTTCTTAAAAATATTGAGCTACTAACTCTGTTTAAGAGATAAGAAAAAGGGTCTTTGAAATTTTCTATTCTTTTTAAGGAAACAGGTCACCACATCCGAATTCTCACGTGAGAGAAGACCGGTGTTTCAGCCTATCCTATTTACAGGCATCGTCACAGAACGGTATTTCAGCATGCTTGGACATTAGCTGCCAACACTTATTGTTTCTACGGTTCAGCATGACGCTGATCAGTCTGTAATGATTTCTTTACCCAAGCAGAGCATGCAGCACACAAGCACTCTGTATTTCAGCGGGTGCCAAAGACCAGGTTCTCAGTTAGCATAAAGCAGCACGGCTCCACAGGAGCTACATCAATTTACATCAGCTGAGGAACTAGCCCAAGGCCCTCCCCACCTTCCCCGGGGAAGCCAGGGGCAGAAGCAACAAATGATGGGCACCGAATCAGCAGTAGAGACAGGGGACATGCAGCGAGTGTCAGCTTAACTTCCCAAGGTATAAAAATATACTAGTATATATGCAATACAACAGAATTTCATAGGCTCACTCTGCAAGACAGTTCAGACCTGGCTTAAGTTCACAGGTTAGCAAGGGAGACACACACATCTACACCACATCCCTGCTAGCATTTTGGTTCTTCCAACGGTGACAGCTTAGTGTTAGTTGAGTAGGTTACTCTGCCAGAGTCCGTTAAGGAATGCACCCCTTCACTATCGGCTATTAAGAGAAGCGTGGAACTGTCATTTTTGTGTGCGGGTTAAAGAAGCCTTTTCCAGTGAGATTTGCTGCATTACCATCTTTACAGCTTTCCCGATTGCAGTTATCAACTAGCGCCATTATCACAGATGACCCAGAAAGGACTTGCATGAGTATCCCCTTACTAGGTATGGAAAAAGTGAATGGAAATTATGACAGGAGGCCTCAGAACAGCCTCTGTTACAGTAACCTGTCTTGCTGCGCTATACAAACAAGCCACGCGCAGTCTACTTTACCTCTGCAAGGCTTGTCTGGCTTCTGTGTACATATCACATCTAAGCGGACCTTGTCTTCTGGTTTTTAAAGCACAGTGAAGTAGCCAGTATCACGTAATAAATAGGGGTTCTCTTGCACTAATAAGCAAGCTAAACAGAGCCATCTCCAAGTACAGACTGCAAGAAGGAGGTTATGTCAATTTGGATCAATCTGGAGCTCAAGGTTTTCAGCAGAGCTCTGCAGTGACTTAACTCTGAGCCCAAGTCAATGGCAATGTTCCTCCAGTTTCAACAGAAGCAGAGTTAGGTCCAAACTGAGCACACCTGAAAACCCCACCTCCAAATACTGACCATGGGACAGACTGTCCACAAATACACTTGGTGCCTACTAAGTTGCTGGAATCTCAGAGTACTGGAGGGTATAGGATTATACTTCTAGCATACGAATATAAAATAGTAGAAAACAATGCCATTATCTTTACTAAAAGGTATGGGTTTCTTAGCTTATTATGTCAACTCGATACAACCACAAATGCCGTTTACCTGCAATTACGGTACCATAGTATTTTGTTTTTTTAGAAAAAAGAAACCCAAAACTTCTCGTCTTTAAAGCGAGCTTCCAAGTACTCACATTTGGCACTAGCATTTCCCATGTAAAAATAACATGGTGGTTTTGGTTTCTAACCTACTTCTACTTACAACTATAACCTTAAGGAATGGGAACTGGAGACTACTCTTGGGTGAAAGAAAGGACAGGTAGAGACCCCCGTAATAGTTTTGGCTCAGGCAGATAAATTCGAGTCCAGAACATGCCAGAGCTGGTCCAGAAGATGCTGGACAGATCACAGGTCAAGCCTCCGCCATCCAATTGCTCTCCCGTACCAGTCAGACTTCGACATAAAATTTGAAGGTACTCTTCTAGAGAAAAATTAAGATCATGTCCCTGGCCCACCCTTTAGAAAAAAAATATTTTATTTGATCAGGCTGATAAAAGCCCAGTTTCCAGTCTGGTAATGGGGAAAAGCAAATACAGACATGCAGCAAGAAAGAAAAAACAACCTCCCAAACTGTAATAAACCCTACAAAAGGGCGTGGGTGACAATCCGCTTACTTTTTCTTGTCCTTGTCTTTCTTGGTTTGTTGAGAACCTGCCTGCTGAGCCTGTGACTGTAATAGCTGAGCTGCTGCCTTCTTCTTTTGAAAGTTGTTCAGCTCTTCCTCAAGTTCCTTCTTTTTGTCTTCCACTTTTTTCTTCTCTTCTTGGTGAGTCCTCTTTAGATGGTCAAACTTTTCGTGAAGCTGCCGGGAAAGAGACAATGAGAATTGGACGGGAAGAGAAGAATGTTTCACCCTGATTACTGGTAACAATGCCTGAAGCGGTTCCACTGGCACTGAGGCCTCACTTCACTAGTAACAAGTCATTAGCCTGTCCCAAGCACGCCTGACTTCGTGAGAAGAGCCCTGCAATTAACACACACGCACCCAACACAGATGGCAGGAATTTAAGTTGCTGTAGGAATATGACAGGTCTCTGGACCCTTCCAAACCCCCATGATCCATCCCTCATTGCTTTGTACCTAGGGGACACTCTCAAGCTCGTGCAAAGCAAGAAAACGTGGCCATTCAGGGCGATACTCTTCTCTGGACCTCTGTAGAAGTACACGCTCCTCTGTGAGGCCCAAGAAACAGCTCCCTCCCCAAGCAGGACATCTATGTTTTCTCCGTCCCACAGTAATCAGCGCTGACCTACGCACACCAAGCAAATCACGGTAGGGCAGCTCTCCAAGAGCTCTGTCACGTCCCTCTACAGCTAGGCTGAGTGGGACTTGCCGCCCTCTGGGAAGTCCTTATCGACTTACTGAGAGTCTCCAGAAAGGTGTGATTGCTTAAGGGCAGCACTGGCTGTACCATGGCTGAAGATCCACTGCAAATCAACATTACTTTGAGTAGCAAACATACTCTCCCCTTTGGGTGGGACTGAAGAGGTGAGAGAGCAGAGAGGACTCCCACAGCACAGCAAGGCTGGCATTTCTGTGGGGTACGCAGCCGCAGCTGCTGTTACTGTCACGCTGCAGCACCTCCCACTGGCTCCACAGTACATAGCCTCCTCCAGCTGCCCAAAACCAGGGAATACTCCTGGCTCCATTTTACAGGCACAGAAAAGTGGCAGAGGACTTGTGTGATGGGGTCACACCACAAGCCCATGGCAGGACTGGGAACCGAGTTCATATCCGCTGCTTGAGACTGCTTATGCACAGCAAACACCTTTGCAGGCTTGATGTTGGAATCTGGATGCTCACTTTCTCAGGGCTCTCTTAGAAAAGCCCCAGCCTAAACCCTCATACAGAGTCTTCTGGGTTACAATACACTCACATCTTTCTCTGCTTCCTTCAACTCTGCTTCCTTCTCCTTCACTCGCATGACAAACATCTGCCTCATTTCATCCTCCTTCTTCTGGAGCTCGCCCAGGAATTCGTTCCTCTTGGCTTCATAAGTCTCTTGGAGACTGTTAAAAAACACAGAAAAAACAATGTCAGAGCTGTGTTTCATGCACAGTCATGAGTTTCCAGCCTTTGGTGATCTTACCACATTGTCTTGTCACAAAACACCGTCAGAGGTCCCCGACTACAACAGAGGCATGAACACCTCCACCAAAACCAGCCCTAGCTTGCTAGGTGGTAGCAGTGGGAGACAAATTGGCAACACAAAAACAAGCACACTGTTCCGGATCCTGTAAATCACTTAGCAGGCAGGATGACTGTCCTCGAAAATAAACAGCCACTACGTAAGCATCTACAGCAATCCCTGATGCTCACATAGCTTGTGACCTGTTTGAGTCACACCTTTTCACTTCTCCCACTGTTTGGCCTGAATCGCTTCATTGGAAGTGCAAGATTTGTGGAACAGACACGGGCATATCAGAGTGCGAAATCTGGCTTTATGTAGTTCATTAAGCATGACACTGACACAGAGCAAAACTAATTTTCACTGCTCATCGCTAATGGATTCAGATCAGGGGCTTTATTTAGATAAAGCCACCTTGGGAGATCTCTCTTTCTCCTTTAGCTGTCAAGGAAGGCTAAGCCTCTGCAAACGAGCGGCAGCGTTCCTCCTCCAAATAACCACGTTACTAGATTCCTTCATTCCTTTATTCCCCCTCTACTTCTTGGCATTCCTTTATTTCCCCAGCACTGAGATACCGCAGCAAAGATTTGGGACACAAAATATGTTGTCCACGCACCTCTGAGATTTTCAGATCCTCTTAGGAACTCTGGACGCCAAATTCCTCTTCATTTTATTCCTTAAATGGATTTGGATATTTCAGCCATAATGATAGTGTGGGAATGATAACTATTTCCCCCAAGATGCTTTTTTGAAAAAGCATTTTTAAAATGAAAACTCCACTGATATCAAACAGATAGATTGCATCCCTCCACCTAAGGAGCACATTAACCACTAGGCTAGTGGAACATCTTAATCCCATTAAAGCCAAGCTTTTGCCTTTCCTGGCACGTGGTGGGGTTTTTGATGGCTTTTTTGTTGCCTGGTTTTGTTGTTTGGGGTTTTTTTTTTGCGGGTGGGTGGGGTTGTTGAGCTGGGGAACAAAAACTTGACAGATAAACCCAAGACTTGGGTTTAACACTGCTAATCGACAGGCACTTTTAGGGCACTTTTGCCTCCTAAAATACTCCACAGACAGGATGCCCAGAGCTGCTCTTGCACAGCACTGGCCACCCTGGAGGAATCACACGATTCCAGCTAACCACACCAGTTTCCCACACATTGAAGCAAAAATGCTGACTCCAAAAATGACAAAAATCTTTTAATGGGAAAACAGGGCAAGAGGCATCTTTGGATTCTTAACTCAGTCAAGAACCAGACCACTCACAGCAGATAGACATCAGGAGACTCGAATCAAAACATCCCTAAAATTGAGTCTTGGATTTAATCCTCTGACTGTGGACACTGAAACTTAAATTCTTAAATCCTTCTGAAGGGTCTGGCTAGAGCCTAGGAAAACCCTGAGGGTAGATCAGCCTTCACTGCTCAGTGAGCAAAAATTGAATCTGCAATTAGTGACACACTATACTAGGGAGCAGCAGAGCCTTACAGACCGAAACAGAAAACTCTGCACGCTGCTAATCGTATCCTGTATTGCAAACGATTTCTTGCAAAGCTCATTTCCAAAAACACAGTGCTGGGTGATGGGCAAGCAGGAAGAGGCTGGCAGGGGCTTGCTGTTACATTGTCCCAGGTTCAGTGCTAATCCCAGCTTCAAGCTTAAAAACTTACCACTAACCTGAAAGCCAGCAAGCTTAATTCTCTACTGAAGTGACTCCGACTTTCAGAGAAGCAAAGTTCTCAGAGAAACTGGCCCGGCAACTCCAGACTGCATATGAAAACAAACACACTTACAGCCCTAAGGAATAACAGCCCAAACCAACTGGGATCCCTGCAGCTTCTCACAGACAAAGATGACAAGGGAATTTGCTTTTTAAGTATACAAAACATATGAACCTAGATTACAAGGATAACTTGATTCCCCAACACACACACACTGAACGATGCCCCTGCAAATAATGTTCTTTTAAAAAAAGCATTTTGAGAAAATTAACCAGAGCAGCAGTGAAACCAGTCCACAACAGACGCAGGACAGCAGAAGGGTCTCTGTGCAACAGAGGACCCCATTTCACAGACCAGATGCTTACGGGGGCACTGGTGCTCCCTCCTCACCTCCTGCAGCTTGGACAAGCGGTGGGGATTCTACCAGCAAGATGGGTCTCACAACCATCGCCAGCCTCCCTTTTTCACACCTCGCACAAGCACCTACACAGCACCAATGGTTTGCTGGGGTCTTTCGCCCTGCTCACCCTGAGATTTACAAAAGGCTCCCTGCTCCTGGCTGATGCAAACTGGCGGAAGACCAGTGGTCCCCGTGGCTCCCAGGGCCCAGACCCGGGGGAAAGGCATGCTTTTGATCCCTGGTCTCAGAAGGAAGAACAGAAAGAACCAAACCTACTGTTTTCCTCATTTCACATATACATCAGCCTCGGCCAAACAGCTTGGGATCACGGGTTTTGTTTGTTTATTGGAGGGAGGAGGCACCCAGAGCAAACTGTTCTGAACTAGCACGTACCAGATGGAGAAATTCTGTACATTTTCATTTCCTTTCTACTTATAGCTTGGTCAAAAGAGGCCTCGTGTACAGGAAGCAATGGAAATTCCTCAGATTCCTCAAAGGGAAGGGCTAAGCCCATCTTAAGCCATTGCTCTCCAGAAAGGAAATCTAATAAAGCTTCACACTTGGGCTTCGTAAAAGGACAGGGCTCGACTGATTCCAGCAGAGTTTCTGTGCTGCAAAAGAAATGCAGCTGCTCAAACTCAGCAAATCACAAATAAAACCCTGAACTGACGCAAACGCTGTGTCATAGTGCAGACCTTGCTCGGCTCACCATGGAGTGCTGTTTTCCAGAAACATGAACACAAGGCCCCCATTCTGCCTCCTGCTCTGGAGCCCGCCTGGCTTTCCCCTGTTGAGGATGAGAGATGAACCACGTCCATGGTTATCTGCACAAGCCAGCCGCATGGCTGCCGTCACGGGGATTGGCACGCCAATTCCTGCCACGAGTGTGTGTTATGGGGGTAAACCCACATCGATGCACATTTAATTCTGACTGCCTTCCCCTGGAGCAGAGAGGAGCGTGGGATCCTGCTAAGGCAGCGGGTGCAACTATTGGGGAAAAGTTGGGGAGGAATGGGAAACAGGAAACGAAAGGAGAAAACAAACACTCCCTCCCAAATTCCCACACAGCTGTTGTCCCTAGCTAATGACTTGGGCTTCAGACCAATAAAGCTGTCTGACAGCATAAACTCCGTATTTAGTAATAAGCCAAACCTCAAGCATCAGACCATGGCACCCTCTTCACAGCGCACCTTGGACCAGCTGTGAAAAGCTCTAGGAGGGTCAACAAGAACATTTATCCCAGGATCTCCCCTTTGGTAACCAGTTATACCTCAACACGAGTCACCTTCATCTCAGCATGGACACAGCTGCACTTTTCAAGCCCAGAAATTGTACACGGCCCTGACTTGCAGCAGAGCAAGCTAGCTGCAAAACACAGTTGAGTCTGCAGTGGAAGAAAGGGGGCACTAATGCATCACCTGACCATCTCAAAACCTGCCCTCCTCAAGGGCAAAAAGCGTCAGGAGGAATTTCTGAAGTGATTAACAAACTCGCTATTCGACAGATTCACTCAAGTCTCCACGAAGCTCATAGTACTGCCAGTAGAAAGGTGAGCATAAGCTTTACTTAAGACTGGACAGTTCACAGGCTTTAGGAAAGCAAGAACAAGGGTGGAGAAAAAAAAAAAAAGTAAATCAACTTCCCAACCCCAAAATGAGATTCTCCCAGCTTGAAAAAATGACAAGTCAACAATGTGAACAGTTAACTGATGTTAACTGTTCCCAATCAGACATGCCTACAAGCCCTGATTGCATACTACCACCAGCTCTCTCGCTGCGTCTTACAAAAACATGCCCCCTTCCATGATGCCAAGGACACAAAAAAAACAGGAAACAGTAGCGGTCTTCACGGCAGGCTCTGCATTACAGCAGCCTCTTGGCCATGTGAAGCAATGGACAGTTTCATACGTGGACAGCAAAATCAGTTTTAAGAGTCCAGTGAGGAATTGCTCTCCACACTGAGTGACAGGAGGAGCATTTAGAAATCCATCCTTTCGACACTTTTTAGTACTGGCTGACAGATAACAGGAGATAGACTGAAAGGCACGCACTTGTGAGTGAGGGCCAGCAGCTTATATTTGAGCAAGGGATGCTCAGAGAAGGGCACAAAGAAAACTGATACGACTTCAGCAACAGGGTGCAGATAGATCCGCGGACATGTGCTTCTTCCTCCTAAACTTTCCAGGTTGATCTCAAATGGGTCATATTCTGCCCTCAAAACACATCACCTTCAAGCGCTCCGGTGACATTTTGCAGGCTCTAGAAAGCCTGCACAGCCCTGCTGCAGGGTTGCAGACATTTTCAAAATGTTAAGGCAAGAATTGGCTTTCTCAGCCACCCAAGCTTTTCCTGTGCTTCTCCTGCACAAATCCTAGGCCCTGAGGGCAAGATTGCATTGCAAAAGGTTTTCCATCCCAACCACACTTTAAATCTCAGCTGCTCTAAGTGACCACGGCTATTCCCTCCCTGGTTCTTGCAAACATCGGCAACCCCAAAACCTCCAATCGCTCTGGCCGTACAAGGCCTGAGTTACGCTTTCCTACCTGAAAGGCTTGCTGTCCGGATCCGTGTCCTTGAATCCCATCTCTTCAAGTTTGCAACGCCTGTACAGCTCGTAGTGTCGGGTGTGCGTCTGCTCTCTCAAGTCCTCCATGTTCACTCGGATCAGCATCTCCCGCAGCTTCACAAAGTCGCAGTGATTTTCATTTTCAACTGCAAAACAGAGACCATCCACAGAGAGAATGTTAAACCCAGGAGCCAGGGTCCCCTTTTTCCCTGGACCCGGGCCCCAGTTTAGCAAGCCTGAGAGTTCTTCAGGCACACAAGCAGAACTCCAAGTCAGCCTGCACCAAAATGCCTTGCTGAACTGGGGGTGAAACCATTCCATGCCAACACAAGGGCACCAGTTCAAGGCCTTTCTCTGGATTTGCAAGATCTCTGTGTTGCCCATATGTGACAGAGCTCCTGTCTCTCCGTGCATTTCTGCACGAGCGTGGTGATGATCCATTCGCGCACAGGATTTCACTTCCCACTCAAATCCACTCTAAATCCAAGTCACTGACAGAGGCCCAGGCGGGCAACAAAGTCTCAGTTTGTAGCAGTGGTGAAAGGAATGGTTATGAGAAGACCCCACAGAGATGCTGTACCCTTTCCATGCCAGCTAAGCTTACGAAGGAGCCCTAAACCCCTGCTCCTGGCACCGAAGGGAGGCAGCACACAAGAGTATAACATGGCTTCCCATAAGAACTTCTATTCAGAGCAGGGTCTGGTGCGCCACCATCAGCCCCCGGGTGAGCAAGCTGTTCAGCCTGCACGCTTCAGTGCAGGCCAACGGTCTGGGTATGCTTAAAGACAAGGAGTGGAAGTTCTCTCTTTAGGATGCAACGGCAAGCAGCAGGCATCTCTGCTGCTAACAGACAACTCTGCAGCATGCCTCCGGGGACACAGCGAAGCACTCCAGCTGCTCCCCTTCAGACCAGACCAGCTGTCTCTGCAAAGGGGCAGTTCAGGGCCAGATCTTCAAAGTCTCTCTGGTACCCAACTATATCTCTTTGACTATCTGGTCCTAGTTTCCTGGGAACAGCAAGAACGCAGCAGGATACGTGTCAAGTCCAAGACTTCCCAAACATATCAACTTCTTCCCTATTTGCGAGTTATTCCCAGTGTTATTCTCTGGTGTACACAGCTGAAGACAGTAAGTCTGAAGCTGTTTCAGGGTTAGTTTGTATTATTGAGAAAAACTTGGTGAGTTTTGCAGAACTGTCCTGCGAACGTTCCCCTGCAGCTTGCTGGGCCATTCTCCAACTGGATACACAGCTGCAGCCACAAGCAGACCACCACCGTCTCAACCCTGTACTTCTCAGCACTGGTTGGGAAAGCAAGGACCAGCCCTATCTTTGGCAGCTTCAGTACAGCCTGGGTTGCAAACACAGCCCTAACCAAACTCTGCTCTCCAACAGAAAGGAGCTTTTGGCTGACTTTATGGGGGACTGCATACTTAAGCTTCATGTCCACAGTTTACGATACCAGGACAAAACATACCAAGCAGTCAGTGTTGAATTAGTGCTGCTCCCACTTCAAGTTGAGAGGGCAGAACACCTGCTGACCTCCCTGGAAAATCCCCCAGCTACATGTTTGCATTCAGGCTTGTGTGCAAGGTCCAAACCGAACTACTCAGCTGTCCAAGCCTTCCCCATTGCTCACGCTTTTTTGCTGGCAGAAAAGCATAAAGAACAGAGAACGGAGATTCAATTTTTCATCTTTCAAGCTAATTATTCAGCATCTCCTAGTAACATTACCCTGCTCTTCACCAAAGCCAATGGCTAGGTTGACACCACCACCCCTCCTGCCAAACTCCCTCCATGTCTAGATCTAGGTTGCAAAGCCCTGATTTTAAGGAGAAGTCTTAGAGCTGTGATCTTGCTTTCTTGAGACAGATTTTGAGAAGGATCACCCAGAGATCAATGCACCTTCCATCAAAATGAGACAGGATGACAAGGTCTTATTTGTGCTTTCGGTAACATACCCTGCACAACACCCCAGGGGTACTGCCTGGCTTTTGCCATCTTATTGCCGATCTTCACTTCTTCGGTGCTGCCAACTACAGCAAAAGGAAGGTGGACCTACAAAAGGAAAGGGACAATAAGGTTAGGGATTTCCTTTGTTGCCTTGCCAGGGATTGTTTCTGAAGAAAGCTGTTTACTGTGGCAGCTGTGCTGGATTTAAGTTGCTTAAACGCCTTTGCAATTCATCTGCTGTTTTAGAAAGAGCAACAGGACTGTCTGGATGAGAAACCGGCTTGGACTTAAAGTCCAAAATTCTGAAGTCCTAAAAATACAAGAGACGTACATACTTTTCACGTAATTACCAAGCATGACTATCTTAAGCACAGAAGTAGTCTTACAAACTGGAATTGAGTTTGTACACCAAGGAAAAATAACTGTCACAATAAAAAAAAGAAAATAAAGTACATCCTCCCAAGGAGGGTAGACTAAAAATTCAGGGGGTTTCTGCTGCTAGAAATAACTGCTAATGCTTCCTCTTAAAACGGGCAAAGCTGTGAGCAAGGGGAAGAGCGGAGTCGACCCAGCCCCAGGCTGACACATCTGAGTCACCAAGCTCTGCTACATCCCAGTCTCTCCGTGGGTGTGGTGGCGACAATCTGGGATCTACTCCCAGAAGCGTGGCTGCTGCCAGGAGGGAGTTGGCCTCTGCCGCCAGCCCACCCCAACAGTGCTTTCCCTGCCTTAAGAACATCCAAAGGGCTGGGCGTAAGCTCCAGGGGCGGGTGCCGTGTGGGCCAAGCCATGGTCACAGGCAGGGTTGGGAGGGGAAGCCGCCAAGTGGCAGAGGAGATGTGATTATCTGGCAAAGGACTTTCCCAGCAGCCGGGCTGCACGAGAGGAAGGCAAAACACACACTGCACACGGTGCACCCTGGCAGAGCCATGTCCCTTCTCTGTGCCAGCTTCTCCCTGCCGAGAACACAACACAGACGGGGAAAAGAGAGAGGCAATACAGAGGTTTGGAGAGGGTCTGAGATGCAGCTGGACATGACAATAGCCCATCTACAAACAGTTGCGCAGGGAAGCTCACAAAAGCCTTCAAGTTGCAAGGAAATGGCTTAATCTTGATGCCCCCATTCCCTGTAAAAATGCAGATAACTCAACCTCATCCTTCCACTTACTTTTGAGTGCACTTGCTTTGGGGTTGGCACGTCCTCTTGGGTGTTACATGCCCCACTAAAGCCACCCAAGTGCCCTGCCAGCACCGCTGCAGTGCACGTCACTGCCAAAAACCCTGAGCTCAGGTTCTTCACCTTGCGCTCCAAGTCAGGCCCATGGGAAACGGTTGTTTCCCTCTGTAAACCCCACTAAAACGTTTCGTCTACCCCAGCCCTGTTTGCCCTCAAATCCCACCCCTATCACTAGAGAAAAGAGAAAGGAGGTGAAAGCCAGAGCCCTTGCCACTGATGGCCACTGGCCCTGCCGAGAGCTGGAACATCATCGACGGCGCCCCCGCTCTCACCGGAAAGCAAAACAAAGGCAGAAGTGAATCACCCCCTACTAAGCAACAAGTGGTCGTTTGGGACAGGAAACCCCAACCCCAGCCCTTTGCCCTGACCGCGTCAGGGCCCTGCCTCCCATCCTCTTCCTTTCCCGAGATGAGAATACTGCAATAGGGGAAGGATATGAAAAGATGTTTAGAGGAGAATCACTTGTCGGGCAATGAAGCGTATCAGGCCAGGCAGCCCGCGTGTGACAAGTATCTCCAGCTCCAAAAGCCTTCTGGCCAGCCTTATTATCTGTGCTTAGACTGCAGTTTTAAAGCCAAAAGAAACATGGTACAATGTGCCCTACCATCAAGGATGGGCCCACGCAAACCAAGGCAAACAAACCTCCCCTCCCCCAAAACCAAACATACGCTCATCGTGGCGTTTATCTCTGCCACTGTCTCTTCATCCGTCGGGAACTGGTAGATCTGGACGCCGTTGCTGACCAGCTCGCTCATGATTTTACTCTTAAACTTGTGCAACTCGTTTTTTGCAATGGTGTCAGCCTTAGCAATGATGGGGATGATGTTCACCTGCAAGACAAAGACAGCACCTCCACATACAGGACTGCACGTGTCGCATCACTGGGAGAGGATGGAGAGCAGCACGCATCCTGCAGCAACTGCCCTATAAGTGCCACCAGCCACCGCCCCCCCAGAGGAAGACCTTCCCTGGGGCTGCTGCTGACAGCACCACTGCCTTAGACAGGATTTTCAGGCAGCAGCGATGATGGCCTTAAAAAGAAGTCAAATGCAATTTGGCAACATGCTATTTCCTGCCCTGTCGTATTCCCCTCCTCATCCGAATTGGCTGGACAGGAAATGCTGTCATAGATTATTACAAGCTGTTCCAAAAAAAAAAAGGAAATTACCATCTAGGCACTTCTCCTCCTCCACACCGCAGCAGGCTGGATTACTGCAAGCGACACGCTCAGACAATAGCCTCTCGTGGGCGTTTTGTGGGGAGATGGTATCGTTCACCTGCAAGACAAAGACAGCACCTCCACATACAGGACTGCACGTGTCGCATCACTGGGAGAGGATGGAGAGCAGCACGCATCCTGCAGCAACTGCCCTGTAAGTGCCACCAGCCACCGCCCCCCCAGAGGAAGACCTTCCCTGGGGCTGCTGCTGACAGCACCACTGCCTTAGACAGGATTTTCAGGCAGCAGCGATGATGGCCTTAAAAAGAAGTCAAATGCAATTTGGCAACATGCTATTTCCTGCCCTGTCGTATTCCCCTCCTCATCCGAATTGGCTGGACAGGAAATGCTGTCATAGATTATTACAAGCTGTTCCAAAAAAAAAAAGGAGAAATTACCATAGGCACTTCTCCTCCTCCACACCGCAGCAGGCTGGATTACTGCAAGCGACACGCTCAGACAATAGCCTCTCGTGGGCGTTTGCTTGGGTGCTGTTATCAAGGACACCCAGGTGGGCAGCAGTGCTGCTGTTACCCCACTGGAGGTGGAAGCAGACGGTCCGTATCCACCCACGCTACGCACAGGGTGGGGGCTGGCAGTAACACAGGCAAGCTTCCTCCACCTGCATGCCCTCACGTGCTCCCATACACCGCTGTACTGCAGGACTAGGGTTGATTTATCCCTGCACAGCTCTAAGACAATCATCCAAAGGAACCGCATGATGGGATTAACACAGAAATGAAAGATAAGTTACCGACTCTCTTCCCTAGACAGGCTGTTTGCAACACTGGCAGCAGGATGGCAAACAGCAACACCATCTAGGAGCCGAGGGGAGAAAGCACCATACCCTCAGCGTAGCTGAACGGATCGATGCACAGCAAGCACCACACAAGTATCTGGTTTGCTGGGAGAGGGTAAGAATGCATTAGGACCAGGAATCCTGCTTTCTTTCTCTTTCTACGCCCTCCAGACGGACAATTTCTGCTTTTGATCTTGCAGGATTTGCTTTTCCTTGCAACAGCAGACAGAAGTTCTAGTGCGGAAGGTGTTGATATTGACCTATATGAGGGGATTTTAACTACAGTACTTGAAAATCCTCTTATATTACATCACTTAATTCTGTTTGGAGGATGGCCTGGAGTTATTAAATCCCCCTTTGCCAAAAGACAGAACATGAATGCCAATTAGCTCACTTTGGGTAAATCTCCATAACCCTATTTTAAGTTGAATAGGGCAGGGATCCTTCTCCATCCCTGCATAAAACCCAATCGATAGGCCACTCCAGGAAATAAAGAACCATTGTCACCACTTATCTTCTGCAGAATCAGGATCCAATGAGCCAAAGGTGCAATGTGGACTGATATAAGTTGCTTAATCATGATGTTAAGAAGCACAGAGAAAGCTCAGTGTAAATAACGAGGTTTTACATTTGTACCTCGGTTATTTTCCCTAGAAGAAAAGACATGAAATCTTCTTGCAAGTATCTAGTAAAACACCATGGTTTAAACCAAGCTCGGTTCCCATTCTTGCTAGTCACGAGGGTAACTGAAAAAGCACATGCCGAGTAACACATTTATTCAGATTCTTCTTGTTTATCGGATTATGGTTAGAACAACACTACATTTGCCATAGAAGATCAAATCACTGTTTGTGTCTAGCTGGATGCAGTCAGAGCACGCAAACATTTTGATTTGTTTTTCATTGATTAGTAGGATGACCTAAAGTGTTCTAGATTTACTTCTCATCTCATACACACTCACCAAATCAGCTTTTGTACAAGAACCGAATTAATCTGTTGGACAAAGTGAAATAGAGATGGCAACCATGTCTTTGAGTGCTAGAATTAGCAGAGTTCAACTTCAGGCTCTCATTTTTATTCATGCATTTATTCAGGAAAACACACTTTTCTCCCTTTTTCAACAGCCAACTGATCTTGCAAGTTGTGAACAAACCTGTCACTGAACTTGGCTGAGTTAACCCACAGGAAAGCAAAAAGAACTGTGGTCTCCTAATGCATCCTCATAAATACAGTTTCCTGCTCTCAGATTGCTAACTTTATAGCATAGCTGTGAAGCAAGCGGCCAAGTTTCCTACCCCGAGATGGGACTGGAAGAAGGTAGGAGCCCAAACTCTTAATAAATCTCTGCAGCATATGAATCCGTGAGTAATGACCCATTCTAGCAGCTAGCCCAAGGTAAAGTTTTCACATGGCACCTCTGCAATTCCCCGCTGGTCAAAACAGACAGTATTTTGCTAAGCAGGTTTAACTAAGCCTGTGGCAAGATCATAAAAGCACTAGCAGGGTCATGCAAGGGTCGTAACATGAGCAGCAAGTACCTTACTGTCGAGCTTCTTCATGGTGACCAAGTCTAGGGACTTCAGCGAGTGTCCGGTTGGTGCAATGAAATATAGGCAGGCGTGAATTCTGGTGTCGTGGTAATTGAACAGGGATCGTTTGATCTTCAGCTCTTCTTGCAAGTAGGCTTCAAACTGCGCATCGATATATTCTACTATAGGCTTGTAGCTGAAGAGAGAGAACATGGCACAGAGAAAACCAGGGCATTCACTGATCAACACAGGTCACTGATCAACACTCAGGAAGCTTCATGGGTGCTCTGTACATCACGGGACAAGCGCTGCTCTTAGAACGCTCCCTGCCCAACCTACAGTCCCTCCTTAGCAAGGGTGTTTCCACTTGGTGCACAGGGAGAGTATTATGGACCTATTAGCAAGATAAAACGGCAGAGACCCTGGATTTTAGGTGCATGGAAACCACACAAGGCTGCTACCCTGAAAAAGAATGTATTTTGCAGTCTCTCCAATTAAAGTCTGAGCTGCTGCTCTTCCAATGTCACCAAGAATCATCCGATACAAGAAAATTTAAACACGAAACCGCCACCTACCCTAGCTTGTCCAAAAGCTTGTTTGTGATCTTAAGAAGGAAGGGAGATTCACAAGGGGATAAAAGGAACTTTTCATGAATTGAAGCCTGTGAGCAAAGCTCAGGAGAACTACACTGTTTGTGTACTTTGGGGGGACTATTTTGTTGAAGGAAAAAAGTTGGTGCCACGTAACATGCCCTGACTAACTGATTGTGCTTCTGGAAGGGGAACTTTCGAGTTTGTTCCTCCCTCCATCAAGGGCAGCCTCAGGACCTCCAGCCCAAGGAAGGTCTCGAAGGAAGACACTGAAACCAAGGCACCTAGACCGCACTGCCACTGCCTTCAGCACTGGATTCACAGCAGTGTTAATGCCCTCCCTCAAAAGCAGTTGTGAGGAGGAAACAGGCCATCAGGAGTTCTCAGGTCCTCCAGAAACACCCTCTGACAGTCAGCCAGCAAGGCTCTGGTCTGGCCCCTCTGCTCCAGATGCCAGTGCAGCTATTTGAGCAGTCGCTCAAAACCCTTGGTGAAGCAGAGCAGACTCTTGCTTGATTTACCAAGCGAGAGCTATAGCAAAAGACATCCAGTGCTGCGTGAGGGCCACCGACACAAGAGACCCATAAGACAGTATTGAGCACTGCTTGTGAATTTGCAGACACGGAAGGCATCATGAATATCACTAGATGGGTTTGTAACATGACTGCTGCTCCAATTTCTTTGCTTTTGGAAATTCTGTCTCTGACCACGAGACCTCAAAAACCTCAGACAGAGGCACGCTGCGAAGAAAGCAGTAAGGCCTTATATTGGGAGATCATATTAGAGAAAGCACCATAAAAAAAGCAGAGCGAAGGAGGACTGGGAGGACTCAAACCAGGAGCACAGAGAAAATGCCACCCACTGCAGCCATATGTGTCGGGACACAGCAGTAGGACAAAAGCTCTCCCTAAGCCCTGCTGCCCTGTGACTGCCCCTCTCTCCAACTGCCCGACAGGGAAGTTGGAGGGGCTTCACCATCAATACCACTAGCTCTTCTTGTCTGCCGAATGAAGCAAATGCAAAGTGACCTGGCAGTAACAAGTTGCAAAGCATCCCCGCTCTGAGCACCTGCTCCTCCTCTCAGCAGCTTTTGTTCTTGCCTGAGAGCATATGGCAGCATCTGACATGCAGAGTTCTCCCTCCAGCCAGCACGCGCCTCTCACCATTTTGGCTCTGTAGCATTAGTTAGGAGCAGGAGCTGCAAAGCGGGGGCAACAGTTGCGTCTTAGCGTCAGGTCAAGCAGTGAGGAAGCGTTACGGAAAAAAAAGCATTGTAAAATCTTTTTTAAAAATCTAGAATTTTCTGTATGGAACAGGAAGCAGAACCTGCTCCACCTCCATGCTAACGAGGATCTTGGTGGAAACTTTGATGTTAAGCTTGCGTTTTCAAAGAGCTTACGCTGTCTATCTACCTAGTGCCCTAACAGCTTGTGGTCAGTGCACACATTGCTGGCCAGCGTGCCCTCGCTTGGCAAGGTGCAGAGAAGAGGATTGCAAACAACCCTCCAGAGGCAGCTGGGATTACTGCAACCGGCTCTAAGATACACGAACTGCGTTAATTAGCTTATTAGCCATGATCACAGAATGACTAGTTTTAACACTACAGCAAAAGTCCATATGGATGGACACAAGGGATTGCGTAGGCTGCCCAGAATATTTACTTCATGCATACAACGTGAAAATCAGCACCTAGGTACGTTAAAGTAAAACCCACTTCGACTTGAACATTGCGGGATGGTGTGAACAGGAACTATGAGCCGAGTTCCAGCTCTGTAAAAGATGCAAAGTAATCGCAATTTGAACTCATGCTTTCAAATATTTACATGTTTCAACTCAAGCACAGACTTCAACTAAGCTGCACAGAGACAAGGAGGGCAGAAACACAGTTTCGGTTCTGTAGCCTAGTTGACTTGTTTGTGCTTCACTTCTGCCTGTCTCACGGGGCAAGTGATGCTAGCTGCCACACCCGGATCAGGAAACACTCCCAGGAACAGCGAGGGACCTACTCCCCACACAGGGTCAGGCCCGTCTGATCTAAGAGCACATCAGCGCAAGGATTCCTTCTCCTGACAGAAATAAATTTACCTGTCATCTTTGTTAATTTGATCGCCAAATCCAACCGTGTCGACAATAGTCAGCTTCAGACGGACATTACTCTCCTGGAGCTCGTAGCTCCTGGCTTTCAATCTCACGCCAGGCTCGTTGTGCGTCGCAGGTTCACTTTCAAACTTCGTATTGAACAGAGTGTCCATCAACGTTGACTTGCCGATGCCAGTTTCACCTGAGCCCACAAAGGCAACATTAGTATGGTCCGATCCCTTTTCCTCATCTCATTGCCGGGCACATTTGCCAGGCTAAGGAGTTATTCCACTTGGGTAGCAGTGGAATTAGGCTACGTGCACACAGCTAAGCAAAATAATCCCTGCAGGAACAGACGTCTTTAGAGACAGTCCCCATCTTTACCAGTCCCCCAGGACTGAACCAGGGACTTTGCAGACGCTGGGAGGTGACAGCAGCTCTGGCTTCTGCTGCTGGGCTCCAAGTAATTTCCTCCGCAAGTCACGCCGCCTGGGTCGCTGCAGCACACCTTGCAGACATACCCAATCAAAGCACCACACACTGGGGTTGTGAATCTGAAATGAGCCCCTGCGACCCGAAAGCTGCTACACTGACAGACACCAAGATAAATCAAATGCCTTCAGAGCTAGAACTCATCACCTGCAGGTGAAGAGCTAGGCTGCTGTGCTGGGAACGGCAAGAGAAATTCAGGTCTTTGTGGGCTGGGCTTTCAAGGGAGGTGTACCACAATCACAGGCAAGGACACACAAAGAGGCATCACCAGAGATACTAAGCACCACTGACCTCAGGGATTTTTCATTATTTGGGGGAAGGGGCTTATTTCACACACACAGAGGGGCACACAGTCTTTTCTAGTAATACTATTGTTAATGTTTCCCATGGGAAAAGGAAGAATTGGAGAGGATGGGCTGAAGCTTATGAGACCCCCTGAAGAGAAGGTACTAAACTGGAAGGGGTGGGGGGGTAGGGGAGATTAAAGAAATAAACCCACAAGTTTTAAGAACAGTTACTTAGACATGTGCCGAGCGAGGCCCCCTCCTCAGAGAAGGGAAAGGTCTCCTTCCATGATGAACCAGCAAATGCCTGCTGCTGCTAGAGCCCTGTTACTGGACTTGCTACACTGGCAGTGCGAGAGAGACAAATAATCATTCCTTTCCCATAAAAGCATTTGCTTCCAGTGGTCTTCAGCTGTTGCCCGTGGTTTTATACATTGGTATGACCTGACCGGTGATGCAGGCTCCCTCCTGCTTGAAAAGCCCCAACCTCCCCACCTTGCAAGCAACATCTGTCTTCAGCACAGCAAGAAGCTGTTCTTACTCAAGAAATACATAATTCTCTTTTTAATAGCGTAGGCTAAGTCCTAGTTCTGATACGACTTTCTTTACAGAAGCAAGTTGTAAATTCTCTCAACTCTGAGTTTGATTCCCAAGGAGATACCCGATTCTCTACATTGTTTTATGCTTTTTTTTTCCCCAGCTCAGTTTCCATTCCTTTTTCAAGAGAAGCACAAAAAACCCATAGTGAAACTGGACAATGAAAATTTCAGACACAAAAATACATAAAAAGTTTATAAAATAGCTACATAAAATGTAGTGCTACATAAAATAGCACACTGCTTAAATACCAACTTTTAAAACTATTACAGGTTCACTAATCAGTGCAATTAGTAACATGGATAAAAGCATTAGCCTAAACCCCATTTTTAAGTCAGAAGTGTTTGCTTAGCAATTACACACTCAAACTGCTACTCGTGCTGTGAGCAGGAGGTGGGCTGAGGTAACGTCCTAAAGTAGCTCCAACCGACAAGATGCTGGGATTTGGGACAAACCTCCTGGACTGTAGTGTGCAGCTCTGGCATTTGCAGGTCAGGCTTGTGATGGGGTCCCATCCCAACATCTCAACACGCCCCCCCCCCAAAATCTTAAATAGAAGTGAATAATTGAAAAAAAAAATCTTAAATAGAAGTGAATAATTGAAAAGCAATGCAAAATATCAGGAGGGAGAGGGGAGCCTGCATCCGGGATTGCCCTCAAGCATCTCTCTAGGGTGTATGCAGCTCTCCTAGCATGAAAATCTCTCCCTCAAAATATGCAAAGCCCCCACTTGGAAGACCTCAGAGAGCCATACAGTATTTGTGTCCACAGAAACAAATAGCACTACTCAGCAACTGCCTGTTGCTCTGTGATACTCAACAGTTCATTTTCCTGGCTTTGACTTTGACCATTTTCATGCTAGGCTCAGGAAGGTAAGTGATTACTTACAGCCCAGTAAAATAATTAAGCAGAGACATGTTTGTCACAGCATTCCTACCCTGGGAAGCTGCAGGACACAAAGCAAGCTTTTAAAAAAGAGTGAACAAATGAAGGTGGGGGAAGACAGAAAGACACAATATGACAGCTCAAAATCTAGGCCCACAGAGCGCAACCCACATGAAACGATCAGTCCTAAACCGATGGCACAGACTGTTAATCTCTGAAGCTACATATTTTAGTGACCTCCTGATGCTGCTGCTGCATGCTGTGCTAGATGGGCTTTGCAGCATTTTATCCATGCACACCACAATTAAAAGCCCCACGTTACAATGCCAAAGTTAATTGTGTCCTTTCTCAAAACATAATTTCAAAAGCCTGGGTTTTGGTTGTTTTTTTTTTTTAAATTTCTATTCCTCGGACAACTGTGGCAATTAGTGTGAAATTTTAATTTAGGGTGAAAAATGGTTGATCAGCACATTTTACAAGAGGAAAGAGCTGGACCAAATTGCTATGTTTATGGAGACACACTAAGTCATGCTAAGAGAGGAATATTTTCTGCAAGAGAAAAAGGCAATTAATTTATGCCATTTTGATCAAAGAACTGCCTGCTAATCGCCATGTTCCCTGCTGAATTTTAAATGGTTTCATGCTGCTAGGAGAGTCACGTGAGGGTTGGTAGCTTGAGCGTGCAGAAGTACAACTATTCTCTTACCTTGTTCTTCGACAAGCAAAGCTACAGAAAGGAGTCTAGTTTGTTTGCCAGATTTCTTTTCAGATGGCTCACCCTGCACTGCAGACAGAAATTCTCAACTTGCTGTAGAAAGTCACAGTCAGAGGGTTGTGGGTTTTTTCCAGCAAATTAGTGTAACTAATTAGAAGGGACAATACTCCCTTCTTACAGGCTTAAACGAACAATGAACGGAAAGATGATGTTTGTAGACTGCTCTGCCAAAATAAGAGTAAAACCCACCATTTTTGCCAATTTACAGAACCACATTCTGGGGGCATCTTGAAGAGGTCTGCCACTAGGTCAAAGCCGGTTTGGCACACAGCTGCCTAGGGCCGAGCAATGGATTTCCAATTGTACAGTATCCATAGAGTGCCAAGACCACAGGTATCTCTCTATAGCCAAGAGAAGGAGGAGTTGCCTCCTCATATTTCACCCTCTGAACCATTTGGGAAAAGTAACACAGTAACTCAGGCTATAAAACCAACTTGCAGCACCCAGATTGAATACAGCAGAGAACAGGTGACAGGCTTTGTTCTCAAGTACATCATTTGGAGACTAAAAATGGCATCGTTTCCAACTGGAGAAACTAAGAATATAACGAGACAGGCAGGCAAAGCCTGGAAGGGAAGGAATGCAATTTATTGAGAAACAGTCTCTGCGCCCAACCCAGAGAAAGACAGATTCAAGTTAACCATTCTTTTAAAAATACATTCAGTTCCCAAGTTAGCTCACTTTTCTTATGGCAGCCCTTGGGGAAAGCAGAACCGCAAGACCATCAAAAGGGTAGATTTTTAACACCTAGAAATTTTCGTGTTTTGACTCAGGGGACAGGATGGAGAAAAGGAAAAGTGGGATACTAGATTTTACCCTGGAGCAGCTCTGGGAAGAAACTGTCAATTCCCTGCCACCACAGTCCCCACTGCCTCAGATCATATACTTTGCAGGAAGGTGAAGGTGCTAATTTGTGGATACGCGTGCACCCCTTGGTGTGAGCTGACCGCCCAGCGGCACAGGATGACTTACCCACGCAGAGGATGTTGAAGCAGAAGCCCTGCGATGTTGACTTGTTGACCAGCTGATCAGGGAGGCTGTCGAAGCCCACGTGGCCAGAGAGGGACAGGTTCCTAAGGTCATCACTCTGGAAGACCAACAAGAAAGGTGTTTAACAGAGTTGCAACACCCCTGCCAGGAAAGAAGGCTGTGACTAGTCCTGTCAGAACTGTGTAACAACACAAGAGTTTTTAGGACACAGGATCTTTCTGTCTTAGGTTTGCCTCCCGAACGTGCTCTCCTTTTACTTCTATCCAACTCTCTGCTGTGGGGCTCAGGAGCTAAAACGTCCCCAACCCCAATGCAGGCAAACACCACCAGACTGTTTCTCCATGCCTGTGACTAATAAACCATGATTCTGTACCAATTTGCAACACCCAAATATTGTTTCTGAAGCCTCGGTATCACATCTCCCTAGGGTTACCCAAAGATTATTTAGGCAGACACCTGGAAGAGAGACACTGAAACACGGTCATAGCTGCAAGCAGACCAATTCCTGGTTAATGGGTGAAGCAGCTGAGCCTGCCTTCTCCGTGTCCGCTGCACAGCTCTACGGCAGAGACCAGCCAACTTCCCCTTTCAAGACTCCCCCAGCAGTGTGGGAGCTTCTCCAAACCACTCAGTGAGGCCAGCTCTCCCAAACAGCACACAAAAGAGTGACACAGGTTGTGATGTAGTCCTGGTTGCAACTTCAAAGTCTACTCCTGATAGAAACCTGTGTTGGCAAGCAGAGAGCCAAGCTCGTGCTCTCCTCGGCTCAGTTTGCCAAAGGGAAGGAGCAGCTCTCTCAGACTTGCTCTATCCTCCCAGCAGTACAAGGGAAATGTGACGCTCTTGCACTTTTGCGGCAACCCTTCGGCACGGCCACAGCAGGACATAGCTTAGATGGCACCACCGCCTCTAAAGCCAGCTCAATCTCTTTCCAGCTTTTACAGGCCTTGACCGGAAGGGAAAAGAGCGTGCGTGCTGCTCTGCGGATGCCTTGGTTTACAAATAACCTCATCCGACACAAGGTGAGAAAGCAGGGCACCGTTCCTGGTGTTTCCTGCATGACCTACAAAGCCCACCGTGCTGCCCCTCCATGTCTTCAGTAGGAAAAAAGCCAGGCCCGGCACCCCAGAGGTGCAAGTCACCCCTCCTGACCCGCTCTCTTCCTCCAGGCTGCCTGGGGGGCCTGAGCTGGTAACAGCAAACACCCCCAGGCCATTTTGTGCAAGGTAACGGGGCAGCGCAGACCTCGCAGAAGGGAGGTTTGAAACGACTCCAAGATTATATTTAGGACTTTTCCACAACAGCTGTACAGTAATTCACAGAGAGGCTTGGAAAAAGAAGCCAGCCTGGTTATCTCTTCCCTGGCAAATTACAGTTGTGCCAACAGCCTGAGCACAGAACCCCTGCGAAAAAGAGTTGCACAAAGCGGCAGCGAAGAAAAAAAAAAAAAAAAAAAAAGAAAAAACTCCTCCTAGAGCAGCTCTGCTGTTATTTCACACAATGTTTTTCTCTTTTCTCTCCTCAGCAGCCCTAGAGCAGCTCTGCTGTTATTTCACACAATGTTTTTCTCCAAAAGTTTGTTGTCCTTAACTTAAGATACTAACCTTTCTCTAAACCCAAACATTTCCAGTAGAGTCACTCCACCTAGGCCACACTATCGAGCCAAATTACAGCCATGGGCAGCCTCAGCCTGGTTTAAAGATGCTGGAAGCACCAGCTGCTTTTCCACAAAATCAGTGGGCTTTGGACCAGACATGGAAAAAGACACTCTTTAGTTGTTAAAATAAGAATCAAAAGCAGAGGAGGCCTTCCCACTCTGCACAATTGCTGAGCATCCCCACTTCCCTCCTCAAAACATACAGATCAGCCACTGATTGCAGGAAGAAATAAGTTACATCTGGGCTGAGTGTTGATGAAAATACCACTGAGGCTTAAAGGAAAAAAAAAATACAGAAATTCTCTGAAAAGGCAACATCTCAAAGTAAAAATGTCTAAGTCTGTGCCATCACCATATCTAAGAGGGATGAAGCAGGGGCAAACGGCTCCTTTTTGCCATGCTGGCACACGCAGCTTGACACCTGTACTAGATACCTGAGCCTTCTCTAAACACCCGAACCAGGCTTGTCTGAGGGCGTAATGCCAATACGCCACACTTCTCACCTCCATCTCTCCATATATTGGACGGCTATTCACCAGCACCGTACCACAGAAGCTTAAGGTGATTAAGAGATGCCACCTCCTTCACTCAGGCTAGGTAAAAAAAAAACACAACAACAAAACCAACCAAAAAACCCAAACAACACAAAAGAGACCATCACCTCATTCATCCACAACAGTGATTTTCCTGGAAAAGCCCCAGGCAATGGAAGGAGATCCTGGGATTTATGCATGATGAGAATGGGTTAAACTAAGTATTTGTAACATTAGTATTTTTAAGATGCCAGTGGGCTTGGGTTTATGATTAAGTGAAGGCAGCTCGGAGCAGATCCCAGAAAGCAATAGGTGCCCATGACTCACAGGCTTCACAGAAAGTGGTGGGTGTTGAACATCTCTCAGCACAGCACCGTATCTCTTTCCCTGATATATTTTGGGAAAGCAAGTACTGCCTCATCATTAGTTACTCAGCAGGAACAGGAGTTAGACTCATGTCTTGCATCTGTGTCAGTTATTTTTTGCTGCATATCTTCTTTGGTTTAGTTCCCTCCCCTTTCTTTTTTTTTTTTCCTGCAAGTGGCAAGCATCAACAGTGGAAAAAACAAAAACTATCTCTACACTTTTCAATGCCAAGTACTTTTCACAAGCTGTGCTGCATAACAGGAGGCAGAAGTGTAGTCTGATACCTGCCCAAAACACTCATGAAAAGCTCAGAGGCCCGAAGCATAGGCAGAGATGAAATGCAAACCCAAGTCTCCACCTCCCCAGACTGCAGCAGATCCAACTGAGTAGAGTGGATACAGAAAATATGTGCATTTCTGCAGAAGTATCACAGATAAGCTTTTTAGACAAGGCAGGAGAGCCAAAGGGACTAGAGTTTCTAAATATCTCCCTCCACACACAAATGAAAGCATTGTGCGACATAACAGCCAGTTCCAGTGCCTGCAGATGGACTTGGAGAGCCAGCACTTTCTGGGGGGAGACGCAGGCTGCTCCTCTCTGAGCAGAAGGATTAAAGGGAGGTGCACACACTGCATAACCTCTTACCACTGCAGCCAGGCCTCTGCTCCTGCTCTGACCCTCTTCAAGGGGATAGCTTACTCCTGCTCAGTAACTACAGGGACGCTGACACAAGGAAAAAAACCCGGCTCCCTTTCTCTGCTCTTCCCCACAGCAGAGGTTTGGACAGCAGGCTGGAAGCTGCAGGACCCCCCACGAGACTCTGTGGCCCCTTTAGCCAAGCCACAGGTCTGCCAAGGATGCCAATCAGCAAAACCACAACGGGCAATTTTACCAATTAGCCCGATGGCATTGGACTGGACAGTTCTGGCTTTATTAGCTCAACAGTGCTACAGTCTTCAGCCATTGGGCTGCCTGGGGAGTGGGCAAGGACCAAAACCACTGCAAACTCAAGAGGAGCTCATAAGCTCAGGTTTTATCAACATGGAAAGGAAGCCTCTGCTGGAGAGCAACAAGCACGATTGCTCAGCGTATAATTAGCAGAACAGGCAAGTGATTCACGCCTTCAGTCTGGCAAAACAGAAGTGTTTTAAAAACAACGGGATGCTAAGTCAGATGGCCACGCTGCTCTGGCTATGAATCGCTGTGACAAGCTCCTGAGAAGAGTCAGTGGGCTGGGTTCTGATCTCAAGTGAGTCGTCCCGCTGTGAACCAGGTGCCTCCAGCTGAAGAGCGGTCAAAGGCTGACATAGGCAAAGGCTCCTGCCCCACAGAGACAAGCCCAGAGCCCCCGTGTGCACCCAACAAGCCAGGGGAGCAATGCTACAAGTGTTGATTTATTCCTCCTGCCACGGGGCTCTTCTTCCAGAGGAAGGCTGCAGCGCTGCCCAGACACTTCACCCCCAGTGGAAAGGAGTATCATCACCCTGCCTCACCGACTTCTTCCCAAGGGTATTCCTCATTTTCCCTCAGAAGATGAACAGAGCTCAGCATGCCTTTGAATTCAGCACAACTCCTCTCTTTCCCCAATACTGCGCCTAAATACACTCATGGACTAAAACAACTCCTCGGCTGTCACTCACAGTAACACAATCCTAAGAGGTGCCTTATTAACGCACAGACAAGCCGCTGTATCTGGAAGTGCTGACCTCTTACAAACATGCTAAAAGAATAACTGTGAAGCACCTCTCCTTGCTTGCAGCTTCAAGAGCGACGGACAAGATCAGCACGGGTAAAACTGCAGCTCCACAGACTTGTATAGAGAATTTGCACCAGGTACGCTGCTATACTTGGGTGTCTGGATTTTCTCAGATGTCAGAGAGCTTAAGAGAGCCCAAGAGCAGTCTTGAGACACAGTCATGCCTCCTTTACTGAACCCAGCATAATAGGGCAAACCTTCCCTCCCTCTTCACATACCATCCGCATGAGCGGGAAGCGATTCTGAACCTCCAGAGCTGTATGCTAACCCCAACAAAAACTGCAGAGTAACATGAACAAATAAATGCTTGTTTATTCGGAAAGATGCTGATCGCTTTACTTTTCTTTGCAGTGACCTACAAGGCATTCCACAGTTGATATTTCTTGGGTCAACAACAATCTTTCAGATGCTGTTATTGCAGCTGCTGGTTTTAACACTAGCAGGGTAAGGGAAGGGGCAAGTAAAGCAGCGACAGGCCTCCAGAGGCACAGCTATGTGCCAACACTATAAAGAGATTAATTGCCAGGACCCCATGTCCTAGTGCTCTTAATTTTAGGGGGAAAAAAAAAGAGCCTTGCAAAAGACAAGAAAGAGTTTGCAATCTCAGAGCCCTGTCAGGTCTACTTCGGATCTGGTTTTCTTCATACATAGCTCCTGGTGGCAAAGGTTTTATAGGTCAAGCAACGCTGTAACGGATGCTCTTTGGCAAACTGGGTTTGCCTGGATGTAATTCAGTGAAGCTTTATAAAACAATTTGGCTGACAAGGCACGTGCAAGGAGAGAATCAGCTCATTCCTCCTAAGCCACAGTGGCTTGGCAGAGTTGCAGGAACAAGGGGAAACTTATTTTCCTCATTGGAGTCAGCAACGGTATGCCTGTATGCAGAAGAGGAGGTGGATATAAAGGTGGGTCCCATGATCAGAAATGCATCGCTTCTCCAGAAGCGGCACAAAACAGAGCCATGTCCTTACACTTCAGAAGCTGTCTGGTAGCTGACCTGAGATAAAGCAAAGTTGCTCTTCTCCTGAGTAGAGAAAAAAAAAGCGTCACTCCCAAAAGGCTGAAGAGAGAGAGTCCACAAGGACACCTTCATTTATTGCCCCAGTCTGCTCTCCTCGCTCAGGACTTAACCAAGATGGCGGCTGTTTCCTCAACCCAGGCAAGCTCCCGGCTGAGCCCCTTCTGCTTTAAGGCTGCCGGCAAAATATTCCCCTTCAGCCCCTCCTGGCAGCTGGGGGTCAGTTTCACACGGCCTCCGAAGAGTTAAAGAAAACAAAAACGAGCCTCAAATTCAAGAGGGGAAAAATGCTGGTATGCAAAATATTGAGCTCAACCACAAATATGAAGCAAGTGTTTAGTTATTTGAGGCCACACAACTTAAGAGGCACCTTTAAGAAATTCTGAAAGCTTTTATTGTTGTTAGCAGCTCAGGCCAGTTACATTTTTGCACCATTACTAGGCACGCGTTCCCGCGTTTCTGAAGTCATCTTAGATGCTGCATCCAAAGCCAGGAACCTCAGAGATACTTTAGTCTGGTCAGACAAAAAGGTGGCTCAGGAAAGAGCAGTGAGCACAGAAGTAAAAGGTAGTCAGCAAGAGACGGATCTATCGGATCCTCTCCCTGTGTTAAACCTGAGAGCCGGGGTCCCTGCTGGCAGGGCACGAAGTATTCCCAGCACCTACGCCAGAGCCGAGCTCACTGTTTAAGTTCCTTGAAACAGCACCCACGACCCCCATCCCTTTCCTTATACAGACTTAAGTGATGGTTAAACCCTTAATTCTTGGACAAGGGAACTCAAGTAGAATAGTATGGGGGGAACACAAAAAGAAAGAACAATTCCTTTCCCCTCCTTGCCATAGCTAGTACAGTCATGCCACAAGAAAACAGCCCATAGCAATCAATCAGTTAATCAAGAAAGGAAGGACTTCTTTGTTGTTGTTTTAGGCTAGGATAACCATCAGTGTCACCAGCAGAGGAGGGGGAGTTCCTGTCTCCATGCTTCTGCTCCTGGCTGTCTGCAGACTCGGGCAGATGTCTCCGCAAACTACTGAAATCTGGGAGGTCTTCCCCCCTGCCTTTCTTTTTTTCCCTTCTCTCTCAACAGGGAGAGCAGCCTCCTTTGGAAGACATATCCTCATTCTGTAGATTAACGTGTCAAGCGAGCCATGAAGATTCATCAGATACGTAGGCAAGCTGGATGGCTAATGCCTCCCACCCTGCCATCAACCAACCAGTGACTCACTGCTGCAGCTATTGCCCCCAAGGGCCGGACCTCAATAAACTATCTTGTTCTTCCTGGATAAAAGCTGGCACCAGTTGTAGCTGCCTAGGGGCACACAGCTTCTCAACAGAGTGTGCTTCATTCAGTAAGTCCCCTGCCCCAGCCCTCCACCCATGTCTAAAACAATAGCAAGGAGCCAGGTCTCGCTACTCCCAGTAACAAGAACTATGGTTAACAAAGCATTATGCCACAGTTGGCTCCCTCGCTCAGTAAGCATGGAGGTCACAGAGACCGCAAAAAGGCTCTTCTTGAATGTGCTGGTTTTTCCTTTTAATCCCGGAGAACTGGGATAGCAGAAAATGTTATTTTGTAGGAGGAAGGCTGGAAACAATTTGGCCAACAAAGCACCTGGCAGCAGCAGACGGGGAAGGGTAGGTGCGGGTCTCGTGCTGCCCCTCCAAACAATAAGTTGCTCTACAGATACGTGAGACTTGATCTGGGGAATCACCAACCAAAGGCGGCTGCCAGTGAGACAAAGCAAGCGGTTCCCCTGAGGAGACACCCTCAGCAACTGGGTGATGCTGGACACGCTTACATTAGCGCGGGCAATAACACACAGCCGCGATAGGGAAGGAAACGTCCTCTCTCCAAGGCTGGCTCTTTAAATGAATCGCGGGATGACACCAGGGACAGCGAGCAGGCATCACAAGCCAACCCCTGGCCTGCCAGAGGAAAAATCCACCTGAGCGGTGGTGCCCCAATCCCCCGGCACAGATGCAGCGTGGGGTGGGAATCACAAGGCCCATCTCCCTGACATCTAGCACCAAATATCCTGGTTGCCAGCGGCTTGCAATTGCGAGCTGCAGCCCCTGCCACGCGGCAAGGAAACGCTCCCTGCAGCAGATAGAGCCGCCACTGTTCCCGCGCCTCCAAGGCACGCTGGCGGGGAGGCAAGGGGAATTGCTTACATTGGCAAGCTGCAGCAACTCAGCAGGAGGATGGAGAAAAAGGATACAGTCGCATTCTTCTGGGAAGAGGGAAGTCAGCAAAATCTGACAATTCAGAAGTGGCTGTAGAGAGTGGGAATGAACGTTTGTCTTCCAGGCAAAAAGTCTGGCTAAAGGTCAGCACAAGCTCAGAGCACTAACAGTTCCATTTATGCCAAGAACTGACATAAAAGACATTTTCCGCCATAGGTTTCCAAAAACCACGGACCTTTCTATTTGGAGTAAAACTGACTAATGCCTCTAACAGCCCCTTATGTCACAAACTGCTAACCAGCAAAAAAAAAAAAAAAAAAGCTGGACTTTGGGGATGATAAGGAACATATGTGCATTCCAGCAAGGCTTGTAAACTCACTGAAGGGAAAAAAAAAAAGAAAAAAAAAGGCGAGAGGAAGGAGGAAGGGAGGAGGGGAAAAAAAAAAAAAGAAAAAAGAGACATAATGTGACATACAAGAATGAAGACCATCCAAAGGCAGAGCCCAATGCGAACCAGATGCTCTTTGCTTCTGGTCAATCTCTCTCCTGACAGGAGGACAACGTGCAACTAACTGCCTTTTTGACCGCTTGTATGAAGTTGATGAAATAAAATGGGAGTTATTATTCAGTGCCAGGCTCCCCAGATTGAAATGTTCCACTCCTCCCGTTTCAAAAAAACAGCGCGCGATTTATTGCAATTTCCCCGCCTTGCGTCTTCTGAGGTGCCACATGCAGAGAAAGGCAAATATATCCCTTTTGGCATTGCCAGCCATCCTCTCTCAGCCAGGCAGAGCTGAGAAAGGTAAAGGATCCTCCACACCAGCCCTGAACGAAGTATTTTTGGTGGGGACCGCGGCCCAGCAGACCCCCGGCTGCTGCACAACAATATGGCATGCGAGTCAGTCTGTGACACCAGGCCAGTTTACACCAGCAAGTATTGGAGAAGGTCGAGTTTTTGTTAGACTTGAGAACGTATAATCTTAAGAGTTAAAAGCAACTCAGATCAGTAGGGCAGAAGCTAACTGGGAGATGGCAGGAAGGCATGTCACTATATGGACATTAGAAATTTTTTTTTTCCATTTGTTTTGCACTTTTCCAGCCCTTCTGGCTACACAGTCCCACACCACCACAGACAGATATAGTCCAGCAAGACAGCAGAGAGGAAAAAACCAACAACAGCCATTTCCTTCTGTATTCCACTGTCATGCACTTAAAATAGCCCTCAAACAGCTGCATCACAGGCCATTAAATAAGTGGATTTATACTTTTCTAAAAGCCTTTAGCTGGAGGCACAGTGCAATATGGGACTCGACACAGAGGAAAGTGTGATATACGAACTCGGCGAGACTCCCAGTTACATTAACACAGAGGCCGTCTGCAGGGAGCTCTCTGGGACACTGATCCCGGGCACAAGAAGGTAGAATTAACACAAACCCGGGAACAGAGCATCTGATCCCATTGCCAAGTTCTCCTCAAACCTTCCCCAGGCTTCCACCAGCTCCAGTCCAGTTAAGGGTGTGAACACAACCAGAGTAAAATACAGAGATTTTTTCAAAAGGAAAGCAGCCCAGAGGGCTTGCTTATAGAACTGCAACAAGGCAGCACTGTTCCAATACCTGAATCAAATTAAGGGCCCACTCCAAACACAAAAAGCAGCAGCTTTCCTTGCAAGGTGGTGCAGGCACAGCCGAGCAGGGCTGGCTTGCAGTTCCTTAACCCCGTGTTTTGTTTCCTGAAAAACTGTAGCTGCACATCAAGGGCACATTTTGTCAGCTCCTATTCAGCAAGCTCCAGGACTCAAAGGTGCCCCATATCGTGCTCTGGATAATTAATTAGCCCTGGGACTTACTAGCAGGACCTGCATTAATACTGTGCCCTGCTGGTTTGCTCAGCAGGCAGGTGGGGACACCATGGCATGGTGCTGCCCTGCACACGGACATACTACAGCTGTCTGCACAGACCCAATTTCCAAGTAGAGCACGCAGAGCTGTGTATATAAAGGCGTATAGCTTCAGATCATTTATTTACTAGTTCTCTTGAGTCTGGACTAGAGAGTTCAGATTTATCACAGCAATTGTCTTCATATCAAAATCCTAAGACAACACTGATATACATACATGGTTTCTTCAATGCCCAGGTACCACAGCAGTGAGTATGAACAGGTCTCGACTTAAAAAAAAATCATCATTCAGCTATGTGATTGCACACGGTCAGTGCACTGGCAATTAGTCTTGGGCTTGGAGTTACTGGAGGACCTAAATGAAGCAGGTCAATGTACTCCTTAGAAAATCCCTACCAGGACTTTTAGGGACCCAACAAGTGCTAGATACACACTGGAATTCCTCAGCAAAACTTTACTGGTCCAGCACCACCAAGGAAGTGCCGATCCAGTATCAACTGGATTGAAAGAGCTGGCTCACACCAGCTCTTCTTAAATTCATATGTGACATGCACATGCATATATGACACTAAGGATACTAAATGAAAGGCCAGAGAAAACATTTCAGATTCAGAGAAGTCCAGTGTTTTTACTCTCACTAGCAATGCGTACACTTGAGTGAGGTTCTGACAAAGTAATGCAGACAACAACAACAACAAAGCAGGAAAACCAGATTTTAATGCCTCATGGTATGGTCTAATTTTCTGAGGGTTAAGTCATAGCCCTCGCATCTGCTTAGAAAAGGAAAAGGGAATGTGCATAGTCCCTTACAGTACATGAAGCTCTTCTAGGGCGCCACAGAAGTCATTCATCATTAAGAAAAGGTCAGCAATCAAAAAATAGAGGGGATTACAAATAACGTTGTTTGCCTTAGCATGCAGTTTTCTGTCTTCAGCAGGAGCGAAAGTGGAATTCAGTTGAACTGAATCTGCGTGCAGAGGAAAAGGTCAAGGTTTATTGAATTATTTAGCTGACAGTTTTGAAACATTAGTCTGTAGACTTAAAGCTCTCAACTGACTCAACAGCAACCGTGTTCCCCGCTTGCCTTCAGCAAGTCTTTGTTTTCCTGCCTTTAACAGGGAAAGTCTATACAAAAATTTTCATAAATAGGACATAGCTTCAAGGAGCAATTCCCCATTTTAGCCGAAGTACTTCCTTCCCTCCACCTCATTAATTCCAAATTTTTGTGGTTGTCTTGAAACACTGTGTTTTGTCTTTCCAAAAATATTAATTGGCAGGAGTTCTTCCAGAGGAAAGCCCATCTGATCTAGGTCCACGGCACAGTCATAACACTGGTATCATTAGGAGGCGATGGGACTAGAAGGCCACTCTATACCCAGCTTCCTACCCCCCTCGTGTTTTGCTGCACTGATAGACTGCTACAGAGACTTAACGTTTCTGGACTCGATAGGCAGCGCAAGACAAAACATTTTTTTTGCATGCAGCCCACAGACAGGAATGTTCCCACAGTCCTCTCCACATACATCACTTGCAAAGGGCCAGGATCACAAAGGCATTTTATGAACACTACAATCCTGGTGATGCTCCAAGTCATAAAGAATCCCTGGACAGGACACCGGCAATTGCCCAACATACACTCAAAAATGTCTGAAGTCCATAAATGCATAAGAGACAGCTAAATAAACATTTACAGCACCAGAAGGAAGGATTAACACTCTAGTCACAAGGAATCCATAGATGAGCTTTACAGCTCCAGTTTTTGGGTTGTGGCAGAGATAAGCGTTTTATTCCAGAGATCTAAACCAACTCCCATAAACATGAAGAGTCCCACTCTGCCTCATACCTGTTTTCTGCACTGGAGTTTATGTTGAGCTATTCCTCCACACACACCAAAAAGGGAAAAGGCTTTCCTTGCACTCTAGCTGCTCGTGACTAACTGCAATTAACACAACGTGAAAGACGTTACAGAACTGCAAGTCCCCACCACTGCATAGGCCACCAAGGCCTCTTACACAGCACAGCCAAACCCCCTCCTGAGGCTGAACATGTCTGTCCTCTCCAATATACATCCTCAGCCTCCACTGCAAACGGATCAGCAAGGAAATCCAACTCCCATGACTATTTTTTTGCCTGGGCCAGAGGAGCTAGCTACAAACTCACAGAGATGTTCCACCAAGCAGATGTCTCCAAGAGGGAAGTGAAAGACTTGAAGTCACATCTGCCACTGGAGTCAGCCTGGGCAGCCCCAGCTAGCACCGCAGTAGAGAAAACATCCCTTTTTCTCCCTGTCCCACCCCAACCCCCATACATCAGACCTCCATGACTGCAGACAGCAAAGCATGGGTACCATCAACTTCATCTGCTAATTAACTCAGGAGGAGCCCGTGTCAGCAAGCAAGTGAAGACAGCCCAAATTAAGCCTGCTACCTACCATCTGGAACAAGTCAGCCAGAATGAGGCTTTGCAGACACTACAGCCAAGGCAGAGAAACCTCGTGCTGCCTCACTGCCCTGTGCCGTGCTACAACACAGTAATTCAAGGGGATCTTGATGGTGTTGCCAACCAGCATCAGCAAGAGACTCCCGCAGCCCCGACTGTTCTCATCTCATGCTTCACCAGCTGCAGGTCATCCACAGGCAGGGATAAAAAGGAGCGGGTCGCTAGCGAAGCTGAATGCCTCTGAAGGCGCTAGCAAAGTGGAGGCTTTTTCATAGAAACATCTTTACACCATTCACGAAGCAGACAGCCAGCAATACTGTCTCCTCCCTCCTCCGGACCATCCGAGTGCTCTCGCCTCCAAAGGTGGCTCAGGCAGATACCATCACCCTAAAACAAGAGCGGGGTTTTCCTGCAGGAGACGAGCCTGGGAGCTTGGCACAGCAGGGAAGGATCTTTCCCCCAATTACAGGCAACACCACCTAACGTTAGGCTTGTCCAACAAGTTTCTTTTGCAGGGACCTATTTTTCAAACACCTCTATTACTGAGGTAGGAATTCCTGGGGAATAAAATAAATAGTTTCATCGGTGCAATCGGGAATATATTATAAAGACAATGAGGCCACACCACAGCTCATTGGATGCACCAGGCTCCCGAGCTGTTTGAGCGCAGCTTCCACCCCGGGGCTGGAGCCTGGCAAGAGGCAGCGGGTCTGTCCCAGCACAGAGGGTAAGGGGTTCATGTGCAACACCCAGCTTGCTAAGACACACACCAGGAAGGCAGGGTCAGTACCAGACCCCCAATTCCTGCTGTGTGGCCAGCCCCAGCACACGGCATGTTCCTGGCATAGCCTCTGAGCCCCCCCGGGTGCCCCCTTCACAAGCACACGCAGGACTTGCATGGCTCCTAGCTGTATTTTAGCTCGCAGCTCTCAGCCTCTGAAAGGCTGGGCAAGCTTTCCCACCAGATCAACCTCAGATCACACCAGGAACTTCAATTCCTGTAGTCATCTCAGCTTTCCTTACTCTTTTTATACAAGCCGTGATGATTTCCTTAATGCAGCTTACTTCGCAGTGAGGTGCTCCTTAGCAGGAAAAGACATGTTTTAGGCCAGCCACAGAACTTAATTTCTGAAGGCTACAATTTTATCACCTAGAGTAAAAGCAGCAACTCTGTCTGTGTGAGAGATGTCTGGGAGGGAAAAGCTGCAAAGGAGAAAGGACCTGGAAAAGCAGATAACTCCATGGCATTCAGGATAAGAAACAGCCACACAATTTGCCTTTATTTTCTTGCGCCTTTACCTGTAGTCAGGCAGGAACAGCTACTGAGGCAACTGAAATAACAAAGCCTACCTGAACTGGGGGAAATCCAGGCCTTAACTTCTCAGCAGAACACCTGAGCACAGACAAACCTGTCATTTTGAAATTGCTGTGGCTACACACCCACCTGACACGAGTGCTATAAGCAGGCCTGGCAATGACTAAGAGGTTTGGTATCATGAACTAATACTAGTTGCAGCCCCAGCTAAAGCTCCAAGATGACTTTTACCCTTCTCCCTGCCTCTATCTCCTCTCCTCCTTTGCCAGGGCTCATACTCACTACCAGGCTTTCCACCAAGACGCTAACAATTTCTAAGCAGCCAGGCTCAAAACAGAGCCCACTGCGTGTCCTCTACTTCAGTGTCCAGTATATCTCTGTGGTCTCCAAGCAAACACATGCACGGTTTTGGACATCTAAAAATTGCCTGCCAGCTGCCACTTAAAAAAAAAAGCCATGTAACAGCACATCTCTGAAAGCTGGACAGATGGGTAGTGTTCTTCAGTGGTGGTACTTAGCTAGGAAACCCCTGCTCTCTTCTGCAACAGCACTCAGTCCCTTGCCCACTGACCGTACAGTATTTGGAGAGAAGACTGTAGAGCACACTGCCTCGGCCTCTGTGGGGAAGACACAACTCAGAGTGAGAGTGTGTGTGTGTGTGTGGAGGGGTGTTCACCCAGCCAGGGTCCCAAGCACTGGCAAGAGCCAAGCGATCATGTAGTCATGTATAGTTCAAGGGCAGCTTCAAGACTAGCACTTCCCTCGTCCCCCCTGGAAATCCAGAGAACGAGACACTGCCTTTGCTGTGAGGTTAAGCTCAACGCTGTAAATAAAATTGTCTGTACACAAATGCAAGCCAATAGAACAACTTTTTACTGAAACCTACGCAAAGTCCCCAACAACTACCCATTTTATACCAGGCACCGTACTAAAGAAATCTCTAAAGCCTGTAATAAAGGCAAACATCAGGCTTAATATAAAAAGCTAAGTCACAGATGATAACCCACTAGGAAAAGAACGACAGAGCATGTGTGCGCGGTACAAGCTTTATAATCTGTCGTGCAGACCAGACACCCAGCCTGGAGAAAGCCTTTCCTCTGCAACACAGCGCTGGCAAACAGCAATTTCCGATCATCAAGGATTTCAAGCAGATTTCCCATCATCAAGGATTTCAAGCAGATTTATTAGTTTAATCCTAATAATGCAAATAAAGCCAGATGCAGAACTTGCATATGTCGCTACATGTGGAAAAACCTGCCCATAACCCCCCTTCCTGAATCTCTCGTAATAAAGCACAAGCCTGTACAGTTACCCTTTTCCTTCTTCCCCATCCTCTGGAAACTGAGCCAGCTCGGTGCTACCAGGCTGGGTACGCGAGGGGGACAAGGCTGGCACAGGTGCCATTTCAGTAATTTATTTCTCTCCCAATAAAGGTGCTTCTGCACTTGTATCTAGCTGGATGTCCTAGCACTTGGGACCAAACTCAAAGCTTGCATGCAGTGATATACCTTCAGGGGTTGCAGTTTCTTCTCTCTTAAAATCCAATCCCTAGCAGAGAGGCTGCAAATTCCCCTGTTAACAACAAGGGCTTTGGAGGCTCAAGTGATACCCCCAGGTCACACTCCACTTCTCCTCATCCCACTCTCTGGGGTCAGACTACCACCGGTTAGGATCCTGCTCAAAGTCACATGCAAGGATACCGATCGCTGTCAGATAAGGGATTCAGAGGGGGGCTGGCATAAGCAAGGAGTGAGCAAAGCCTCTCATGGCCCCAGCAGCTGCTTGCTCAAGGCCAAACGTAACTCCCTGCCACCGCAGCGCACCCAGGAGGCGCAGGTGCTCTGGGCATGAAGCGCAGCACAGTGGCATTGCTAAGGCCAGACTTGGTAGACACCAGCCATCATTAGAGGTTGCACTTGCTCCAGGCAGTTTCATGTTTTACAGCCTGCAATCTGCTTGCACATATCTCAAGCTCAGCACTGTTAGTGAATACCCCCAGCAAGTTTCTAAGAAACATATCTAGATTTTGGGGGAGGAAGCTCATTCGTTAAGGGATGAGACTAATCCCACGTTCAATTTCCCACAAACACCGGTTATGCATCAGCAGTCATGAAAAGACTAAGTGCCACATTAAATTCCTGGGGCTGGGAAGGCAGAAATCTCTTCAAGACCGTCCAACATAAAATGAAAAATAAGTAAATAAAACATCAAGGTCTCACACTTCCTCTTCATGCAAGTAGGTTCAGATGCTACCAGCCCCTGAACCTTCAGCCAGCTGGTATGTTTTCATAAGCTTAGCTTTTCTTGGCCAACAATTTTAATTTTTGCTCTAGAAAAAGTGACGTATGTACCCCAAAAGATAAAAGCCCAATGGGAACAGTGTATAAATGCACAACATAAGGAAATAAGCGAGAGAAAAATGTTTTTCCTTTTACTGTTGCTAAGTTTTATTAACACTGTTATTTTGAACAGCTACGTGCAGAAAACAAAAACTCCTAAAGGAAAATACTAACAGTATTCCTATAAACAAACTCACATTGGTGGCTAAACTCCAGACACTAATTAAATGCATCCTGTAACCATAAAATCCTTTTCTTACTTATAAATAATTCTGAGACCTTGATCCAAAACCCACTATCAACTTTAGAGGGCCCAATGCTCCAGCCATACAAAGTTTATTCCATCAGGAAAACAAAAAACCCCCCAAACAAACAAAAAGACCCCCAAACAAACAAAAAGGCAAAAAATCCCCTATAAACTCAGGAAGCATATTGCACACTAACCCGACAAAAACCACACAGGTTCTCCAGTACTAAGAGTGCCATGGTCAGCAAGTCTGCTCTTGGAAAACAGTCCCAGGGTGCACTGGCAGGAAAGGAAACGGCTCTGTCTTCTGTGGACTTATTCTTGAATTTCCCCTCATATCAGCAAGGGAAAAATCGGCCCCTGCTGCGCACTCCAAGAATACGTCCAGCACCACCCGTGCAGTAAGCTGATGAAAGACGTTGCAGTCACATATTTAGTGGGACAGAAAAGCAAAACTGATTTATAAACTTGGGGGGGAAGCAGCCGTGTATTAACACCACCATATACACTTAATCAAATTAATTCACTTAATGATGAATAACTAACAGACACAGCTATGCTCTGCATGGTTTCCCATGACTATGCTAAGATCCCTCTGATAAAACAACGCGCATCCATAACTTGGCAGCAGGTTCATCATCAAGACCTGTAATCCTATGGGCTGTACCCGTGATTTGCCATTTTCCAGGTGCTTAAGAGAAAGGGGGTCCGATGGCCTTTTGCCAGCACTCAGGAGCAACGTAAATGAGCAGGCACATTTCTCATTTGATAACTCTCTGAGCTCTGGACATCAGATAGAAGTCCCCTTAGAATCTCTTACAAAATATAACATACAGCTTTACACCTTTTGACCTGATCAAAGTATGGAGACTTGCATCTCTAAAATGAAGGAAACTTACTTTCTAGTCATCGGACCTTTTCCCCCACACCTATTACGATCACTAAGGGGGTTGTGTGTTTGGCTCCCACCCCCCAACCGTTCCATAATCAGCCTTCCTATAGCTATTTTTTCAAAAGCTCTCCGTCCCAACACTGTCCCTGGCAGAGCTGCGTGTTCAGTGATCTCATGGTATATGTCAAAGCTCCAGAACATTTGAGGATTTCAACCTGTCCGCTAGAAAGACCAACATTTGTAACGAGAGGCAGTAAGCAGTCATTTACACACATAGTAGGAGCAACACTTGGCCTGGAAATGAGAGGGGAGATGCTTTCATGGGAGGCAAAGGGATAAGCTCCATGAGGACAGCAAACAAGTTATCCGAGGCTTCTGAAAGCAGCAGCTGCCAGCGTAGCCAGGTCTGCGCGGCCCCCAGTATCCCGCAGCTGGGAAGAGCGGTGCTCCTCGCTGAGCACACCAACTGTGGACCCAGCTTATTTTGCCAAAACTACGGGGGTAGCTGCAAATGTCATTTTTCTTCCTATGAAATGGGACATTTACTGGTAATGCTCCGCTGGCCATAAACACTTCATCGTGCTTCCCAGCGCCATGGCTCTGCCAGGAAAAGGTCTGCAGTAAAAACGTGGTTTGGTTATCAGTTGCTTTCAAAAGAAAGAGAAGACCCTGTGCATTACAGCCAACGCTTATTTAAAAGATTACGTGCTTTATGGGAACACGCTGTGTTTAACCAGAGGACAGTGAACTTGCATTTGAGCTGGTCACTGACCCCCCACAGCGGCAACGCAGAGGTTCCCACTGCTTCAGCAGTGAGCTGGCGCCACCAGCACGGCCTTCGCAGAGCTCCAGCAGCCCCAGGGTAAGGTGGGCAGCACTCTGCCTGGCCGTTTCCCTACGGGTGACAACTACAGGCTGAGCTACGAAATTGTCGAGTGCCCCCTCCCAAGGAATAAGACCCTGCCAGCCCCTGTGGGTCTTTGAGGAGTTTCTGCTCGGCGTGTTTCCATCTGATGCCACAGCCCAACCTCCACGAACAAACCTGACACAGGAGTTTCACCCTCCTGTCTGAAGGCCTTGCCTCCTCCATCCAGTAGCTCAGGCGATGAACCACAAAACGTTCCTGGGCTCTAACACCAACAAAATAGCCTTGCAGAACGCAACCGCTCCAGCTGCTCACATGCAAGCACTGCTCTATCGTGTGACCACAATAGGTTTCACTCTATCGTGTGAAACCTCCGATTCTGGAGGCATAAGGTGCAAAGACACACCAGGTAACACAGATAAACTAAAGCAAGTCTCCTTGTAGCCTTCTGTAATTATTCTCAAAGCAACAAAAATTCTCACAGCTAAATGGCGCACATGAACTTTTGCAAAGAAAGAGAGACAGACACTCTAAGGGCTTGCAAAGGGGCAGCTATCATCTCAAGTGCTCCTCAGGTGTGAGGATCACTTTGTTATTACAACCAACATGAGGGGAAAATGCCAGACTTCAATGGTGTTTTCAGCCCTGCCACAGAGCCTCTGGACAGCAGAGAGCAAACAAACCACAATTAGTGGGAGGCAGGCACTGACCCTGCCCTACGTGCTGTCAAAGGCTTCCCATCCGCATACCAAGGCTCCCAAATGCCTTTGTGAGCTGGACCTTTGGCTTCTAGTATCTTGGTCCTGCTTTGCCCGCAGCGTCACGACAGTTTAATTAAAAGCAGGAGGCTGAAAAGCTAGAAACAGGCAGGGGAGTGCTGCTGGGTTCACATCTGGCTCTCGAGTTCAGTGCTGAAGCAAGGCTTCCATTTCCCCAGCTGCAGAAAAAGCACCCAACACCAAGCTCCCAAGCCAGATAACGGGTCTGTAACGGTACCGAGCTGCCTTGGAGCCGAGAGATCAAGAGACCTGGCATTTTTCCACACATATCCAAGTACTTGAAACAAGGGAATTGTCTTCCCATATGACAGAGATATTGCAAAGGCTGCTTGGGAAAAGCCGGCAGCTAAGAATGTCTCCCTGTGTTGCTTCCTACTTCTTGTTTGACGCATGAAGAACACTCATATTTAATACATTTCTGCTTACTTCAGAATATCCTGCCTAGAGCCCAGTGCTGCTCTGCAGAAGAGCCCGTCTTTAGGAACCAAGTGCGACACTTCCAAACATTACCCTGAGCTAATCCAATGTTATTTTTCCTGCAGCAGGCCGCTGCTCACAAGACCATTGGCAGAGATTTGCTAACCGCTGGTATTCACCCACGTGCTCGCTGGAATCATATTCTTGCAGATTCATAAATTATTCCATACACAGGCTGATGCAACGTCCACTAGCTGTCGATGGAGCCCTGCTAAAAGGTTAAACTGGAACCAGTATCCACCCTTACAGATGAATTCACATCAGCCACCACGTTCTGCTTTGACTGTCCACCCCAGTCATGTTTGTGATTTAAAGAAAGCAAAAGCAGTCAGACCCAGACTTACCTTTAATTTCTGCCCTCCTGTCAAGACTTGTGCTGTAGCAATCCATGCCACTGCTTGTAACAGACTAGTGTTAAATTAAACCCACACTTCCAATGTTATTCCTCGATACACCCCAAAAGCGAACAGAACAAGTTCTCTAGAGTACCACCCATTTAAACAGTTCAGCTGCTCAGAGTTCTCCCAGAGAGTCAAGCTAAACACATACCTGCTACAACTCAAAGTCTTGCAGCGTTACGAGTACAGACAATACCTATTGCACTCCACTTTGTTGAAATACATAGCTCAAGGACAACTCTTGGAAGGGAAGACTTGAACATTTTGCAAGGCTGTTTCTCCAAACAACAATAATAAGCAAGAAGATTTGCCATTAGCTTGCATCTCCTGCAGTTACTTTATGCTGTAGTTTTGTATACTCACGTTACTCAGATTTCTCATCTTTTTCCCCTAAGAGGTGTCACTCCAAAGAAGTGTGAGCTAGTCGCCAGGTGCACCAGACACCACTCATCCCACTGCCTTGGGCAGGAGAGCACAGAGGCAGCTCACGACAGGCTGCTCTCCTGCAGCCAGATTTGCAAAGGCAGACTGCCGGGCCAGCGCGCAGGCCCATTAGCTAGGGTCCCACACAGGTCACAGGCTGCCCATACTTAGATGCCCATTTTCTAGGCTTGATCTCAAATCCTTTTTTTTCCTGGAAGCACCAGGATAGGCAGCAGGGCACGTCAGGTATCCCTCTGTAAGCAGAACGCTGAACTGTTTAGCTTGACCGACTATCTATGCCAGCACATACCACACAACAGTTGAGCACGAGTCGACCGCGGAGCAAGAACGACTGTGACAGATGAGCGGGGGTGCTGCCAAGCGAGCAGGCTCCACTGCACTGTGCTTCATCTCTCTGCAACAGCAAGGCTTTAAAGACCTGACAGAGCAGGTAAATCCCGTCACAACTTTACGGAGCCAAACCTAAGGATTCGGGAAAACAAATATACCCAAAGGCAAATTCAGCCTGCTCTGAGCAAGCGTCTCCTGCAGAGGACAAAGCAAGATTAGTTCACATGAAGGAGCTTCCTGCTCTGACGTGCTCTACAACTCCAAGTGCTGCAGACTGCCTATCCCAAAACTGGGGCACAAATCCCATGCGCAGTGCATGTTTTTGCCTTTGGCTGGAGTTATTTAGTGAGAGAAACCAAAGCAAGCGATCTGCTGCTGCACATTCCTTATTAACACTGCAAAGGAGATGCAGCAGTCTCCACCTTTGCATTGCTTAAAGTGGTATGTAATGCATGAAGCCACAAGCAGCACTGCATGGGTTGCTTATACGCCAGAGCAGCCGGGGTGTGACAGGTAAATAACTGCTCCGGGAACTTGGTAAGCCTTCAAAGAGGAAGGCTAATGCCCAGCTCTTCCTCCCTTTCTCTCACAACTGTCCAGGAGAAAGAGCTGGGTTTGTACACGCAGCATCAAGGCTCCCACTCTGCGCGTGCCACGGTACCAACACAGCACAAGAGCCTGGTCCTGCGGCAGGCCAGCACATATTGACCCCAGGAGAGTCAGTGCAGGCAGGAGAACAGCCCTTCCTCGGGTGCATGATGTTTTTACTCACATCTCCTTGGGACACTCAGTAGCCCCCAAGGGAGCTCACTGGAGCGTAAACCTCAAAAGCAGACTTGCACAGTCTTCCTACTTGTATAGGAGCCAGGAGGGTGGCACCCATCCAGCCATCTCCATCCTCCCTCCTACCATTCAGCGCCACTGAACCCAAGATGCTGGGCCATGACGCTCCTCTGCAAGGCACCGCATCAAACGAGAAATACCAAGTCCCCTGCCCTGAGCAGCTTTCAATTGCCAAGATATTTCAGCACACAGAGTCCAGAAAGAGACCCATTTACCACAATTAGTGTGGATGGGGACAGCATCCGCATGCTCTTCTCTGGGGACTTCTTACTGTGTATTTTACATAGGGACCAACCACCTATTTCATGCCAGAAACATTGACCATTTTTTAGCCTGTGGGAACTTTATACTTCCCTTCATTGCACGTAAGCTGTATCACAGCTAGCCTGCCTGGATTTGTACTTCTAGCTTCCTGGCTCATCCCACTACAAGAAATCATCAGGTCGCTTCGTTAGGCTATAAAAAAAGTAATGCTTTCCTTAGGTTATATCAAAACCAAGTAATGCACATCCTGTGGAAAAACTGCTTTTCTGAGCTCCGTTCCTGGAGAGGCCAAACCCGGGGGGAAATGTGGCTGTGTTCAGTAACAGACAGTAGTCACACATCAGACTACAATTTCAAATAATATTTTTGCTTAAATAACAAAACCAAAACACCTCTGGCTTTGGTGTTTAAGTGGTTCTGGCCTACAACAGAGAAACTCGCCACGTCTTAGGAATGCTCTACATGAAAATTGCCCTCAATTGCATTTACGTAAACCCAGAGAAACAAGGTCAGCAGAGTTATTCACGCTGCTCACTTTTAAACCCTTCTTCCTTATTGAAATTACTTCTTAAATTTCCTTGAAAACATAACCTGCATATTACCCTATTTAAGTAGTTATTTTCTTGAAAGCATTTTCAGTTAAAACCATTAGTCTGGTAATGCTTCTTTGCCACAAGATCTCACTAGATTTGGTGCAACAGGGCTAGGTTTGTAAAAGTGGCTATGGCCATGCTACTAATTCATTGATCACAGCTGCGTACCTTACAAAACAAGGGAATTATCATCTGCTTTACAGATGGATAAAACAAAGGCATACCAAAATGAAGGTATTTGCCTAAGACAGCTTAAATTTACAGCGCTGGCCTTTGCCTAAATTTCCAGCAAATCAGGAGCTGAAACACTTGCAGCGTGCCAACCACACAAGCCCTAATCCCACACAGCTCTTTTAACTAATGATCTAATAATGAATAATTGCATAACTCCAACCGCTGAATAGCAAAAGTGCTTTTCAGCAGGATAAATATTCAGCTACCTGGAAACACAAAACCCAAGGTCCCTGACACTACTACTTTTCGGCAATTATATATCAGAAACCAGACTAAATCGTTCAGTGACCATCAACCGCGCATCCCAGAAAGTAAGGCACTTCAAGGAGTTGTTTAGTTTCAACTCTCAGCCCAGCTTCTTTGTAATTCATCAGAGCATCAGGAAGGGTTTACCACTGCTTTGCTGAAGTGGCAAAGCAGTGGCCCACAGCCAAAGCAGAAGCTTTACAGTCAAGTCTTCCCCAGTGTGAAGCAGCTCCCAGATCTGATGCGACTTTCCACCTCCACTGGACACCAGGGACTTGTGCTGCAGTCACCAAAACCCCCCACTCCCCCCAAGACGTGAATATTTATTAGGCCTACGAGAAAGACAGGAGCGCTCTGCAGGAGCTTACTCAAAGTCAGAAAGGAGGGCTGCCTCCAGACTCTGGCCAGGGACTCATTTCTTGACTTCCAAAATGGGTCCAGCACAGTCAAATAGCATCGTGCAGGGACTGGTGCAGAGGCAGCATACTCTGACCTTTCCCGTGCCCAGTCCCTACAGGAACCCCTCACACATCAGCCTTGACACCAGCCAGGGGAGCACCCTCAGGCCCCCGACAACCTGCTCCCCAAAGATGCTTAGCACCTCTCACCCCCACGGGTGCTCAGAGAGCTGGCTGGCATGAAGCACCTTCTCAAAAGCAAGCTGAAGGCTCAGAAATCCTGGTGACTAACCAACCTCTGAAGACAGATTTGAGGGGGCAGGGGGAGAAAAAAAACCCCATAAATTAGGTCAAATGCTCCTGGAAAATGCCAATTACTTTATATATAGCAGATTGCACTCAGATGTCATTTAATCTCAGCTTGCCGTTGTCAGATATTAGCTGAAATTCCCTGCTTTGCTTCGGCTGCCATATTGAAGTGCCATGTATTCAATATTAATGAGACAGATGAAACAGAATGAGACTAGGTTGGCGTTTTCTGTGATAAGAGCTACTTTGTGACAGAAAAGCATTCATTTAAAAGCATTAAGGATTTTTCTTGGCTTGGAAACTACATACAATACACAGGAAACGAACGAAGCCATTTTCAAATGTAATTAAAAATCTTAAGATTAAGATTCTATAAGCTAATAAAGGCTTAGTCGTTGATTCATTGTTTCTTCTGTTAAAAACAACAACAGCAGAAGTTGAGTTACCTGGCCATAACTAGGGAAAGCTTTACAGATAAAATTGCTGACGTGGATTTGAGAAATTACCTTTCCACCACCCCCCCCCGCAGCGTCTACACCCTTGTGCTTACACGCAGGCAAAACAATTTCAGAGCGCAGAACTCTGACTGGCCAAGAAAGAAAAAGCACAATTAGATCTACCATAGCTCAACCCGCACATGAAACAGATTTGGGGGAGGAAAAAGAAGCAGCCAACAGACACGGCAGTTAAGTGGTGTGATTTACCACTAGAGCAAGTCACCAGACGGTCTCGCAAAATCCCTGCTCCTCTTGGGATCTTGACATGAAGATTTGAGGACTGTGCATATGTTCCGTCCCAGACGGCTGTGTTAAGCCTTATAATCACTGCTAGCATTTACAGCTAGCAATATACCTGCTCACAGTATGATGACCTAATCTTTCAGCCATAAAAGCTGAGAATAAATGAGAACGATTTCCTGTTACTTAATTCAGCAATTTCTGAAAATATCAGTCTTGACATCTCAAACTAGGAACAAAACAAAACCAAAGGGTATTGAGATATCATTAGCCATGCTGTTTCTAAGTTCATTCTGCAGATATCCCAAGAAATTTAATCCTGCCGATTAAAACAAAAGGAGACAGAGAAAAGAAAAGTCTTTAATCATATGAAGAAGCAAGAACAGGAAAATCCAACTACATTTACGCAGAACCTCTTTATTGGCAGCCCTGTACATTTCCTACACACATCTGGAGGATGTGGGGTAATCCACATTATTGCAGAGAGATGCCAAGAACGAGTGTCAGTGATAACCAGATACCTTCACCTTTCCAGGATGCAAATTTCTTATTTCCAAGCTAGGCTGTTGCCTGCCAAATTTTGTCCCAGAAAAATAAAGCCAGGACCGTCACCCTCCTATTCTTCATTCATCTGAAAGCTGCCGAAAGCTCCTAAACTGACTCAGACTGGAGGAGATGGGTTTTCACAGGGCCTGAAAGGAGAAGGTTTGTGTGCTCTGAAACGCAAAGATCTGGCTGTGGCTACAAGTGGGAACCTCTCTCTGAAAGAATGAAAGCAGACTTGCAATTCTCTCTCTACTGCAGTTTGCGCTCTTGTACTTCACTGCGAATCACGTCACCGTACTGTCCTCAGAAAGAGGGAAATACAAGCTCACGCTGCCACCGAGCAAGCCAAGCAAGCCGTCTACCAAACTCGCTCCTCTCCCACCTTAATTTTGTTTACAGACAAAAACAGAGGCTGCCACCACCAGACTGCCAGAAACTTAATTCAAGCCACAGTAATGTGCTTAAGTAAAGCATTTGGCACACTTGGTGCATTCAACATACGTCTGGCAAATAGATTCTGTCGAGTCTCTTGCTTACATGGGACATCGTACTTGACATTGCACCCAGTTAACCCCCCAGCAAAACACCCACAGACTTTGCAGAACACCTTCAGATCCACAGACAGCCCCAAACAGTCCTGCAAATCATTTACAAAGATCCCCCTCAGGATTCAAAACACTATTTCTCCCCTTCCGCTCCCATCATGTGAGAGGGGTTAATATAATTTCTGAATTAAGTACATGAGATGCATGCAAATTTCCAGAAACAATTCCTATTAGAACTACGGCTGTGCACAGGAATCGGTTCTCGGGAGCCGCTGGCAAAGCGGGCAACATCTGTGGCAAAACCAAAATGTTTCTAAAACAAGCCTTTTTCTATTAGCTTGTGCCAAGTATTCATGACCAGATCTGGTAAGAAATAACCCGCGGTTACAGTACTTCACTAACACATTTCCAGCAGCTAAATCCCATCTGAAAATAAATCTGGGATACAGAAACGGTAACAGAAAATCCAAGTAGATAATAGAAAGATCTAAAGAAGCTATAAACTGAGATGGAAAAACAAAAAAAAAACCCCAAAAACCAGTACTTGTCTGCTCTTTGCCATCACCTTATGTGGGATGTTACTAAAGAAAACAGAATGCCTAAGCCTGCAAGAAAAAGATTCAGCTTCTCCATCTTTCCAGCAATTTCAAAAGCTCTAATTGCAAATTCAGATCCTAAGGCCACTTTTCTAAACACAGACACAGTCTGTATTTTTAAATAAGGAGTCCCAATGATAGCTCAAGACTTATCAATTGCAGAGCTCAGCAAAATTATTGCACTACTAGTGAAATGTCAATAATAGCCTTTGGACTACGTATTTCATGCCAGCAGTGGGCATCACTTCTGTTGGACAAGCAGAGAGCTCAACCACAGGGAGAAAGCTTGCAGAAGGGCTGGGTATTGCTAATGGAAAACCACAGGGAGCGTTTCCTCCTCCTCGCGGCTCTCTTTCTCCACTGCCTCATGCAATGCCTACACCCGCATTAATCACACCTGCCCAAGCTGTGGATGAAAACAGCTCTGGCTACTCCTGCAAGTCCTAGCCCACATACGTCTAAACCAGGCACCGTGGCTTAGAGGAGGGGGAAAGGCATCCAGATGTAATGAAGCAGCCAAGAAAAAACATCTCTTATTCCCATCTCACTGAACGCGTCGCATAGCGGCATGCAAACTAGCACTTATAATACAGGGAGAAAGAAGAAGATTTGAGGTAATTTTTTGTTACCCCTGCTCTTAGCTAAGACAGCAAGACCCTGAACTTGGGTTTCTGCCCCTCATCTGGAGCATTCTCCACCAGTATAAATGCTGAATGCTAACAGCATCGCGGTGTTTGTCTGAACCATTATTACGCATCACTTATTACAGTAGGCTGGAGAGCTGTTCACAGAGCTGGAAGTGAAGGCAGCTAGATAGCGTACCTAAAAAAAACCTGAAGTACTATTGTGGGGCCTCTTGTTTCTTTTTAAATCACCTGGTTGCACCCAACTGTTCCGAGCTGAAGCTGCTTCAGTATCTTTTCCTGCAAGAGCCACTATAGCTTATAGGACTGAAGCCTAGAGCCAAACCAAGCCAACAAAGTGGTCAGACAAGGCAGAAGCATTTGCCAAGACAACAGAAGACCCCATCCCCCTTAGCGTCTCTCCTGAAAAGCAAGCCACAAGCTACTGAGCAACCTCGCACCCCTGCTCTAGGCATTACCTCTAAAGGAAAAGGCATACCAAAGGCACAAAGGAATGACAACCCTCAAATATCTCCAGAGTGGGCAGCCAGCCAGTAAAGCCATCTCTCTCAGGGGCTGCAGGGTTGGGAAGGGGACATACAAAACATGCTTCAGCTCTGAGTAAATATTTTACTTCTCAGATTCATGCTGCTTACTTAATCAATCCCCATCATTATTTCAGAGGCCCTACTCAGACACTAAAATTGATTCCCCATGATCTCATCTACACAAAATAAGGATTTTCCAAGTATCTCCATCAGATCCTGACTCCAGGTCAGCTCGCTTCATGCTGGAAAAGCTAGAGGCCCTGAGCTTGTGGTGGGCTGGATACATAACCTGCCCCACGACTGAGGCCGTGCTGAAAACAAGGCAAGGAGGAGGCAGGTTCCCACCATTGTTAACATCAACGGGAGCAACAAGAATTGCCTGAAAGAATTTCCTACTGCAGACAAGGCACCGAGGTGAATAAAGGAAATGCAGGGTTCACAAGCTAAAATACATTTCTGTATGCACCGCCCAGGTTTGCTTCCCTGGCGCAGGCAGTTGAGCCAGGCCAGGCCCAAAAAGCCACACTTCACAGCTGAAAGCAGGCAAGGAAGCCGAAACCCATGCCCCTGGCCATCTCAGCGGCCCCAGCAGTGCCACCCAAGCCCACAACATCGCCACGTTCACTGGGAGAAGAGTCCACAACCCTGCGATGCTCCCTGGAGGAGACCTGACAGCAGCGACAGCTCAGCCTTGCGGTTAACTTGGAAAGCGACAAGCTGCAGAGTAGCCAGGGCACTACTGACGTGCACCTGGAGCATGACAATCCACTCCCTGCCCTAGGGTCCATCCCTGACCCGCCTTGTCCCCCAACCTCTCTCAGTCTGAGCTCTCCACCTGCTATAGCTCTTCTCCCACCGAGTCGCACCTTTTGTCAGTGAAGGCGACCAGACACTCAGCTACCAAGAGCACAGAAACACTCAGAGACAAAGGTGTATCCCCTTTCTTAGTGGTCATCTCATTGTCTAAAATCAGTGGCCATGGTGGCCCTGCTCCACCCACCAACACACATGGATGTGACTTTCCAAAGGCGCTGCCCCACAGCTTTTGCTGACCCCGGTGGGTGTTGGTAGATCTGCTGCTCGGACAAGGACAAAGCACGTAGATTCTTCAGCTCCATTAGCCCCGCTCTACCTTCTTGTCTCTCTCTTTCATTCCCTCCCCTCCACAGAAACTGGCAGTCTCTCATTATCAAGTATTTTTAAAACAGATGGAAGAATACACCGTGTTGTTTTAATCTCTCAGATAATGTTTTCCATGGCACCCATGTAAAACTTGTATTCCAGCTTCATTTTCCATCAATTTTTGTTTGACTTGGAGGGGAGTATGTTAGCATATACGTATGGGTAAACATTAGTTTTGCTCCTTTAACTAGACCAAGCTATGATTCTGTAAACATTTAGGATAAACGAATAAAGAGAAGGGTAGGGAGGCCAGAGCCCTCCTCCATGCTCTGAACTACTGAGAACCATACAGCACTGCTTAAGATGCTGGGAATTAACCCGGGAGGAGGAAGGGGGTTCCCCTCTCTAGCACATCTCAACAGTTTCCAGACTGCAAGTGGCTTATCTCACACCAACCTCAGATAGAGCCAGCACAGATGATGATACGCATCCTTCCACCCCGATGTATGTTTAAGCATATGCATAGCTTTCATCAGCTGAGAGGTCCCATGGCAGCTCCTGGCACCAATCCTGCCAAAGCTTTGCTTATGCATGTCTTCACATTTACATACCGAGATTAGTCTCTATTAAGTCAAAGGAAATTACAGGTAGTGCATTACACATGCGCCTTCACATCTGTGGGATTGGGGCCTTCAAATCAAAGCCACCCATCCTACCAAAACATGCCCTGCTCAGCTACAATTAAACACAGACACAAACTTCAGAGCAGTTTGCTGAAATTATTTTTTATGCATGCTTTTACAATTAACATAATGTCATATCCTGCCAGGACGTAAAAGGTGGTGACTCAGGAATGTTATCTTAGTTTTAAGTCAAACTGACTCGCTTTTCGTTTCATTCCTTCTCGTTTCTTTACCCCTTCCTTTAATTCTACCGCCATGCTCCCTCCAACAAGACGCATACCACCCAGAGCCCTTATAAAATATGATTATGTTGAAAGCTTGATAGGCCAACGTTCATCAGCCTTGCCTTGCTCTACCGTATAATTAACTATCTCTTCAAACTCCCTACCACCCTCCCCAGCAACACAACAGCGGCATGCAAAGCGGTAGCAGAGAGGATTAGATAAGAAGGTATATGAGATAAAACGCCCCAAACACCTACTGAACACCAGCCCACCGTCCTTTCTTCTCTTATCACCCCAAGATAAAACAACTCTCTTCTCCAAAGAGCACCGATTCTGGAGGATGAATGCTCTGCCCGCCAGCTGCTTACAAGGAAGCCAAGGGCCCTCATCCTTCCCTCTCCCACACACATATGCTTCTCACCCTGAAGGATGCTTTATTCTGCAGTCAGTCCCACTGGACCGGACTCAGTGGCACACAGATGTGAATTTAGTTTAACTGGTGCGAAACCCTCTGTGGATGCTGTTTCGGGATTGCTAGTGGACTTCAATTAACCAAAAACGTGAGAGGCGAGTAGTGGCATGAGTTTAATATAATGACAGAAAAATAAAGCAGAACACATACACAAGAACAAACGGCAATCACGTCTTGCAATAAGCCACGTTCCTGAGTCTATTCATGTTGCAAGGTTGCCACTCCACACAAAGCAAAACAGCTCCGCTTGGCAATACCTTTCAGCCTGCCCTAAAAACCAGCTGAAGTAGTGATTTCAACGCATCTTCTCACACTGAAAGACAAACTTCAACTTCCAAGTACGCTTTAGACCTTAAGATCAAGGAATCATTTCAGAAGAAGCTTTACAAGCAGCTGGTATAATTTCTAAGTATTCTGTTAACAAACATCAGCTCTTATTTTGCTTAGTAGCATAACCGCCCCACCTCCCGTAACACCGTTAACCCGATCTTCATACATTTGCTTTGCCACATCAGAGGAACCATATAGCCCCGCAGATCCATAAGTGGATAATAAATGCCAAAAGAAACTGTCTCATCCTGGTCACATCTTGAACACAGACCATTTTCTTATTATGAGGAGGAGCCACATTCAAGTCCTCCGCTCATGGGCAACATCTGTTTTACTTGCAAGCACTGAAAAAGTTACTGGGAAGTCGGTCAAGTCTCTCTCCCTCCCCCGGCCGACGCACAAAAGTGCATTCAGTCTGGTCATGGTGGAGTTTCATTCACGTTTCTGCAAGCTAGATGCAAGAGAGGCTTTTTTTTTTTTTTCGGGGGTGACCTGTGGGAGATTT
>NW_008794411.1:428105-428487 GCF_000699145.1 Aptenodytes forsteri
TTTCGGGAGCAGCATCTGTTAGTTTTTGTGGGTTTGGGTTTTGGGTTTTTTTAGGGTTTTTTTCTTCCTTTCTCTCTGTAAAGGGGAAATCCTTTGTCTTTCTCAACACGGGTGTAAAAAACTCCCGACCACCACATCCCCAGAAAAAAGGTCACGCTGGAAGTCGCAAAACACGCGTGCCCCTCGGAAGACTTTCACGCCGGGATTTCCATGACATGAGCGCCCAAAGCCTTTCCCCAGGGGCTGCGGGCACCTCGCCGCACACCCGGCTGCCCACCCTGTACGAGGCACAGCCCTCCCCACTCCCAAGTTTTCCCATCCCGCGGCAACCAAACGCGGCTCGAGCCCCCCCCGCCCGCTGCCCCGTGCGGCTCACGGCTCA
>NW_008794411.1:429984-435378 GCF_000699145.1 Aptenodytes forsteri
TCCCCAGCAGTAATTGCAAGTAATCCCTCTCTTAGCGAGCCGCCCGGGGAGGGGCCGCGCTGCTCTGCCCCACAGCCCGGCTGGCCTGCTCCCCGCCCGCTCTCCCCCAGCCCGGCCGCTGGTACCCATCCCCTTCACCTCAAAGCGTCACTCTGTCCGACTCTGGCAGCCCCACAGCGACGGGGGAACAGCTGAAAGCAGAGACCCGTCTGCTCCAGGGGCCCTTGCGAAGAGATGGCCAAGCAAGCGACTGGCAAGGTCCTCCTACTACCAGTTTGGTTAAGAAAGGATAGGGATTTGGCAAAGAGATATTTATCACAGGGGGTCAGACAGGAGCTCCCGCAGCTGGGGCTGTTTGCCAGCATAAGCCCCTAATGCCCTCCTATAACAACACAGAGGGCAAAACCAGGCACCTCGTTCCTCTTGTTTCTCTTTCAGCCCTCCCCCTCTGCCAAACACACCCATACTGTGGTTTTAAACAGACTGGGTATACCAAACAACAGCCATGCCCCGGCGGCCAGTTGCTCTCCCGCTCCAGTAAGTGATTTCCAGGGATGAAGTGAGGCACAGCTGGCTCTTTGCTGCTCCAACTGGCAAAATGCTTAATATCCTGATGTTAAACATGATATCCCTTTACCTGCAAAGGCGGGAGCCTTAGGGCGAAATTCAACTCTGCCCACAAGTCTTCAACCAAGGGAGCAATGAAGGAAAGGCCCTCCTGGGTCAGGTCCTGCAGTGTCTTGCCAGGCACAAAAGCCCAAGAGACAGACACCTGATTCTGCCACACACGCGAAGGACGTGTTGAATCACAGACATATCAGAGCTACCCCCTTATGCAAACACCCCCAGAAACAAAACAAAAAAGCCAAAAGGATAAAAGCTGAAAGCACCTCCTACAAGTAAGTGACCCAGGGTAGTAAGTAAATAGACCTCAGGGGTACACTTACCATTTGAACACGCTTCAACCTAAAGCTTTTACCTTTTCACTCCAAAAGCCATTTTTGTACGGCTATGAAGAAACACGTGGCTGTTTGTAGAGGACAACGAAACTCCAGGCATTTCCTTCCTGCAGCTCTTTTTATTGTGTTTTGAAGGACTCATGAGCTGGTATTTGAGATGGGTCACTCAAACCTGCTCCCACCACCCCCAGAGTGAACAGGAACCCAAGGAAGAGGGCGAGCACTACCTGGCACTACTTCTCACCCGGGCTGAGGATCTGCACCTGGGGCAGCGGCCCTTAACTGGGCCCAGGTGCAGCCATCATTAGCATCATTTGCTACACCAAAAAGCCCTAATGGGGTTTCTACCAGAAAAATTATGCAAGCATAATTGATGCGGTGCTTTTATTACACTAACGTGTTAGGCGTTGCTGCTAATATCCTAGGGAGGCTGCTATATTAGACTCGTGTTCTTGCTCTTGTAGCAAATTCCTCCTGCATGCACGGCTCCAGGTGAGGAGGTGCTGAGCGTGCCTGTACTGGGAAATGTGCTCAGACCAGTGCAGCCTCTAGTGGAAACCTGATGATCGTATCTAAAGACTTGCCCTCGTTGCACCTGTGGGTGAGGCAGATAGAGCTTCCCCTTGTCTGAATTAGAGGCATGCATGATACTCCTGCATCAGCGTAACTTAACTAATGCAAAGATCTTCTGCGTTCGCAAAACCCTCATGTGACTCACTGTGTCCTTCCTTGGCCCGAAGCTGGGAGCGTCACGGCCGAGTTTTCTCCACGATACTCATGCATACAGACCTTCCTGGGTACAGCTGCTCATGCTGAAAGAGTAGGGGGAAAAAAAAACCATCAAGACGAAGAAATGTTCTGCTATCTTTCTAGATCTCAGCTAGCATAGTTCCTTGCATTCCTCGTGTTCAGCGGGAAGAAGTAGACCCCTCGCTCCTGAAAGTTTCATAACTGCTGCTAACAAATTGGTACCCGTGCAAAGGGAATTGCCAGTCCCTCATTCTAGAGACCCTGCGGGAACTGTTTCTATTTTTCCAAAGCTGTTTTGCATCATTTTGCAGATAGGGTATGTCAATGCTTTAACAACCTTTTGTGTCAGCTGCGGGGCAATTTGTCAGATTACATGGGATGAGAAAACACGCAAGTAGGCACAGAGCTTGGGTTAACTTACCTCCTGTTTAAAAACAAACACAGGTATATAGCTTCCTAAAGGCAACATCTTCTCGCACAGCAATAGGAAGTTACAAGAGTAAGTGGTGGGCCCAATTTTTTTTTTTTTTTTTTTTTTTTTTTTTTTTTTACTGTTGAAGTAATGCTTACTGTTGAAGTAATGCTTAATCCTGCCTCTATTTTGTGATTAGCGCTACTCACAACTTACTCAAATTTCACCCAAAGAATCGAGAGACCTGCTGTGCCCAGAACTCCCAAAGAGAGTGAGACCGGACTAAATTCAGCCATTCTGAGGACTCCTACCCACAACCAAAAAAGTGACCAATTTGCAGACAGGGTAAACCATTAGAGCATAAGGGGAAACAGGAATCTCTTTAAACCTCTTAGCGTGAAGCAGGCAATGAAGCAACTCCAGGTAGCAGGGCTGCCCTTCTCCTCGGCTGCATGCAGCATTATACCCCCTTAATCCTAAAATGTGATTTACAGCTCAAGCTGTAAGGGGAGAGACGCGTGCCAGCATTTGGTCTGCCTCTGAATCAACGTGAGCTACTCTTTCAGCAGATTTTGCATGTGCTAACAAAGGGTATCAACAGACAGTCATAAACAAACAGGTTACAGCCAACTGCTGTATTATTGTCCATCATCTGAGCTATCCAGTAAGCAACACGCTCCCAGCCAGTAGTGACTGTCAAGTGAGACGCGTTAGTTTAACCCATTTCACTCGAACAAGCTCAGTGAGGCTTTTCCAACCTCAGCAATGCAAAAGCATCAGCATCCAGGGCCGGTCTCAGGCCTGCAGGTACTTCAGCAGTCACTCAATGTTACCTGAGTGTGCTTCGCTAACTTCAAGAAATAAGTTTACAGGGTGAGAGCTGACATTTCTCAGGAGAAAAACCTCTATTTTTCTAGTCAAAGCTATGCTTATAGTAAGCAAGAGAATACCTCCAAGGGTGTTTAAATGAAAATATGGTGTCACGGAAAGCCTCCTGCTCACGCCTTAGTCCATCAAACCAAAACAACACTTTCATAGTAGTGTTGTCATTTGCCACTGTTACTTACTTGGATTTTTTATCTTTACAATCTACCCTCCTCTTTTATTTGTGATCACAATTATATCATTATGCTCCATTGATTTCATCTCAACCGCTTCCACTGAGAGCGTGCTGCTATCGAACACAGTTGTGACTGCAATTCAGGGCTCATCAGAAGAAGAGGGACAAAGGTATTTATGCCTTGACGAACGGTACCAAAAGCATGTACAAAATGGTAAAATATTGACATGAGCCTTACCCTCTTCCCAGCGCCTGCACCCTACTCAGATGAACACCACTGACGGGATGTAGCCACACAATATACATCACAGGGAAAACCAAAAGCAAGATGTGGCCGAGCATGTGGTGCAGTTCCTCTTGCTGTGCCATCCAAGCAACCCAAATCTTGGCACACTGGAAGACTTTTCTGATACATTGCCTAAACTGTAACTTCTAACCTAGAAACTTGAAAGTTTCTTTTAGTGCTGCTCCCACTCTCCAGAGGTTACAGTTTAGCAGTCCTGCAGCTCCACAGGGCAATTTGTCCCGCAAACCGGCATGATAATGTACTGCGGCAGAAACTAACGGTTCAGAGTCAGCGATGTGACCTGTGTAGCTTGCTTACTCGAGAGCAACACTGCCGCACGCATCCCCTCTTGCATGCGTCTGCAGGGTCTGGACCTTAAAAGTTATCCCAAGGTTTTGTGTTACCGAAACAGAAATCAGAAGCCTGTACACACCATATATTGCAATCTCTGCCTGGGGTTTGTGAAGGTTGCATACACTTCTGGGTTTGCAGCGGGCTGGAGGATATTCCAGCTGCCTAGATGACAGGCAGCTGAAAATATTTATGGATACCCGTGAGCCTGCAGTAGAGATGATTTCTGGAGCGTGACTTAGGGCCTGATCCAGACCTCTTTAAAGCCAGTGAGCCTATATCGAGCTCAGTCCCTCCACTCCTCTGTTCCCTGACTGTAAGACAGAAAAAACAGCACACCCTCTCTCCCACACTTTCCACCCACTATTCACTCCCTAAACTCCTTGCGGCAGGGGCTGTCATTTGTTTGGTGTTCAGAGGGCACGCTGCCCACTGGGGCACTGATCTTATCCATCCCTCTCAGCTGTCATGTACACACCCGTGGTAATAGCATTAGCAATACAGAACAACATTAGATCCCCGCTCTAGTACAACGTGTGTCCAGCCTACCTCAGCCACACAGCGAATACAGAGATGATACGAGATATAATTTGACTTCAGGCACTCTTGGTATCTGTGTGTAGTTGTCAGACATGGGTACAATCCCACACACTTGTAATAACAGCTACCCCGAACCACATCACATTCATTTATCTTTACTGCCAGTTTTCCTAAGTCACAGAATCACAGGACAGTTCCTGTTGGAAGGCACCTCTGGAGATGGTCTGGTCCAGCCCCTGCTCAGGCGGGGTCACACAGAGCAGGATTGCGTCCAGGGGAGCTTTGAATGTCCCTGAGGATGGAGACCGCAACCTCTCCAGGCAACCTGCTCCACTATCTGACCACCCTCACTGTAAAAAAGTTTTTCCTCACACACAAACGGAGTTTCTTGCATTTCGATTTGTGCCCATCGCCTCCTGTCCGTTCACTGATAAAATGACTGATAAAGTGCTCTTTCTCCTCACCGCACGCCAGCAAATTAGCCTCACGCTTCTCAGAGCGCTAGTAAGGCTGCACACACAGCCCCTCTACCCTGCTTCCCTCCTTCACTGCCGCCGTTTGTCACCGCTGTCACCCCAGCCGTGCAGCCCCACGGGCCGCCACCCCGGGCAAAGGCAACCGGGGGGTGGCGGCCCGGCTGCGAAGGGGGAGGAGGAGGCGGAGAGGCCCGGCGCGGCAGGAGGCGGGTTTCCCCGGCGCGGCAGCGCCGTGCACCTGGATGCAGCGCCGAGCACCGACGTGCAGCACCGAGACGGCGTACCGAGAGCCGGCAGGCCCGGAGCATGGCGCGAGAGCTGAGTCAGGAGGCCGTGCTGGACTTCCTCTGGGGGGCCGGGGGCCGAGCCCCCAACACGGCGCTGCTCCGCCACTTCCAGCGCTTCCTCCGCGACCCGGCGCTGACGGAGCAGCAGCGGCGGGAGCGCCGCGAACACTTCAAGAGCCTCGTCAATTCCCTGGCCACCGTCCACCCCGCCGCCGCCCCCGGCGCCTCCAAGGACATCGTCCTCCGCCGCAGGTACTGCGCCCTCCTCGATGA
>NW_008794411.1:436047-519476 GCF_000699145.1 Aptenodytes forsteri
CAGGCTGCCTCAGCCCCAGTCTCCGCCGCAGCACCCTACCGGCACGCCCCCGCCGAAGGCCCCATCACCCTCAGCAGGCCCAGGGCGGCGGCCCCCCACCGCACCATCCCAGTCCCCACTGCTGTCATCGGGCCCCAAGTTGCTGTCCCCTACCGAGCTGCCCCTATCCCGGTCCCAACAGCCACCCCTCGCCGAGCCACCCCCATCCCGGTCCCTGCCGTTGCTGTCCGCCCCACGGGTGCTGTCCCTGTCCCGGTCCCTGCAGGCACTCCCCGCCAGCCCCTCCGCATCCCCACCGCTTTTATCAGGCCCAGATGTGCTACTCTCCACCAGGCTGCCCCCGTCACAGTCCAGGTCCCTGCAGCAACTCCCCACCAGGCCATCCCCATCCCCGCCGAGGGGATCCAGGGTGCTGACCCCCAATGGACTTACCCAATCTCAATCCCTGCTGCTGCACTCATACCAAAGCCTGCCACAGCTGTCAGGTCCTAGGGTGCTACCCCCCGCCAGGCCACCCCCATCCCAATCCCCACCACAGTCCCTCACCCAGCCACTCCCATCCCAGACCCTGCAGCCACCCCCTGCCAGGCCACCCCCATCCCAGTCCTTGCTGCCAGCACAGGGTCCTGCAGGGCCCCAGGCCCCAGAGAGCAGCCCCCCGGCACCACTGCCTGTCTTCAGGAGCATCAGGTGCCAGCTAGCTTTGTTGGAGGTGCAGGGCATCCCCCCATCGCTGCCAAATGACCACAGGCGGCAGCCCCTCACCATGCTCTCCAAGAGCTCCCCTAGAAATGTCCCAAGCCGGGGGCTGTCGGTGCCTCTGGGGCAGCGGGAGCACGCCTGGCTAGTGGCAGTGTCAGCAGGGTGCTGGGCTCGGGTGCGGGGGCTCTTCCTGGAAGAGCCGGAGCTGGCCCTGCAGCGGGACTTCATGTCAGGCTTCACAGTCCTTCACTGGCTAGCCAAGCACGGTGACGGGCCAGGCCTGCAGGAGCTGGCAGCAGTGGCGCAGCAGGCTGGGCTGGCCCTGGACGTGGATGCCCGCTCGGGCTGTGGGTACACTCCTTTGCACCTGGCTGCCATACACGGCCACCAGCTCGTCATCAAGGTGCTGGTGCTGCAGCTGGGGTGCCAGGTGCAGGTGCGGGACAGCAGCGGACGCCGGCCCTGGGAGTATCTGGGCAGCTCCACCTCAGGGGAGATCTGGCAGCTCCTGGAGGCGCCCCGAGGCACGATTATGTTCCCCACGCAGCCCCTGGCCCGCAGCGTGTCCTCCGTCAGCAAGGTCTCGATGTCCGCTGGCAGGGCAGCACTGCCTGCCTGCCTCAGGCCGCAGCACGGCCATGGGGCAGCATCCCACCGAACCAGCAGCGAGAGTGACTGAGACACAGCTCCCTGGCATGGCCCTGCCAGTGGAGATGGGACCTTGGTGGCCATCCCGCAAGAGGAAGCCAGGCAGGCAGAAAAAAAAAGCTGTGAAACAGATTGAACCTATTGAAGAATGTACTTTTAAATTAATCCAATGAACCGTTGTCTGAGCCTCTCTGCCTGCCCGCCCGTCCTCCCATTTCTCCCTTTTCTACCAGTGAGAGGATGCAATGACTCTGCTGGAAGCACATCTGAACCCTCGGTAGGCAAGTCCTATGCACCCCACAGGACAGACACCAGCTGCTGGGTGCAGCCACAACCACCAGGGTTAGTGGAACCATGGGTTTGGAGTCTCAAACTCCAGTGTGAAGCTCACAGCCTGGACCCAACCGGGGCAGAGTGCTTGCTTTTGCTTACAGCAACAGATTGTTGTTGGTCCTGGGGTTTTCAAAATACTTGTTTACACCACCTAAATTCTGTGGAGTAACTAAGACAGCATCCCTTTTTAATCCCAGCAGATAAAGGACGAGTCCTGCTTTTAAAAATGCAGCTGATCAAGGTCCAGCCTTGCAGCAAGAGTCCTCAGAGCGTGACTGGCTGTGGCACAGGGCAGCAGCTGGAGAGCCCGGAGTAGAGGAGGGTGTAACACACCCACTCCATTTCTCAGCCCGTCTTGCCCACCAGCCCATACAGAAAGGAATGCAGGGCAGCACCGCAGACCTGCTCCTCCCCACGACTGCCCCAGGCTGCCCGGCAGCACCGATACCACCCCGTCCCCTTCCTGCACCTCCAGTCCCTTTCCTCACAACGCAGGACTAGGAAGTGGTACCCACATTGTGGCTAGAGCCCCGTTCCCATGCCTGGGGACAGAAAGCGTTGCCACAGGAATCTGAGTTGGGCAGAAAAGGAGCTGTGCCATGGTACGGGTCCCAAGCTTGCAGGGGGAATGCAGTTTCATAACCACAGCTGCATTTCCCCAGAGACCCCAGTCATAAATTGCCTCATAGGTGTTTATGTGATAGGAGTGGGGGTCCAGGTGCAGAGAAGAAATGTCCAGTGCAGTCATTCCTGAGAGCTTATAAATAACAAGCTGGCTTTAGGAATCTCACTGGATTATGAGGGTCCTGTAATGTACTCTGCTCTCTGATTTAGCATAAATGAGCTTCTAAACAGTCAAAAAATGCGATAGGTTAATCTTGCACCTGATCTGTCTCTCCTATAGATCCTTTATCAAGGCAGGAAAAGAGCTAAAGATACACGAGACAGGGGTACATCACTGCCTGATTGACGCTCCTGCTGCTGGTTGACCCCAGATATAGGACCAGTGGGTGTCAGTGCTTGTGAAACTAGGGCTGCTGGCTCTGTTTCAGTGGGACGCTTTGGGGCAGACCAGTGCAGTAGGTGGGACTGCTCATGTATTTGAGGCATGTGCCCAAATGCCTGCAGTTTCAGGGAGGAACGGGAATCAGGGCAGCAGAACCTGACTCTTGCATAACATGCGTGCTGGGGAATGCCTTGAGTCCTTGCTCAAGCACTAATTGAGGTCTCCGCTTCGCTTGGGGTTTATTTGAGGGAGGAACTCTTTACCGCAGAAGAGAAGCTACTCTGCCTGCCTCTGTGGCCACAAAAGGTTGGGGCCTTTTCCCAGTCTGGTTTTCTCCTTTTATAGGGGAAAGAGCTCAGTATACCAAGGCAGTGTCCTGTGAATGATCATTCCTCTCTGAAAGGACAACACAAGCTTGAACTCCCAAGAAATTCAACTCTGATGTGGCCTCTGAGCCACTGGCATGGACACCTGGAGGGCCCTCCAGGACTCGCCCACAGCAGGAAGAATCCTACATACCTCCCTTCCTCGTAGCTCCAGCTAGGGGTTATAGCCTAGATCAGCACAAACATGCAAGGTGGCTCTTGCCTGGTAAAATGCACAAGTCTTTTCCGCCACATTCAGAGCCATTGCCACAATTCACATCGTGCACCAGGCTCCCTCAGGAAACGGCTCGCTAAAGCCTTCCATGAGCCTCGGCTAGAAGCTCTTATTAAAAGCAACCTGTTGACAGGGGGTATCAGGGATGCCACCAGAGCCTTCGCGTACAGCCAGCTTCAGGGAAGAAACCCCAAAAGAAAGAAGTTTGTGAGCTGTCTAAAGCTGTCTGGTGGGGAGCACACTTTTGCTCCGCAGCCATCTACAGCTTCCAAAGAATAAGGTTTTCCCCTTACTGTCTCCAGTGTTGCTAAGACAAAGACTGAGAAGGACAGTGCTACCTTGGGATCCTCATTTTACAGCCTTTCTGTGACCTTTCTCCGTGACGCAAATCTAAGTAGTGCTTTTTTTTCCTGCACGCTGTTGCAGACCTTGTCTGTTATCTTTTCCAGAGCAATTTTCTCTCCCTAGCAGTATTTAGTTCAGCAGTCTAACAACAAGCTGTGAAATCATTTTGTGACCACTGTTTGCTCACCTGTTGAGATGACACAGACAAGCTGCTTTCTCCAGTTTTTAAATTATAAAGCAATCAGTACCAAGTCTGAAACTGCAAAAACCCTTTCCCTACTGGATCCATTCACTCTGATTTATCACCCTAGGATTACTTAGGAGTTCTTGGACTGCTAACATTGGTAATACTGCACAGCTCCTACACCCCACTTTTTAAAAGCAGTCAGTCACTGCTTGTGGGAATAACCACTCTTTTAACCCAGAAAGCCTCATCGTCCAAGTTTTCTGCTGGTGAAACAAGCAACGGACAGGGTGAAATCCATCTCCAGCCCACTGTGGAAGGCAGGGCCAGATCTTTCATCAGCCGTGCCTGGAAGAATCACACTGCCGCCCTGGAGCATCAGGCAGGCAGGGCGATGCAGGCATCGTAGGTCCAGTCCCCCAGGAATAATCCATGCCTGCATACACACACATGCGGCCTGAGCATCTCCGTTTCAAAGCACTCCGGACCTCCTTGCTACTTACTCATCAGCCTGCCTGGCCCCTTCCACACCCGTGCACGCTGCTGTTTCCTCATTGCAGGTGGACGTGGCTCCTTGCCTCACACCCAATCCAGGCATCTGATTTTGCACCACCCTGAAACACAAGACATGTCATGAATTAATGCACAGCAGGACTCTGCCCTCTCCACTCATTGCTTTCGACAACACACCTCCCACTTGACGACTGATGATGATAAAGTCCACCCCTCTGCTCTCCAATGCTTATCTCTAACCAACTGCTTTGTACTCCGAAAGCCACGTCCTTCAAAGGAGGGGGGTGTTTTTTCACGCAGTAGCCTTTGCCCATCACATACTGTCAAGCCTGTGAACACCAAGCCTTACAAAGTTATAGTAAAGGTAACCCTGAAAGCACAGTTACCCCCTTCTCTCCACCTCCCTGCTCCTGGGGCACATGCTTTGGCACCCACTCACTAGATTGCTAAAAGCTGACAGCACAGCAGAGCTGGATGTTGATCTTGATTCATGCAGCTTCTGCTAAGGTCTCAATTATGTTCCCAAACTGTGGCTCTGATTAGATTCATGCTGCAGCCTTTACTAACTGAAGTCGCACAGGTGAGCTGGCAGTCCGATGCAATTGCTCAGCTATTAATGAAGTCCCTTTGTTAGTCACCAACTGTCCTTTGCCTATAGGGTCTTTGTCACTTAAGCCCAATAGAATGGCTTCTTAAACCACAGGACTTTGCAAGACTAGTGCTTAAACTAGCAATCGTTTATGCTGAATGGGGTAAACCCAGCACAGAAGGGGCAGTGTGTCAATCTGAGTCCCATTTTGTGGCAGAGCTATTCTTTGAAGATAGGAAGCTCCTCCCACTCAGCAAATCAAAGCTTTCCCTCTGAGAGGAGCTTCCCATCTTCAAACACACCAAACATACACTAAGCTTCCCAATCAGAGAGCAGCAAACTGGTAATAAATTGCCAGCTTCAGTTTTGGTTTTTTAAAGCCTCTGGACAAGGACCCAATCCTAGAGCAAGGGTGGCATCCCAGCTCAAACAACCCAAGAGGCTTTCATGCAATTAAAAAAGTGTTCTTGGGCAAAGTAAATGAACAATACAGCAGAACATTGCTAACTTAAGCTAATGGCCAGGACATCCTTTGTATCACAGCACTTTCTGAAGCAGTGAGAAAGAAAACTTCTATAATTGAAAAAAACCCCACATCGAAGAGTTCATGACACAAAATGCACTTTTTTTCTACTGTGACAAGTGCCATTTGACTTAAATAGTTTATATACAACTCCACAGTGAGAAGAATGTCTTGCACGCTTTTAACAAGTAATGAGACAACCCCAATTGCTACTAAATCTTGTTAAAGCTAGAATTTCTCATGACTACATTTACTGCCAGTAGTACCAGATGGCAGGTTAGCAGGGTGCGTTTTACAAGAAAAAACCCAAATTAACTGTACAATTTTCTTCAGCTTAAGTTTCCCCATTAAAATGAGAATCGTTAGTCCTTCAGGGAAAAAAAATATTGACTTTGGAAACTGAGTCACACTAAAAAACACTAAAAGTTGAATTCTCAGTTTAGCTAAATTAATATCCCTCATCCCCAACGTGAGACTATTTAAGCAAACAAAGCTTGGTTTTTTATTAATAAAAAAAAGCAAAATATATTAAGATATCAACTTAAACTATTCTAGCAAAAATATTTAGTGGTAATATATCAAAGCAAGCTACCAAACCACTTTTTTTTTTCAGCATACGTGAAAACACACTTATTAAATTAAATTGCTTTCAAAAATAAAAACCATTGAAGCAAAAAATAATAGTCTCACCTCAAAAACTTCTAGGATTACTTAAGAATGTTGTTCCCTGGCCTACACATCCCCAGTCAGACGCATAACCCCCACACCTGAAGAAAATAATGGCACCTAGCCCCTTATATAGCCTCAGTGCTGGGCAAGACCTGCTTAAAAGGAGGCTGGGAAAGGCTTTGTTCTTATCACATGTAGTGGTTTTCTTTTGAGGTTAGAGTTTCACTGGGGCTTATCTCAAGAGCAGCAGGATGGTAAAGTAAGAAGAAAAAAAAAGCTAGGTAGTTTTCTGGGGATTGTTTTGTGGTTAAGAGAATATAGTCGTGTATTAGCTGTGTTAACTTTGGGGAAAAAAAAAAGCCAACTAATTTTTATCTTACTTTTAGGGGAAGCTTAAAAAGGATAAATGTGGGGGTAGGAAACTTCTAGTACAAAACATTTAACTGTTGGCTTAAAAAAAAAACCCGACAGTGAAAAGGAGAGGAAGACTTCAAAAGCTAGAAGTGGAACAAGTAAAGGAAGGTATTACAAAGGACAGAAAATCAGATAAAAACCAAGTTTTACTTAAGAGGTGATGAGTGGGGGAAGAAGTGGTGCAGTTCCTTGTATGACCTAAGGGTTGGTTTTGGCTGACTCTGGGAGAAGTGGTGCAGTCTTATGTATGCTAGCAGTTTGGTGCTCTAAGTGCTAAGGATAGGAGGCTCGGTGCTGAGGCACCATGGTGTTAAATACCTACCCAAACACAGAAGCTTCTGGTGCAACAGCTTGTCTACAAAGACACAGGTAGGTGATCTTGTGTAGGTTATGCTTTTTTCATTAGAGCAGTTAATTTGACTGGGTAAACTTTCTGGGTGGTTTAAATAAGCCTAAGGCTCGCGGTACTTTAAATTTGTATTGGATTTTGGCAAAGTCAAGACACTTAAGCGCCTAGCGTCTATCAGGACTTCCCCACTGTACAGCCTGTTCATAAAACATAAGCAAAACAAAATCTGTATTTGTGGAACAGACCTTTACCCTGCTGTTAGTTTTCTTAGCTCTGATGGCACCGAAGGAAAGAGCAAAACTGCTCATGGCAAATTGGTCTGATAAAGATTTCCGATGCTTTTGTCTCTGTGTTCAAAGGCCACAAGCTATTTAAAATGAATTTTTTTAACAAGTCATAGTTTCTGTTGTGAAGGAAACACCCATCTAAACTATTCACAAGTTCCTCCACACAAGCATGTTAGTTTGTGGGGACTGGCCTCAGTTTGCATTTCTAATGCTGCCATGGGAAGCAATCACCAAAATCCTTCAAGATGTGTCACAGCAGCTTCCCCCCTGCTGCTGGGCCTCTGTCAAAATAGTTATTGGTTTAAGTCTTTTCTTTCAGTTTTCCTGAGACACAGCTCTAGACTTGAGGAATGTTCTGATGAATCTGATACCAGAAGAGGTGTTATATGGTCTTTAATGTAGCCCAGAATATTCTAGTGAAAGTGAGAACTGCAAGAATTTGCATTACTGTGTGTCTTGGGCCTGGAGTCCCATAATAACTCAGCAGGGACCAAATAGCTTTGCACAGCCAAGCACAGAGCAGGCGTTACTGCAGGTTGTCCAAAGTCCGCGTGGGAGTTGCATGCCACTGGTAAATAGAAGAGATTGCTTACGGGAAATAGGAAGGTCTTGAGTCCTGCTTACAGAAAGGACAAGAAATACCTCTCGGGCCTTGATGGGGGGGTGTTATTGCCACAGGGACGCAGAGCTGTGCTCCCTCCGATAACAAGCACTTCACCCTCCTTATCTCCCTTGTGTTTCTCGTGCTGCCTGGTGACGGTATCTGAAGTGCAAGGATTTGGGGTGCTCTCTTATCAGAGGTAAATGAGTGCGTAGGGCTGCAGCCTTTGTCTAAAGGGATGACAGCAGCCTTGCTGTTTTGGCACCCTGTCCTTGGCCACCAGGAGCCAGCACTTAGTCCTGTGGTTTGTTTCTTCTCCTGGCCCTAGAACAAAAAGCGGAGCTGATAAGGATGAGGACAGGCTTTGTCCTCAGAGCCGGGTGGTTTGCAAGCCTGCTAGTGGCTAGGGAAGGCAGCGGGGCTTCAGAGCAAAAGCCCAAGGGAAAAGCAAATGCTGCTGCTCACTTGCAGCCTGCAGGGTTTTGGTAGAGGCTATGCAGAGCTTGGGGACAGCAACGGTCCCTCCCCTGTACCACCACTGGTTTCCTCTCTTGTAGCTTCAGTCTCCCTGTGACTTTGCCCAAGGGAAAGCCTGCCTGTCACTGTGGGTTGCTTCCTATCCCTGCCTGGCTATGCCAGCCCCTCTGGTTCAGCACACACATGCATCGATGTACACAGGCTGGGCAACCAAGGTGGGACCAGGGACCGGGACCCTGACCTGACCCCCAAAATTGCACTACATCCTGTGTCTGAGTGAGGCTGTGTCCCTTACCCAGTGTCTGTGCTCATGCCAAGTGGCATCAAGTCACCTCAAAGGCAGGAAGATCTTTGCTAGGCACGTGCCGAATGTTATTGAAGAGTGTAAAATGCAAATCCATGCAAACACTGGAAAGGGATTAAGTCTTATATAAGAAAACATATATAAACCAGTCCAACTGCATTAGGAAATAATCTTGCTCTTTTCCTTCCGAGATAGCTTCTTGTATCAAAATACTTCATCAGCTGAGTTTCTAGCTCTGTTGGTGAGTCATAACATCAGTGCCAAAGAAGGTAAAGCCTGAATCTTTTTTTAGCGTATTTTTTTTTGCTGGAGGTTTATAAGCCACAAACCTGTTAACTTGTATTTGTTCTCCTCATCTGAGTCCTGGTCACTACAATCCATAGGCAAAGAATGTACCACAGCAGTAGAAGACACTAGTTCACAGCAAGCACAAGAAGCTGACAAAAACCATCAGAAATGCCTATATATAAAGCCTCTTTTCTGGTGAGGGGGGATGAGCAATGTTGTTTCATAACACATAGTATTTATATGTCAAAACACATCTGTTTCCAGAAAAAGATGAGCCGCTGCATGGCACTGTACAAAGTTATACATGTCTTTGACTAGGTGCGGCTTAAGTGTTTTAGAGGGGGGAAAAAAACAAACAAACAATGAAATGCTCTTTCCAAGGCAGGGCAGCTTCCAGGCAAGTGGCTTTAACAAATACCGTCTACAGGAAGTCAGTAAGCCGGGCAGTCTTGCCTCCAGGTTAAGATGCACAGATGGGCATAGGCAAGGGAAGTTGCACATTTTTTCTTTGCATAAAGAATAGAACTGGTTTACTCATCTGCTGAATGGCATGATCAAGGGAAATGCAGATCTTTCAGTTCAGGAGTTATTTGCATCTGTTTTGGAATCTTTGTCTCTTTGCTTTGTAAATACGGAATAGATGATTTAAGCAAACACCTCGCAAGTCTCCCCTCTCCTTGGTTTCTCATTGCTGCCTTACAACAAGCCCAAGGTTGCTGTTCCTCATAGTGCTTGCCTATTGATTTAATGTTGGATGGCTTTTTAGCTGCTGGATGGTCTATGCTGGAGATGAGCAGCAGTCAGTCATGGATCTGTATGTCCGTGCATACAGAGATAGCATCTGTAAAGTCCTATTCTTCCTGCCTCTGGCCAAAGGGGAGGGCAGATGTAGCGGTGCTTCCCTGCACTTGGATATCTTGCAGACTTTAGCAGGTGTGCTGCTTGTCTGTCCTTGGGCTGAGATTTCCAAAGGTGCTGTGGGATTATGTGCAGTCAAGCTCTGTCAGACAGCTGACTGTTTCCTCTCTGGTGCTGAGCACACCTTGCTGCAGACTCTCATTTACCATGGGAGGGCAGTGCCTTAGAGTATGCCTCAGTGGAGTCTGCCACCTTTTGCTGACTAATGTGCTGGCGGCTGCATTAAGGTAGCCAGTTGCATTTGTGCTCTTCCGTGGGAATTGAGGGCACGCTACAGCCCATGTCATGAGTCATGGCTGAGGCCTTTGGCATGAGTCACGCTCTCCCAAATTCCTGCTTCTTGTCAGTGTGAGAAATCCCGTCTTCCCTCCTTTTTCCTTGCATCCTGCAGTGCCCAGGGCTCCCCACCATTGCCTCATTTCATCATGCTGTGGCCAGAATCTTTTTACGGACCCACCCAAGAGCTGCAAGAGAGAGCACCACAGCCTTCAGGGGATTTAGGAGCAGGATTTCTGACCTGCCCGCAGTGCTTGGTAATGATGCTCTTGCTTCCAAGCAGAACTTACTGAACTGCCACTTGCAAGTGTGTCTCTCAATGTGTGTGCATGTGCGTATTTCTAACTGGCTCTTTCTTCATTAGCTGTCAGCTGAGATGTCACCTTCCAGCCATCTGAGAAATGGCCTGTCGTCAATAATGGGAGACAATCAAATGATCTGCCTGCACTTGATACTGATTTACAGCTGCTATATTAATGGGATCCAATAATGTTAGTCTTAAACCTGAGTGTATCTTTGCTTACTGCACTTCAACTCCCAGAGAAGAGCAGAGCTTGTTTCGGACGCAAGGGAACCCTCATGACTCATTTCAGGTAAATGAAACCCTAAATCTGGCTGATAAAACACTGAAGGAGAAGGTGGCAGGAAAGGGAAGGAACTTCACCCAAGTAGCATCATTTTGAAGGCCCTTCAGTATCTTGGAGCTCAGAATGGACGGTGTTAATGTTTCTTCAAAGTTTGTTGTTACATTTTTAATCAGCGTGTTACATTTTTAATTCAAGGCACTTTCCAAATACTTATTGACAATTTTCTTTTGCCTAAAACTGAATTTGAGAAACTTGAGCCAGCTTTAATACAATCCCTTCTCACTGTGGGTGGTTCAAAGGAGACAAATTCTGGCGCACACATGTTTTTGTGGGAAAGAACTCCAGATGGCTTGAGTTTCTAAACCATCCTGGCATGTTGTATGTGCTGGATGTCAGGCTAGAGGAGAGCTCTTCTAAATCAGTCCAGCTTAAGGTTGCTGGAGTGCTTTTGTGGATACTGGGCCGGTGCAGAAGGCTTGGTCCCACCCTATTGAATGTCATTGTGGTGTATTTTCCACCAATGATTTGAGCAAAGCTCCAAAACAAGAAACTGCTTTACGGCCCTTCAGTACAAGGGAGACCCCTGCCTTGCAGGTTTTGCATAATTAGAGTGACATAAGGAAAATCAAGCTTTAAAAATGTCATAAGGAGAAAATATAAAAGAACCAACAGATGTTGTTCCTGTCAGCTGCTGGGGGGGCAGGAACCCAGAGCGCCAGTGCCCTCTGCATCTCTGATATATGAAGAAGGTGGAAAGGGTGACTTGACTACTTCTGTTCTTATCAGCAATCCAGGTTATGCTTGCCTAAGTTTTCCTGCAGCTCTCATGACAACTTGAGGATGTGCAGTCCTGGCAGTGTCACTGTACCACGAATGGGCCTGTGGTTAGCCACACCTGCAGAGCAGACAGCTCTTCAGCTCTGAGCACAGTGCATCTTGCTACTGCAGAGCAGGTAAGTGATGCCGGCCTCTCCTGCAGATGACCGTGCATCAGGGAAGCAGTTTGGGGAATGCACTCCTTCCAAAGATGCCTTTTTCATTTGCAGATGCCTTGGGAGGTACCAGATCTGCTCCAGGGACCTCCAGCTCCTGCACTCCCTTCTGACTTCAGCAGGACTAAGTAAGGCATTCCCTTCTTCTGACTTCAGCAGGACTAAGTAAGGCATTTCAACCTGAGCAGTGCAGGGCTGCCGCTGCCTTCCAGCCCTTCTGAAGCCACTCCTGTGTCCGACAATAATGGAGGAAGTAATGCTTCCTGATCTGTCTACTGTGACAACACAGATCCAGTCCTTTGGCCTGGAATGGGCCAAATGTGCAGTTATCTTTCAGAAGAGCATCCCAGGTTTCTTGGCAAAACCCAGGAGCTTTAACTTTATGGATGACACTAAGTGGTGAAAGCGGATTTGTGAATAGGAAACAAAACAAAGGCTAGACCCCCAACCTGTGTGCAGTCACCATAGTTCAAGACGAAAGCTACCTAGAAGGCATGCTCCAGTGATGATCCTTCTTCATAGACACCCCCCCTCTTATTTTTAACCAGAACAGGCTATGCTACTTACAATCTTTCTCCTCTTGCTCCCCTCACATAGGGTCCAGACCCAGCTAACCAGCTCTACTGCCTGAGTACTTTGGGGAGGGCCATGCAGATGCTCTCCCTTCCAGCTTTCCCTCACCTCTTGCACACCATGTAAACAACTTCAAGGCCTGTACAGATTTTATTCAGCTGGTTAAGGATAGGGAAAGGCACAGTTCCTCACCCCCCAAGTCCCCTTGCAGCTGATCAAGAGTTAAAAATCAAACCCAGCTTGTCTGGAGCTAGACCACAGAAATATATAAGGCTTGGGAAGTGTTGCTATCCTACTGTGATATCCCTGTGAAAAGTGTTCCAGGGCCTGTTCCCTGTTGCAGAAGTTTGCAATGTGGTCATAGATGTAAAGTAAACAATGTTGTTAAGAAAAATAAATAATTAAAACTGCCGGAGTTGACAGACCTCTAGAAAGCAGGCACTTGAAGGGTCAGTAACCTGTGGTCTCTGGTATGAATTTGTACTGCAGTAGCTGCTATAGCCTCCAGCTCCAGGGCAAGATCTCACTGTCTGGGACATGGTGTCACAGGGGAACAAGGGCAGGTCTGTCCCAGGTAACCTGGGTCTCACACTCTTGTATTGTAAGAAATGGGAAAAGGATTGGCCTGGCAGGTGGAGGTGCAGCCTGGCAGTGTACAGCAGCAGGGCAACACACTGCTTTTTACTGCTTTCTTGCAAGCGTGATGACTTTGGAGGAGAGATTAATCTTCCTGCTGCCTGGTGAGCTGCAAAGAGGAGGAAAAGATGCACCTGGATTCACGTGTTTAGAGTAGTGGGGACCTTCGATGAGGAACAAATGCAAACAGCTCCTTTGAGATGAGGCAATAAACTCTGAGGAGAGGCGTTTGCCACCTGCTAACTTAAAAGGTATGGGGAGAGGTGCCGAGGTGAAATGAGTCCAAAATAACAAAGCCCCAGTTCTCCTGGGCAGTTAACAATTTGCTCTAGTTAAATCTAATCCACTGAGAGATGAGAGAAATACAGGGATTGTCAGCTTGGGTCAGTGTTAATGAGGGAAATAAAATGATGAGACATACTTTAAATCCCACTGAAGGGATCAGCAAACTCCTTTCATCACTTTGAGATAGACAGCGCAAGAAGTTCTTTATAATTAACTTAATTCATAATTAACCTGGAATAGAGGTGCTTCCCTCTTAATGTAGGGAAAACTGAAATCAGGAAACCCTCTGGGATAAAACTGCTGTAGTGACATGTGGCCATGCAACCCCAGCTGGCATCCCGGGTGGACTGGACCTTCAGTCCTTCTTCCTGGCACAAATTTCCCTCTGAAGCAGTGCTTTGGGAGGCTCAGTGCCTGCAGGCTTTGGGAGAGCCTCTCAACATCCTGCCAAGTTGGACTGTGGCTCCAGAGTCATCCTTTGTCTTTCAGGAGCAGGCTAAGGATTTTTTTGGGGCGTCTGATTCTATTCCCCTGTTAGAATAGAATCCCCTGATTCTATTCTGTCTGCTCTCCAGACCAGCCCTGAAGTTCCCCCCACGGATAACATAGGGCTGGAAGATACCGTGGTGGTGAGAGCATTGTATTAGGCAGCCATGCAAAGGGCCGGCTAAGGATTTTTTTGGGGCGTCTGATTCTACTCCCCTGTGCTCTCCAGACCAGCCCTGAAGTTCCCCCCACGGATAACATAGGGCTGGAAGATACCGTGGTGGTGAGAGCATTGTATTAGGCAGCCATGCAAAGGACCTTTGGTGCACAATGGTCCAGAGAAACCGTGTGCGACAAAACTCTTTGGGGGGGTTATGACTACTCAAGCAAAAAGGCAGAAACTTCTCGGATGAGACAAACTAACATGTTACAAGAGAAACAGGAAGAATCAGACACATGAACAGAGGTAGCGGAGGATTGCTTAAGGTAAAGTCCCCAGATACTCTAAGAGGTAGAAAACAGCTCTGTGTGTGTATATATAATGTGTATATCTATTAGGCTATAACAGCATAATATTTAGGTCGCAAGAGTAACCAGGGACTATTGCTGAGACCAAGATCCCATCCAGACAGTATTGACACAAATATTCCCTAAAGACAGTGCAGGAGAAAGATGCTGTCTTTGCCTGATGAACTGAGAATGAATTTACAGAGACAAGAACAAATCTTCCCTAAAGAAAGCACAAAACCCCCCCTAACTTACAGCAAACTGTAAGCTTGAGCTCACACTAGAAAAGGGTGAGAAGTGTTTCTTGTCATTATTTTACCAGTATAATCCCTGCACTAGTGAAAATGAATTGGAGCTGTTTTTCTCCCTCCCTGGCCAGCCTAAGTGATTTGGGTGTGTGTTCCCACTGGTGTGATGGTTGAAGCAGTTGTGCCCTCCCAGGGAAGCACATGTACAGCACTGCTGTGCTGGAGCTGAGGCCAGATGCCATCTCCAAAGGAGGAGAAAGTTACTATTTGCTCTTTCAGCAAGAAGTGGGGCCTCTTTCTCAGCAACAGGATATGTAACATCAACAACTACCAGTCTGTGTGGGTTCAGTGCAAGACCAACCAGGCACAGATACTGAAGAGCCAGCAGTGCTGGCCTCTGCACCCTGTGTCACGCAGGCTAGAGAATATACCGTACTCCTTGAGTTAGCCAGCAGCAGAGATGTGTTCTCAGACCTTCCAAAAACAAGGGTGAGCCATTTCTAATGACAGGAGTGATTAGCCAGGGATATGACTTGCCAGGGGCTAGGGTGTATTTTCTCTCGTGGAAGATTAAAAAGAGTAACAATCAGCATGCTACATCCTTTTGGTATTTACTTTTTTCTAAAGCAAATGTGGGGCATTTCTAGGGAGTTACAAGAAAATCAGACTGGCCAGTTGTCTGGCTTCAGCCTGTGCAAATCAAGAGATGAATTAAGAGTTTGGGCTGGGGACCTGGTGCTGGGCAGGGCCCCAGGTCCTCAAGCAAGCCTGCAAGGCCGGGTGCTGGGAGGGCACGCTTGATTTTCCCCACAGGGGAAAATTCCTCTGGGCATCACCCTCTGGATGAGCAGGAGATGACTCCTCTCCCTGCCTCTGCCAGAGCTGCCTGGTGGGTGCAACGCTCTTCCCCAAAAGCATGTGAGAGAGCAGTAACTCCTGGAAATGGTAACAATAATGCTGTATGCACCCCAGCTACTCCCTCTCAGGGCCTGTACATATTGCAAACCCTTGCTACAAGCCAGGTAAAGCTAACTTGGGCTTTTCTCTGCATTCTGTCTCCTGCGCAGGGTTTCTTCTCAGAACATCACCTGCTGGTCCTGGGGTGCAAGAGCGGCTTGCACAGGGCAGCATCTCTCTCTGCACCACACCACCCCCCCAGGCCTTTGAAGCGCACCCTAATCCTCTGCCTGCCTGCTGTGAGCTTTGCGTTTTTCCTTAGGCACAAAGCTCCCATCCCAGGAAGCAGTGTGTCGGGGCCGAGTCCCTTCTCTGCAGGCAGTGCAAGGTGTTCCCTTCCTCATGTTGTGCAGAGGGGCTGGGGTCACCCTCGATGGAGTGGGGCTGGGAAGCGTGGCCTTTCTTTGCAGCTTGTCTCCCTCTACAAACTCTCTGAAAGGCAAGGAGACCCACTGGGGAATTTTCTCCCACTTCTTCCCACCGGAGGTTGCAAAAGGGAAGAGGTTCTTTCTTCTGCCTCCCCACCATTGGCTTTAATCCCTAGGAAAAAGGGAGGGCAGTTGGGTATCTCAGCATTGTAGTCTGAGAATAAACGCTTTACTGATTTCACAGGGTGCAAGACCATGAGTGTTTTAAATCAGGGGCAAGACCAAAGGGTTTGTTGTTAAACCAATGAGGCTGCCAGTGCAGAGCACTCAAGGAAAACAAATAGTGCAGTCTCCACGTATTATTAGAAAGGTATTTCTCTGTCTGAACAAAAGGGTCAGAGGAGGAGATTTCAGGCCAGAAAAGCAGCTCACGACAAATGTGCATTTCAGAAGGGGAGTTGGAGTGGCCAATGCTATGGCACTGCATGGCCCCAGCACCAGAACTCCCCTCACCAGCAGCTCTGTCTCCAGAAATGCTGCAGCACTGAAAGGAGGAGAAAAGTCTCCAGGGATTTCAGAGCTGAATGGAAAACAAATACAAAAACCCAACCGACCAAACAGAATTTGCTCAACCCCTCACACGTGGCAGTGAACAGGGGAACAACTGCACAGTAACTAAGGCACACAGAAAACAGGCGCCTAAAGCCTATCTATAACACGTGATCCCAGCTAACATCATGCTAGAGACTGGGGCAAACTTAAGGTGGAATTACTTGGGCTTTCTCCGAACTGTCCGTGGAGGGGCCTGTTCTCGGTAGCATTTGCTGACTGCACCAACTCTGCTCCTGCAGTTAACTCCCGATTTCAGCGTGGCTCTTGCTTATGCGTAGCATAGCCAGGGAGTGAGTTGGAGGCCAGAGCATGTGCAGGATTTTCCCTGTAGCACTTTCAGTCAGCATTTTGCCCTATTTATACACCCTAGTCACAGGGCTCCAATTCAGGCTTGTGACTTTCTAGTTCAAACGCAGCTTGGCTTTGATTCATCCAGAGTCATATGGGATGCTGAAATGCCACGTGAATGTTCAGAAATGGGTCTGGGGGAGATCTGGGGCAAAGGATGGTGTCAGGAGTCAGGATGCTGTTCATATAACAGCGAGCACGCTCTAATGAAAAGTTCCAGCAGCCTCCTGCAAGGCAGCATGTTTCCTCCCGCTACCCAGCCATAAATTCCTGCGCTGTTTCATAAGCTGCCCTGTGCAGCCCTTCCTGAAGTTATCTGCAGATAGGTATCTCACAGGCTAGTCATGGCTTAACCAACAAGTAGCGCACTGCATTTATTTAGCAGTTCTGACTGAAGTTTTACAAGTGGTATTGTGAAGCTGCATATCATTAATGTCACTTCGTGTATGAGGGAAACTGAGGCACGGAGGCCTGAGGACCCTGCTAAAGCCAATCCAAAGCTATAAGCAGCACCCAGCTGATCCAGTCACACAGACTCACAAAGCACCACAGCGGCTCCCACCTTCACCTCCCTGCAAAGACCCTCGGGGCAGTGATGCTGTGCACTTTTAAGGGATGTAGTAAAGGGGAAAAGCAGGCGTTAAGGACTAGCTGGGAAGGCAGCCTCCTTTCTTGCCGGCTGCACTCAGCCCTGTCTGGCCTCTTCCTCCGCTAACAAAGCATTTCTCTTTTCCCTCTGGAGTCTTTTGCAACTGGAATGGAACCAGCGAGATCACGCTACTTTTCAAAAGCTGCAGCCTGAATTCTCACATCTAGTAGTGCCCCACACAAACAACCTTAACTTTCAGGCACTTTTTAAATGCTGGCATAGAATACAACAAACCCTTCGGTTTCATTTAACTGCACGTAGTGATGATTTGTACCCAGGGGCTCCCCTCAGTCCAGGCTCCTTGCAGGCACGAGGCTGGGCTGGGAGGATGCGTATACACGTATTCTCAGAGGTAGTCACTTTGCAGCAGTAACATGAGGACTCCAACTCTGCTTTTAGACAGGGATCACTTAACAAAAAGCAGCCACCTAGCTGCAGGCACAGAGCCACACTCGAGCTCCCGGGATAAGAGCCAACATACACTGCATAGCAGCTAGAAGAGCTTACAGTAAGGATTTCTAGGATCACGCAGAAGCAAACAATCACTAGCTTTTAAAATCACACACATCCTGCCTGCAAAGAGCAGTATCAATAGAGATCTCCCGCTGCCCACTTTAAATGGCTGGGAAAGCTCCAGCCCCAAACAGCTGCAATTGATCCCCTTCTTCAACCCCCTCCATCATGTGATGGTCCTGCCCAAGTGATTTAAGCTGCGGGAGCCAAGAGCTGAGTCACGCTGGGTTGTGGAGCAAGGTGCTCGGGGGTGTCCTGTCTGGTGGGGCCGGTGTCTGCAGCATGGAGCAAGTGAGTGCCGCCTTCAAGCTGGACCGCTGTGCTGACCAGGACTAGGGTTTGCTTGTGTGTGGGTTTTGGGCTTGATGCCAGAGGTAGGAGGAGAAAAGGATTAGCTGAGAGGAAATGCTGGGCTGATCTATGGCTGTGGGAGGAATAGGTAGGGCTGACCAGCCGTTTTTCTTCTCCTCCTCTTATCTACCGTGTTATTTAAGTGGAGAAGCTGTTCTAAGGCATGTTTATATCTTTGAGTACTCTAAAGGTTTGGGACCATTTGCAACTCTAGAATTTGCATATCCTTTATACTTTTTTTTTCCTTAAACTTTGTATTTTCCTTCTGGAAAATTTGGGTACAGGACTGGGCTAACTCTTAATGCAACAGCAGAGGAAAGCAGGATGGCAGTGTGTTCTGACCTACCCCTGCCCCCCTAACTTTCCTTTCCTTGAAAGACCCCCAGGCACTGAGGCTGTGTTTCAGGCTGCTCTCCAGTGCTGTACTAGAAACAAAGCCAGAAAGCAGCATTAGTGCCATGACTATAAGCAGTTTAGTGACTGGGGGGAAATCTGACCTTAGCAGTCTGCTGTGGGCAGAGGAGGGAGTAGGCATGAGGACAAGCACCGTTGGGGCTGGGTGGCAGTCCTAAAGTCCCCAGGAGCAGCTGGCGTCGGCGTGGGCCTGCACAAGCCAGGCAAGGAGAACTAGCCCAAGTAAACAATACACCTAATTTTAAATTAGTCTCCCTGCCTTATCTGGGATGTGGTTAAGTGGAGTTCAGCATAGTTGCACCTGGGCCTGGAGCACAGGCAGCAAAGCATGATCTGAGTTATGCCTGACCTCACCAAACAGCATCTTCCTCTTAGCTGAGGGATGCTGGTGATGTTAACTGCTATTTTGGGGTATGCGGCTGGGGGAGTGAATAACCTGGCTCCAAGAAAAGGATCAAGCCCTTGTCTCTGCAGCAGGAGCTTCCCAGGGGGGTGTTTGTTCTGCTTTACTGGGCTGCAACCAGAAGTAGGCTCCACTGACCCCTCTCTCTGTATGTAGGCTGCTTTAAGTGAAGACAAGAAACTTTTCTGGTGGCTCCTGTTGCTTGGAGACCCACCTAGGGAAGGGGGACAGACCTAGTGTTAGAAAAGCTCCCTAACTAATGTTAATCCTATGCTAATGGCTCTGGCCACTGCTGACTTGAAAGCGCAAGCTTGCTTGCGAGGATGTCTTCTGCAGCAGCTGGTAAATCAGTGTCTCTACCCTACTCTTGTTACACTGGCTTGAATCGCCTCCTTGTCAGCTTATGTTGCTTAGTGGGGTGGTAGACCCCAATGGGGTGGTGGCTGTGAACGAGGATTCCCTGGCAGAGGGCTGACACAGGCAGCTGGCCTGACTCAATGCTTCCTCTAGCACAAAAACCACAAATGCGTTTGGGTCTGCCAGAGCTGGTTTGTGCCTTGGCCCAAGTACTGTTGGTAGGCTTGCCTTGGGACAGACTAACTTCTGTGGTTTGGCCCTGCAGGGACTGGTGGTTACTCAGCTGGACATCCAGCCTGGCGAGTGCATCAAGGTCAAAGGCAAGATCCTGTCTGATGCCAAAGGGTGAGTGAGAAGATGGTGAATAGATTGGTGTGGCACTGGGGGAAGCCTGAGCTCCTGCTGTGTGCTGACAAGCTGAACTGGGTATCTGGAGCTGCTGAGCAGGCTCCTCCTTTGCACTGCCTCTCTGTTTCCCCAGGTTTGCTGTGAATGTGGGGAAGGACAGCAGCACCCTCATGCTGCATTTCAACCCTCGCTTTGACTGCCATGGGGATGTCAACACCATTGTGTGCAACTCGAAGGAGGATGGCACGTGGGGTGAGGAGGACAGGAAGGCTAACTTTCCCTTCCAGCACGGTGACAAGATCGAGGTGAGGCCCTAGGGGTGTGTGCAAGGCCCTGGCACGGACCACTAATGGGCCAAGGGCACAGCTTTTTAATGCTGCCTTGCACTTCTGTGGTGGAGAAGGAGCAGGCATGGCAAGGGGACTAAGCAACAGGGGAAGCGTCTCGCAGCTAAAGCCAACCCGCTGTGTAGACCTGCTCTGCTCAAGTCAATGCCCAACAGCTCAGATGCGTTAAGTGCTCCACTCTGGCCTTCCTTTGCAAGCCACACAAGTAAGAGCAATTAAAACACTGACCTGAGATTCAGGCTGGGTCTGTCTCATCCCTTCGTTGCAGAAGCTTGGAGCTGCCCTTGGGCAGAGCAAATGAGCTTCCTTCCCTCCATGCCTCTGCTGGGCAGGGAGGAGGCTGAGCTAGTGAGCGTGGCCTTGACACCTGCAGCCACCTCATCTGTCCTGCCCGCAGACTGGAGGTAGTGGGGAGTGAGGCTTGTCAGCTGTGATGTGTTAGCCTTCCTTCTTGTGGCTCTCTACAGATTTGCATCTCCTTCAATGAAACAGAAGCAACGGTGAAGGTGCCTGAGGCGGAGTTCCAGTTCCCTAATCGGCTGGGTATGGAGAAGATTGAATACCTGGCTGTGGAGGGTGACTTTAAAGTCAAAGCCATTAAGTTCAGTGAATAGCTATAGCTTGGTTTGTTTTGTTCTCTCTCCCCTGCATAGTGAAATAAACCCAAACTTGCAATGGCTGCTTCCTCTGCTGTTTTCTGCTCTAATCTGCTTGCTCCTGTGTGTGCTACAGGGGTGGGCAGTGGGAAAGGGTATGTGTTTCTCTATGTGCCTACTTACACTGTGGCCTTGCAGCTGGTACTTACTTAGACCACATGCCAGGCAAAGCATGATTTACTGTGAATAAAGCTACCTTAGCAGTAGTTGCTCCCTTGACCCTGTTTGCTGCAGTGGGTGGTCCCTGGCTGTTTGGTTTTTCAACTCTGGGACTAGTCCCAGCCAGGGAAGCTCAAACAAGTGTATGTTGGGCATGCATTGTGCTATCTCTGACCAAGAAGTGCTGCTCATGTGTCCTTGCTGGGGATGGGGGACTGACAGGGAACAGGGCATGGCTTGTGCTCTTGCAAGTAGCTTTGCTTTCCAAGAACACGCTCAGCAGTTGGGTGCGTTGCAGGCTGGCGCAAATCTATTTAAGGAGTAGAGAAGAACAGGCAAGTCAGGCTATAACTGCACTTGCGAGGGGAAAAGACATGGAGTGTAAGGTGAAGCCTGACAGAAAGCTCAGGAGTGAGGTCTTGAGAGGATTCTGGCTGTCTATGCTCCTTCATGAACTGTGGTCTTGACGCTGTCAGAGACCCAGTATCATGTTGTACCATGAAGTCAGTGGCTTAGCAATATGGCGGGTATGGGTAACAAGCCATGTAGCAGCCTGTGGGTCAGTGTCTGTAACACTTGATGCTAAGCTCCAGATGCAGCCTGAGGGCTGTATCAGACGGGGTTACTAGAGGTACTAAATCCTGAGTGCACCAAGCACAACTAGCTGCAGTTAGGCAGATGGAAAAGAAAAAGCTTAGTAAACAGTCTGTTCTGCTTACAACCTCTTTGCTCGTGCGATGCCTTGGAGTGTTTCTGCTACTGCTATTCCCCAGCTGCCTGCTAGCCATGCTTACCCAAGACAGGGCTCGAGTTGGGACTGCTGCGGCATTTGAGGACCTGATGAAAGGTAAAGAAGTCCTGCCTGCTGTGGAGAGTTGGGAGCCTGGGCAGGCTGCCCAGGTTTGGGGGTTGGCTCTGTGGTTACTGAAACTAGAAGAGCGCTGCTCAGCTGGTAACTGACTGTGCCGGTGAGGTCTTACTTAGCCAAATGCTGCTGAAGTGGTGGAATTTGACTCTTGTTGGCTAATCTCTCTCAGCAGGGCTGTTCTAGACCAGGTCTGCATTTGCTGCTCCTTTGAATAGCTGAGCAGTTGGTCCAGCTGCTTGGGCAGGGGCAAGACCGCTCTGCAGAGTATTTCAGCTGTTTGAAGGCTTTTTATGGAGTGGCTGACAGGCTGCAAGCCTGTTGCCTTCATGTCAGCACAATTGCTGCGTGGCAGTAACACTGTCCAGATCTGTACTGCAGCAGCTGCCCCAGAGCTGGGCATCCCATGAGTGATGGGGGGATTTGCTTTGGGGGGTGGGCCCTCCTGCTTTACTGGTGTCCTTTTCTCTGTGCTGTCTGATAACCCTTGTTATGGAGGCCTTCTTGCAGCTCTGGCAGAAGGCCATGACTTGTAGCTGTCTCTTGCCAGTCACCCTGTGGGCACAGACATGGCGATTGGCAGGGCGCTTCCTTCTTCCTCTTTGCTCTCCAGAGCTGATGCAGTTAATGATAGCAAGGGACTCGGTGTGCAAACAAGCAGGAGGCTTTCTGGGCACCTGTCCCTCTGGTGAGGCAGGGGTGCCTGGGGAACACCAAAGGGCTCTGCTGCAGTGTCAAAGTTCAGCAAAAGTTTCCACTATGCACCTGCTGGGAGGGTGGGGAAGGAGTTGCTGTAATCATCTCCTGTGTGGGAGTAGGACAGAGATAGCACGCACCCTGCATGGCAGGAGCCTGGCCGTACTACAGGACTAACTCATTTGACACTGACAGGGGCGCAGATAATGGTGCTTGTAATTCCTGTCCTGCATATACTGGATTATTTACAGGATAGGATGTTAGTTTTTAGAGGATAGGATGTGTTTACTAGGCAAAGGATGAGACAAGTCTTGCTGATGCTTTGCCTTGTGAAGTAAGTCTTGATTTTTTTTTTTTGGAAGGCTATTTGTACTTGGTGTCGGGGTTGGGGAGAAGAGGATGGCTTTTGTCTTGTTTCCCCCCTCTATCCCTATGTTAACTATCTGACTGAAGGTGACCTAAATGATGAAGTGTACAAGCACTTAAAAAGTACAAGGCCCTTATGTTGCAGAGGCACAGGGGAGCTTACAGCTGGTCCCTCTGCTGTCTCTGTTCCTGGCTGCCCTGATTAGCTGAGGTTTATGTCTGTCAGCACTGACGAGTAAAGCTGATCTCATTTTTGCCTGTTAGGCTGGCAGTCCTGATTTCTAGGTAGGTTAGCCACAAGTGTTCCTGACCGCTATGCTCAGGGTACAAATAGTGCCTTCACAGGGGCCGCCCCCCTCTTCCACTTTCCACAACTGTTAATTAGGCTTGTCCTGCTTCCTAACACTGGCAGCTACCACTAAGGAGACCACAAAACAGGAGAAAGGGTAGGAAGGAAGCATGCCTTTGCCAGCACTTCCTGCCTCTTCAGTTTTGTTCTCCCATGTCCCAGAGCTATAAATACTCCTGTTCCTCTAAGCGACACTGGTAAACAGGCAGAGTAAATGCAGAGTGCCCTGGCTGGCTCCTAGAGTGATGATAAGACTTCTCTTCCGCTAGAGCGATCAGAAAAGCAAGAATGCTATGCCCTGCTGCAGGCAGGGTCACAGTGAATGTAAAAGCAGGGCTTGTCCCTGCCAAGTATGCTCTCCTGGAAGTGCACGGTGAACTCAGCTTGGCAGTATCTCCGGGAGGACCCTGAGCCCTGCTTGCTTTGGGGAGGAGCAGAAAGCACCACAGCATGGTCTAAGGGTGTGGGTTTCTTTTTTATTTCAATCCTGCAGTGTGTGTAGTCAGTCTTGCAGTCCAGCAACACGTCCTGACAGGAGCCAAGAGCCTACAGGAAGAATCTGCCCCTTGGTTGCCTGAACACTGAGGCTGAGGTGGGGGGGGAACAACACTGATCCCTGTTGAGAGGGATGCATCTGCTGAATCCTGTGAGTTTGCTAATCTGTACTCAGCCTCCATCCCTGGCTATTCACCAGGAATCAGAGCTGCACCACTTTATTTCATTACAGCATCATGGCGAGGGAAAATGGGACCTTGAAAATCTTGCAAAACAGCCGTGAGGCTTTCTGTTGTAACATGGAGATTTAGAGTGGATATTAGGAAAATTTCTTCAGGGTTGTCAAGCATTGGAACAGGCTGCCCAGGGAAGTGGTTGAGTCACCACCCCTGGAGGTATTTAAAAGATGTGTAGATGTGGTGCTTAGGGACATGGTTTAGTGGTGGGCTAAGGAGAGTTAGGTTAACGGTTCGACTCGATGATCTTAAGGCTTTTTTCCAACCTAAATGATTCTATGAACACAAATTAAATGATATATGTTACCTCCTCATGTCTAGGAAGAGGAGAACAAACACCCAGTTCCACAAGAGACTAGTTTGGAAACAGTAGATGTGGCAGGAATTAAAACCTCATGTAGGACCTAAAAGAGGAGTGATGGGTAAGACAGACCAGCAGCTTTGTCTTCACGAAAAATGACTTCTCCCTGAGCAGTTCACATTAACTTCATTTGACAGAAATAGGCTATCATCCAAGTGACTCTGCAGCTACATAAGCATGCATGTGACACTGTTCGTCACAGCTTCAAAAGATACTTGCAGGACACTGTGCACCCAGAAACTGTGCATGGTGTAAGTATGCACTGTGTGTGGAAGGAGAGTGCTGGGGTAAGCAGATGGGTGACCCAGGTTGCTGTCGGAAGCCAGCTGGGTAGCTTCCCACTGGAACTTACAAGCAAAAAAGGTGCAAAACAATTTCTTCCAAACAATAGACATAAGAAATTAACCGACATCTGTTGTCCAAAATGAAAAGGTGACCACCAGCTAGCCTTGCAGTGTGCTGACAGTCACATTCTTTGTCTCCTCACCTCCTGCTCCCTTGGCCCTAGTTTCAACATTTACAAACCGAAGGGAACTTCTGTCACATACTTTCAGAAAGCCAGCCTCAAACTGTATGCATTACCTGATAACTGGCCCCCCCCTTCTGGTGCAGAGCATAGGAAACCTTAACCACACAATTCCCCTTTCCTGTAGCGTGATGGAGGTCTGAGCACAAGGCTAGATGCTGCTGGTGTGGGATACCAGGCCCTTGGGGTCAGACCGGTACAGACCACGGTGAGCTGTCTGTAGACAGGAGCCAAGGGATGAGGGCAAGTCCTGCTACGTGACTGGGGGACACCACTGGGTTTGCACGCCATGCTGAGACCCCCTGGATACGTGCACCGTCGCATCCCTGCATGCTGGGGCCCTCCCTCTGAGGACACCCCTGTGGAAACCAAACCCCCAACACGCCTGTTTTCCAACAAACCGGGATATTTTTCCCCCTCAACCCCAAGCTGGCTGCTCCACAGCGGGTGCAAGCAGGGAAGCACAGGCTGCAAAGCCTTCCCACGTGAGGGAAGAAATGTATAAAAATATATATGTATGTACTCACCTTTTCTCAGCAGGCTTCAGGCTGAGGTGCGCATCCTCCTGCAGTGCCTTGTGTGGGGCTCCTGGCCGGCTGCCCCTGAGCCCTGCTGTCCCTCGTTAGCCTTGACTATGCCACAGGTGCTAACTGTAAAAACACACCTGGAGGGGTGGGCAGCAAGCCCTGCTATCATTTTTGGAGATTTTGGTGAGGGATGGGTTCCGGGGGGTGTCCTGCCATCCCCCCTGCTGCGCACTGCTCCCTTCGGCAGCATGCGGCAGCAACAGATGGTGAGGCAGTTGCAAAACCAGTTTGGAGAGCCAAGAGAAACTTCTTCAGAAAGCCACTTTCTCCTCCTAAACCTCCCGTGATGGCTTCTCATTTTCAAAATGCCATCCTTCTAAGCTTGCCTGAATCCTTTTTTTAATCACAATCTTATTTTAGCTCGGCAAAACACTTGTGGCACAACAAGCTGTGCAACAGCAGGTCCCTCGTAAGCCGTTTCCTCAGAATTTGGTCACACTTTCACCAGCTCTTATTCTCCCCAGCTGAATTGTATGTTTTGTTTTGGGTTTTTTTGCATTTCACTCCTAAAAATTCATTTAGTGCTAAAATGAACATCCACAAAAGAAGTACTGCTGGCTTATCTCGTTTCATTAGAAGGCTATCCACTCACAGAGCAACCCTAGCAGAAAGACATGGTCTCAAGCTGCAAATCACAGAGGATTTGGTCACACTTTCACCAGATCTTATTCTCACCCGGTTGAATTATGTGTTTTGTTTTGGTTTTTTTTGCATTTCACTCCTAAAAGTTCATTTAGTGCTAAAATGAACATCCACGAAAGAAGTACTGCTGGCTTATCTCGTTTCATTAGAAGGCTATCCACTCACAGAGCAACCCTAGCAGAAAGACATGGTCTCAAGCTGCAAATCACAGAGGAAAAAGCTGCCTGGCTCACATGTACCATGTTTTCTTTACGGTGTAGTGGAAAATGAACCCTTTTTCCTAATCCCAAATCCTAATCCAGGCAAAGATGCGCTAACACCCCCTACAAGCCCAGCAGAGGGTGCTGAGCCATGCCAGCTCCAGCTCCCCGCCATCTTGCAATGGGCAATGAGAAAGAAGATTTGTTGCAAAGATTTTTAGCGCTAACATGCAGCAAGCTGCACAAAAGTCAGAGCTCCCGCTGGAGAGGTTGTGTTACTGCATGCACGTAAGCAACAGCATAAGCTGCATGCGTATAAGCATCTGGCAAGCACCCTCCGGACTACTTGACACTCTGAGTTCAGCCTATTTCTGCAGTTTGTATTGAAGAGGGACAGCAGAGTCTGGCCAAACCAGGCAGGAAAGGATTGTCTCCTAGACTGAGACCACTCTGGCCACATAAATACGTTCAGTTGCACAACACAAATGATGTTTGTTCAGTAAGGCATTGCTAGAAAAACCCTGTAATACACGAGAGGTGTATGACACTTAGTTTACATGCAGAGGCATGAGCAACAGTCCTGTAGGAACATAGCCAAACCATAACACCATGCGTACATGGTCAGCGTACATCCCCTCTGGAGGGGGTATAAAGGAAGAAACAGCTCTTACGTGAATCAAGCCCAGATGTAAACACTGGCTTGGTGGATGGTTGAATAATGCACGGAGAAACCTGGGGATCGGGTCTCTAGATATGCCCCTAGTTTGTTCATACCAATTTAAAGCATGGGCTCTCCTATGAAAAGGTCTCTCTGTTTCCCATTTTGCAAATGACAAGTCACTGCTCATGTTAATATTCAGGATTTGTGTGGAGTGAGTATGAAATGCCATCCAGTTTGGTTTGCGTGCTTAATTACCAGTCTAAACGATCACGACAGCAGCTGAGTTGTAGAGATGATGGATCAGGCCTGACACATAAACTGTTTTGGTGCTCTGTTTGACCGATTTTATAGGTAACCTTCACAAAAGATCTTGTGTATAAACTTACAACCAACAGACCCTAGCATGTAAACACTCTTTACTAGAGTTAGTCTTGAGGAAAGCATCTGATGTGAATTCCTTGTGACCATCAATTGCCGAAGGGCTCTGATAAAAAAAAGCAAATTCTAAGTCGGATGACTAGATTTTCACGGCGCTTATATCATGTGGCATGGCATGGCAGAGCAGGCTGTAGGCGCAGCATGTTGCTAAAAGCATGTGAGGACTTACTGAGAGCTAAGTTTAAAAGACCTGCTTCAATACCCTGTGCAATAGACAGCATCACGGTGCAAGTGCATGCCTCCATCTTTTTCTGTTCCCCCGTGCTAGGTCTGGGTGCTATGACAGCAATGCAGTTTGATTACTTTCAAAGCCCAGGAAAAGTGCACCCCAGCTCCCTAGTGCCAAGGCTACAGCCTGAGCAGGAGGCTGTGGAACGAAGATTTATATCTGCCTTTTCCCTGAGAGGTCCCTCAGAAACTGGCTGAAAATTGAAGAGAACAATTTAAGGAATGCTGACTCAGGAAAAAATACGGTCCCACTCTCTTCCCTATGCCTTTTCTGACTGGCCTCAAAGGCAAAAGCCAGTAGCACTGGGTAAACTGGAAGTTTTCTCTGCAAGTGAGATGTTAACTAAGAGTGAGAATAGACAATGTGGGGAAGGCAGATTGGGGAAGGCTATTACACAGTAATAGCCTTTAGTTGCAGAGGGCTGCATCCTAAGCCAGAAAGGCACAGAAAAGAAATAAGCAGAATAGAGATCCAGATTCCAAAGCGAGAGATAGTACCGGGAAAATGCTATGTTCCTAACTGTAATGTGCAAACACAACGTAACGTAACAGGCAATGAGGCACCCCGTTGCTTTTGTACAACTAGCTTTTACGTTGAACTGGCAATGTATGTCAAAAGTGTAACTGCTTTGTTTTTTCCTCAAGCTAGTGAAGTGAGACTGTGCACTTCACTCTGTGCTAGGCATCAACTGTAGCCAGCTGAACGGGCCAGGTAGCTGTCACAGGATCCTTCAACAGTCAACGGACTTCTCTGGAGACCGCTTGGGAGAAGGTGCTTGACTCAGGTACTCTGAATTGACTCGGGGAGGAGTCTCGTCCACTGTCACGTACAGAGGGAGGCCACACAGGCTGGCCGGTGAACTCAGCCGGCGCTGCTGTCCCCGCAGCAGGGTGGGAGGTAGGGTATTCCACTCCAGTATCCCAAATAGATGTTTCAGTTCTAAAAATAATGCTCATTTTTAGCAAAAATGCTCACCAGTTGAGAACCACTGTTTGTTGCAAGACGTGTTTTGAATCATTTGTTTTTAACATGCTGTAATGTTTAGACCCTGCTGCAGCTGCAAGGGGAAATACCCCAGCTCTGGAATGCACAAGACTGCATTTTGGGGAAGGGGTAGCAATGCAAATCGTGCTTGCTGTATCTAGCTTACTGGTTTTCTCCATAGCAGCCACATAACTACAGATTCAGATCTAAAAATCTCATGTAGGCAGACCCAAAATTCAGATTTGTTTCAGTAAGTTTACAAGGACTAGACAGTAAGTGTAAAATTCTGCCCATGGTATTCCTGTCCCATGAAATCATGTCATCACTCTGGGAAATGAGTTTCCATTATACTCTAGTTTTAAAAACACAAGAGAAAAGCAAGGTGGGATAAGGAGCAATGAATAGATTCCCCTTTTTGGCAAAGGCACTGAGAAGTAAATCTACTGGCTTGGCCAATGTTTAATTACCTTTAAGTACATGTCAAGATGTGCTTCTACCAAACTTAGCAAAACTTGCAGTTAGGGAAGCAATTGTACGAAGACCGTTTCCCTAATGATAAACTTACCAGTGCTTTCAACAGAAATATGGGCTTTAACTCATTTTTCACCTGAAGATCTAAGCTGTTATAAAAATGTCAGTAACTTATCACTTGCCTCATTAGCTGACGCTTGTGTGGCCAGCGGGAGCACATGTAGGACTTTCATCATCAGCACCCAAGCTGGCTGGACCACAGAGCCATGCCAAACTTCTGAATTTCCTGTAAACCACCATGAACCCTTAACCTCAAAATTTTTAGCTGGCAACCCGACAAAAGAAACTGTTTTACACGCTATTTAGTAAAGCCTTATATACCACCACCACAAGGCTGGCCAACTGCCCACCACTTGGAAACACTTGACTTGCAGTGTAATGCCAGCACGCAGAGTGACGATTGCCGTCAATCATGCATCCCATGTGGGCGAAGGTGGCTGGACCTCGCAGCGTGCGCAGCCCAAGGTGCTCCCCCTGAAGACAGTGCTGGTTCCCGGAGCAAACAGGCAGACCCCGCTTGGATGGGAGGCTCTTCCTGGCCTGAGGGTAGACTGCAGGACTTCCTTTCTCTGCAAAGAACTTATTAAATGGAAAATGCACTGTTGGCCGGTCTCAAGCTGTTCACAAAAGCCTGCCAGATTTGCCAAGTCTTTCTGATTTGTTTTGGTAAGCGGAGGATGGAAGGGTGGCTATAACAAAAAAATCTAAATGAAAACAACTTTTAAATATGATAAACTAAACTGAAGTACTGTGTAGGGGTTTTTTTTAGGACAAATTAAATGTTTTGATTGGCTTGAAACAGCTCCCCCCACTGTTTTCCTGAAACTCCACTCAAACAAATAACTATTCTTGAGTGACTCCAACAATACTTTTCCCTCCAATTTTGTTTTTGATTCAGCTATTAAAGCATAAAAATCAGTTCCCCTGCTCAGGGTTCTCATGAAATGCTGTACGAGCCTGAACTGCATTCAAGCTCAGAAGTAATGAAAAGGGTATGTTTGCTGTGATCACAAGTAATTGGCTTGCTGCTTCAAACAGCATTACAAAACCAGGCAGATTTTCTTTTGGGTATCGGAGAATTGATGCTTAGTATGACAGAAGGGCACTGGCATTTTCTTTAGTCTGCCAAGCTGCCCGTGGAAAAGCTATGATGTGAGCTATTAACAAAAAGGGGCTTTAAAACCAGCACTGAAAGCAGTGAATGTTGTAGTTTTCAGTCACATGCTAGAGTTGAAATTCAAAACGGATGGCCTTAAAGACTACATGACTAAAATCTCTGCTCTGGTCCTCGTGGCAAGATAGGATGGGATGAACAATGCAACACCCTGGAGAAAGCAGAAGCTTGAATCGCTGCTGCAGCAGGAAATCTCTGCAAGGTTAGAAGAGAGATGACCCAAATCTGGCTCATCAGCCACAGTGGTTATCTGTTCATGCAGCTTCTAGCCATTTAGTTTAAATGGCGATGCAGCTCGTTAGAGAAGAAAGCACGTTCCATACAGAAAAAGGGAGTCTGCCCCAATCTGCTTTGCTGACTGCAAACTGGCAGCAATCCTCTGGCACTTGTTAAGTTGATACGGTAAAGTTCAGTCAGGCAAATTTAGTTACTCCAGGTTGCCCTGACTAGGAAATAATCCAATAGCCTTTATGGTAGGCTCTTGTCTATCTAACCAGGGTGCACAACGTTATCACTACATGTGCATGATTTCTGTGGGTAGGAAGAGAGTATCGCATTTCAAGTTAATGCCTCTTCTAGCTTGTAAAATAATTTCTGATTAAGTGGGTTCAGACAAATGAGGTATTGCTGTATGAAAAAAGTCCTAGTGTATGTCATCCCTTCACAAAAACAGGCCCATAAATAATGTCATTAGAGATCCATCTCACATCTCACAGAAACGCATTCAGGCTGCAACGGTAACACAGATCATGAGTTAGATTATTCAAAACAAAGACAGACTTCCCCCACACTCCCGCAGTGAGTCCAGACCTGAGTTCGTTATTTCATGCTAACTTGGAGTCCTGAGATGCAGGTTCTCATAAAAGTGTGTTTAAACTCCAGAATCAGTGGATCACAAGATCCAAAAAAGGAAAGATTGTATTTTCCTGGTCAAAAACTCCTTCACAAGGCCACTTAATGGTATATTTAGCATGCGTTGAAACAGGTTGAAGCTTCTTCTGGTAGCCCTTTATTATATTAAAAAACAACAAGAACAACAGCAACAAAACCATGAAGAGATGTTCCAAGCTAATGCATGACTATCTTTGGGGTTCCCTCTTTTTGTTAAGGTTTTCACAAAATACAAAATTAAATGTCTTTTCTACATACAGAACAAAGTAGAATCAAGTAACTGATCAGAGTATGTACAAAAACTTACACATTCTGTCTTGTTCTTTAAAAAATATAAATATCAATAATGTTCAGAAGAATGGGTTGGTTTTATTTTTAAGGCTTCATTCTTTTAGATCCTTCATTATTTAATGAGGTGCCAGGTAGGCAGGAAAGGGAGGGAAGAGAGGAGGTCATGTTTTTTATTAAAGATAATGTGATTAATTCTCGTGAGACTCTTCCTCATCTCTGGCAGGAGGAGATTTCCCTCCACATTGATTTAAGTTTCCAGGAAGCAAAGGTGGAAGGAAAGGAAAATAAAACCTTTATTATTGCTATTTTTTTCCTTCATTAAAATCTTGTTTTAAACCTATCTCTGTTCATTGTCTTTCTAGAGAACCATCTGCCAAGTACTTGGATTAAATAGACTCGAGCAGGAGGACTATATCCCAGGTCCACCTGGGAAAGGTTAGAGTGAGGAAGAGACCGCTGGAGGGGTTTTACCATTGACCCCGGCAGAGGTAGCAAGTGCTGCAGCTAGGGCAGCTGCTGCTGTTGCATCCCTGGGCATGAAGTCTGTGGGGAGGCTTTCCATCAGGCACTTGAGCTGTTCCTGACCCAGTTTGATTTTATCGTCTAGCTCTCGCTGCTCTATGAGGAGCGCGGACTTCATCCTTACAAAGTGCTGGTAGTCCTGGAGCTGCTCCTCGGAGAGGTAGTTGCCCAGGATCTCCAAGACCACCCGTTCTCGACGGTCAAGGTTTTCCTTCAGTTCCCGGGCATCTTCATGCTGGCCAGCCAGCAGTTTCCTCTTCTCGTTCAGCGAACTCTGCAGACACCAGAGAGAGTGCTTCAGTATCAGCAGCACCAAACTCACTGATCCCCCCTCTCCTTCCCCCCGACACCATGTTTGCCACCTCTGGGGGAGGCGGGATGGCTGCTAAGCTCCCAGACACACAGTCAAAAGCCTGGGGGAGGAGGATGAACTCCTCATTGTGGATTGAGTGTGAATCCCACTGAATCAGACTCCGAATGTTCTAGTCAATGTGGGGCAGAAAGCGCTCCAAGAAAGTCAGTAAAACTGGCTTGAAAGCAAAAACTACCAGGAATATCTGGCTTTGTTTCTCACAACCACCCAAAGAAGGTTAAAAAGTGGCTTCAACTGAGGCAAAAGGCGGTGGGTTGTTCCATGACGCACAACACCATACAGCCTTTCCTCCTGCCGTAGGTCACAGACATGCTGTCCCGAAGACGGCCATTCTGTTTCGAGACAAAAGCTGCAGGACCTGAGGCATTCATACAAACCGGGACCAAGATTCCCAGGGAAAGAACCACGTTTGCTACTGCTTATATGTAAGCGCTAAGACACCTGCCTTCCTGTGAGCCTTTGGAGGTCCTAGCTTATACAAGCACGTTCTTGTGCCTGCTGCTGTCCCGCGTCCCGAAAACGGCCAAGATGCTATGCTTGTGCAGATACGTACCCGCTCTTCACTGTTGGCATTTTCCCCTAGACTACTCAGAACGTTCTCTACGCGGGCCAGGCGTCCCGAGAGGGAGAGCAAGAGGTTCACCACCTTATCCAAATCGCCAATGAACATCTTGTACTTCTCAAACTCATTAGGTTTGCATAGCTTGCTGATCAACAGCTCCACCTCCTCTCCAAGAGCATTATTCATCTTAATGTCTGCAAGCAGGCCTTCCTTGGCTTCCTTCAGGATTTCCAGTTTGTGGGTCAAGCTCCCGATGAGCTCAGCCTGTCAGAAGGGAAACATATTGCCACATTGATCATTACCATGATCACCCTGGTCATATGGATGACGACAACGAGAGGATATGGCTACGGCTCCTGAGGAGCAGGGTCAAGTCAGCAACAGCTGACAAAGGAGACATTAAGGAGGAAACAGAGAAAACTCTGAAATTCCACATCTAGGTGACAATCTGAATACCCGATGAGACTGCATGAAGATATATTTGTTCTACCATCAATGAACATTTACAGAAGAGACATCTGATTCGGTGTACCATATTCTGATACCCAGCTACCTACATCTGAAAGATGCAGGTTCTTTTAAGTCTCCAGGTGAAAACAGCTACAGCCACATTTCCTGCATATTTCCCACTCCCTGCCCCAGCCTGAAATTTCTTGTTTGATGTTATATTTTTTACGACCCAGAACTGTACAAAACAACTGGCAGAAAAATGAATTTAAGCTGTATTAATGGCATGACAGCAGGCTGAGCTGACACTTGCTAGTTACATATGGCTTAGCAAGAAAGAAGGAATTGCTACGTATTTCCCCCTCCTATAGTACTCTGAAGCTACTGACTGCTCCTTACTCAGCCGCCTCAGTGTTGAGGTGCAAGCCTCAAATTCAACCGTGACCAAAAATCCCTGCCTGTGCAGGCACTGCCTCACACAGAGAGGCATCAAGCAAGCATTTACACCAAAGATGCTCTAAATTTGCTTAGTGACTGAGCAAAGACATGGAGAGCACACACCCATTTTGTGAAAATGCTGGCAACTGTTTCACTGCTGAAGAAAAGGAGGCCCCCAGGGTTCAGTTACTCCAGAAACAGCAGTGCTGCACGTGTGCTGGAGATCCTAATTTCTGTTAGGATTTAGGGGAAAGACATATACAAAAGCAGAAGTCTATGGCCTGGGGCTTGCAATTCTTGCTTCCATTTAGTCAGAACTGAGAGCATGGAGAGCAGGAAAAGGTCTTCATGCAAGCGTCGGGTATTTTCAGTCTCTTCGGTTTGTGCACTGCTGAGGCACCATTAGACGTATGGTAATCTGCTCTGCATACAAACACTGCACGATGAAATACAAGTAAATCACAAGGTTGCCTGAAAATATTCTCTCAAGTTTACTAACACAGTCTTCTTTCCATCAAAACTGACAGTAATTTCAAGTAGGAAGGCGGTCTACTTCAAAGGAGAAAGGATCTTCAAACCCAGGTCAGACTGGGGGTTGCTCTGAATTGGCCCTTGTCCCCAGGGGTGGCCTGTCAGAGTGGGGTTTAATAGGCTGGTTTCGCAGCCGGGAAGTTAACAGCACTGTTTAGGCAGACACCACTAGATGGTACACTTTGCGTGCATCCTCTGGAGCATGTGGTTTTGTGGCTGCACTACAGTCCACTGCCAGCTTCCACATATATGCAAAGGCTGAATAAAATGCGAGTAATATTCTCTTAAAACAAATGTCAGCTACCAGGCTTATGCTGGAATGACTGCTAAGTCACGCCGTTTGTTAGCAGCATAGTTCAGGGGGACAGGAGAGCAAAGGTGGTACTAAATCCCACCTGCTAGGATAAGGGACAACCAAAACTCCTTTACTTGGATTCTCCCCTCAGTAGGACAGGTAGCATCCAGAGACAAGAACCAACACTTGCCCTTCCCTGTGCCTACGATGCTAATGCCACCTTCAAAAGAAAGATCCGAGGTCCTTATCAGTTGATTGTTGGACCAAATCCTGAGGAGCAAAAGAAGGGATCCATTTTCAATGATTATGATGCCGGTGGGAAAACTCTATAGCAGGACTCTACAGGCTGGACACAAAGTCCGGCATTAACCTCAACAGGTTTTCAGGAGGACCGAGCTGCTCAGAACTGGCTGTTCTTCCCTGCTCCGGGAGCTTTGCTCAAGGTGCAGACCTGCCCTCCAACCACAGCAGGAGGCTACGGGACTGCTGGGAGTGACGAACCTTTGTTCTGAAGGCATGGGAGCTGGATGGGGACTGTGAAATACTTGCTTTGTGTTCATTAATCAGTGACTCTCCGGCAATCCCAAATGCCAACCGATATAGCTCCTTTGCATACTTACAATGGAAATGAGCTTGGTTTATCCAAATGACCTCTCAGAGTAGCTGCCTTCTCAGATAATGCCTATGCAAATGTTATTTCACCCAGACCATGAACAAACATGCCAGGCAGATCTTGCTGTCTGGGCCTAATCACTCCCATCTATTTTCTGTTTTCCATGCAAATGTAACCTTTGAGGCCTGGGACTTGTCCTCCACGGCAGGACATCTACTTGCAAGCCTGTCAGATGTTTGCAGCATGTCCACCGACTCCTTGGAGCAGGACCCTCGCCTTGTTTAATCACGCCCTACCTTTCACATGGGTATAAGCAGGCAGCCGGTTTTGAAGTGAACAGCACCCCAAGAATCGAGTGCTACAGACATGGCAGGGGCTACCTTTGAAGCTGGGTGCTCTACAACCAATGGCTTGGGCCGGATAATTAAAGCAGCAGACAAAGGCCTTAGGCAAATGCTTTTGATTAGCAACACATGCATGATCTATCTGTCTAGACTTGCTACCCAGAATCTGTGTAGGACCACAGAAATAAGAGATGGCAGGCACGGCGAGTGTCTCTAACCCATTCCAGTGGCACGGTATGACAGCTCCTAAAGACTTGACAGGGTCCTACCTGCACCTCAAATGCTCCACAAAATAGGGCTAATCTACTCACTTAGTACTCATAATTTGTGTTACAGAGCACTTTTTGATGGAGGTCCCATTCTAGCTGTCATTGTATTAAAGCCTGGGGTAGGGAGCAGATTTTGCTTAGCAGAGAAAAGCTGAGAACAGAAACAGTAAGGCAATATGAAAAAGAGAGGTGAGCTCTCCAAGTCAGGGCTGCAGGACAAATTGCATACTCGCAAACACCACTCAGCCTCACATCTTCTCTCTGCTTTTTTACACTTGGCATGGGGATGAGGACCCAGAGAGAAAATGTGAAGTTGTGCTAGAGAGAGACACGTGAATTCTCTGCACTTTGACAGAGAGGCTGATCTTGGGAGCCTTTCTTTCAATCCATGCCTGATTTCAGTGCAGGAAGAATTAAGTACTGTATTTACAGCATAAGGGACTTGCACAAATATTTGTATCCTTCAGTATGTTTAAACTCTGCTGTTGTACAAACAACATGAGATACGGGCTGTGCTACTCTGTCCAGTGCAATGTAGGATGTTTTAAATTTGCAGGCAGGCAGGCACATCTGCTTTTGACACGAAGGTAGTAGGTGTGTGAAGGGAGGCACAGACAGGCAAGTACCTGTTTGTGGCTCCTTGGGATGTGTGAGCTTCGCAGCATGTCTGTAATTAGCAGGTAACCAATGTGAGACAACCACAGGGACAAATTAGAAGGCCCTGCAAAAGCCCTGGAAGACAGAGCACCCAAGCCTACAGCAAGAACTGCAGAGGCCATTCCTCAGTGAAATGTAGCCGCAATAAGAGAGGAAAGTGTTTCCTCCTCTCCTGCCCTGCTCTCCTCCCACCCAAATTATCACATCGAGGTTGCGCTGACTGAGCGGCTGAGGTGCACAGGGCTTTCAGCAGGTCAGTGAAACAATGAAGTGTGGGGCAAAAACAGTAACCAATGTTTCTTTGGAGGCAGGGAGTGCAGACAGCAGGTAAAATGGGTAAATTGGCCTCACCGAAGAGAAAAATCCTAGGGCGAAACCTCATGCACTCAGACAGTGCAGTCACTAGCTGGATTCTGTTCCTGTTTCTAACCCGAGCTGTCCTTGCTCAAGTCACTTCACCTCCCCCTTTTCCTTCCTTGCTACAGGACAGGGACTGCCTCTTACAATCTGTACGCTCAGCATTTGGCGTAATACAGGCCCGCCTCAGGGTTGTGCAAGATTTGTACTCACATTTGTGGTGAGTACTCAGATTAGCTCTCTTCGTTCAATCTGGGTCACCCTAATGAAGCTTCACAGGTGGCCTAAATGCACCCAGCCCCCACGCAACTTGGGACTGCCAAAAGCTGACATCAAACAGAAATGCACTTTACTTCAGGGCTTATTATTATTTCAGGAATGTAACCGGCAAATGGTGGTGTGTGCTGAATTTACCTTCTTCTCATTGATGTCCAGCAGCTCCTCTTCCTCACCTACTTCTTCTGGCAAGTCCTTGATTTTATTCAGCAGTTCTGCTTTGGGTGCTGAAACATTGTAATAAGCAGGACAGGTGACCAGGGTTACAGGAGCTTCCTTTTCTTCTCTCCTACACCACATTGAAGAAAAAGGAGGAGTTCAGTCTGAGCCTGACTTTTTCCCATGCCTAGATCCATGGTTTTCCAGCACTCCCTCTTTGGTACCTTCCTAGTGTTATTAACCACAAAGAAAATGGCCGATTCCTGCCATCAGAGGGTGCCTGTCAGCTGCTTTCATCTCTCTCCCCTGCACAGAACAGCGCAGCTGCTCTGTTTAAATGTTGACCGGTTAACAACTCTATACGGGATCAGATCCTTGCTGAAGGTAAATCGGCACAGCTCAGCTAGTGATGGCTAGACTGACGATCTTATCTGGCATGATGCATTACAACTTATTTCTATATGGTTCTCCAGCTGTCACTTGGGAGTCTCCATCTTAAAAAAACACACTGGAGGACTTGGGCTGATCTTTGCATCCCCCTGTAATAAGTAGGCGCCCACATCCCTCCTTCCACAATTTGGCCTCCATTATCTTTCTGCCCGTCACTGTTTTGGTCCTGATTTTACTCTCATATCTCTGTTACTGTGCTTTGGACTGAATTTGGACAAAGGTTAAGATGGCAAAATCAAATAACATCTCCAGAGATGGTTCATTTCCTGTCCAAGCTCAGCTTTGTTTTCTACACAGCCCAGAGAGGTGAGCTCAAAGGCCACACATTCAGCCGAGCTCCTGAGAAAGGGCATTCAGAAATGCCCTGCCAGTCCTCTCGCCTGGGAACTGAGAAACTCACTCTCCGCCAGCGTCCACCTATACAGATGCAGAAAAATTCAGCACAGGCTTGTCCTTAAAAGCAAGCAAGCAGCGAGTTCTGCTGCGACATTAGCCTACAACCCCAAAAAGAAGTGCTTACGTGTCATCTTCGACTACTGTCCTGCTAGCTGTCTTCTGCGTCATCTTCCTTTTCATGTTGTTCTCCTTCAGCAAGCTGGTTCCACTGGGAAAAAGCCCTTCCATTAAGTCCATGGTTGTCTTCATTTTGGAATCTGGATCCAAGATATCAGCCAGCGACTTGTCTTTATGGACAATTTCTTTTGCTAGAGCCTCTGACTTAATATCCTCTGGAGTCTTTTTCTTTGTCTTTACTGGAGGTGCTGCGCTGAATGTCCCGGAGTCCAGGTTGCCATTTTCTGACTCTCCGGTGATGACTGTTGGCTCTCTGTGGTTGCCTTCAGGTTGAGTTATGGGCTGTCTATCAGCGCTTTGAGACCCTTCAGAAGACGCAGGCCCTTCAGAAGAAGCAGGTAACTGGTGCTGCTTATCCACAGCAGGTGGAGAGCTAGTCCTCTTTGATGCAGATGGCGAGAGGGGCCAATTATTTTCACTGATACTGGTGCCCAACCCTGTTATCTCCCTCTCGGCCAGGGCTTTGGGAAAGCTTTTGAAGCTGCTATGGACAGAAAAATTCTGTGAGATGAAGATAAACTTACCACACAGGACCATTGTGAACACACGGTGAAGGCCTAAGACAAGTAAGTTTTCCTTCTCTCTCGCTTATTTTTGTCTCTTACTTCTCACTTCAACACGGAAGGACCCACAGTATGAAGCTACTGGCACCAGAAGCATATTGTCCCCTCAACCTGGACACTGCTGTTTTGTCATTCCAACACAGAAGGAACTAGTGAGTGACAAGCCAGTTTGTTTTCTGCTCACAGGCTGGGGACGTTGAGTCTCACCACCTGGGAGTACCATCCTGAGCAGCCTATACTCATTTGTTCTTTTCATGTTGGAAAAACCAATCACTACCGCAGTGCCAGCCAGATTCTTCCCGGATGGAAATCAGAGCAGCTCCTTGGGAGCGAGGGAAGCTGTGCCGAGTTAAACCAGCTGGGCACCTAGCCCAAAGTCCTATCCTTCAGGAAAAATTCACTATGGAGTGTTACTGTGACATATTTGTGTTGTCACTTCTTGGCAGATGGTCACTGTTTCATAACAGCACTATTTTGTGCCAGGTCTAAAATGTATTCTGGGAAGCTCTAACTGTTTGGAAAAACTGTCATGGATTTTCATAGTTCTCTCTCAAAAACCAGTAACTGGAAGGAGTCAGCAGCCATTTTAACTCTTCATGCTGGAGTGAGTAAGAAGCAACTCCACTGAAATCCATACGGTAACTGCAGGGAGAATGAGACCGGGATAGTTTCTCACCCATAACCCGCTTTGCCTTGCTTACTAAGCATCTGTCAGTGCATCTGCTGATGGGCTGCAAAGCCTTTTGCCTTCTTGCTTTGTGCCCTGCCCTGGCCACATCATTTGACAACGCTCTTGGCAGCCAGCAAAGCCTACCGGCAGCGAGGCTGTTTGTCTGTCCCTCTCCCCTTATAACGTGTGCGCTTCTCTGCAAGCTTCCCGCTCAGCTAGCAGCTGTGGGTGGGTCGTCACAGCACGCGGAGCTGTGGAGGTCAGTCACATTTGTCTGGAGCCCCGCATATCTTACTGTATATGGCCCTACAATGCCCGAGACGCTGCATTACAGCCCTCCCTTACCTCACTTTGGCCTCCTCTGTGAGCCTGGTGGATTTGTCTCCAGCTGCCCCATTCCCCTCAAGCACCGCCGGTGGGGGAGGAGGTAGGAATTCCTCCGTGCCGTTTGCAGAAGTGCAAGAGCTCAGCTCAGGAAGAGGACGGGATGGCAGTGAGGGTGAGAAGGGTGAAGCAACACCACCGGGCTGGGAAGGCATGACAAACACCTCGTCGTCTTCATCGTCCTGCAGCAATGGTGGGGGCGTGAGCTGCAGGCCCGACTCCGAGATCCGGAGATGGGTTGTCCCCGGGGGAGAAGGAGTCTCTGGGTCAGAAGAAGTGCTGCTCTGTGTCGGCAGGGACTGCCACCTCTGGGAGAACTTTGGCCCAGCCGCTGGAGGAGACACCATAGCCCTCGGGTAGCTGTTGTCTTTGAATGAATGAGCCCACACCACTTTGGGTGGGAGGGACCTGTGAAGCAGCCCGGCTTTCCTTCTCCACATCATTTCTTCCGTGAGAGTCTCGGGGGATCTATCCTGGACAGCATCCAAAGACTGTGCCTCAATATTACCGTTGCCCTCAGGGGGAACAGCATCTCGTTTGGCATGGTGCTGTCTCAGAGCCTGGCCATCACCTGCACTCTGGAAGTCTGAGGGAGCCTGGGTGGGCGTATTAGGGGAGGACTGGCCAGATCCAGAAGGAGTAAGGTTAAGGAACAAGGGTTTAAAGCCTTGCTTTTGCTCAGGATAGTGACTCCTTGCCTCTGTTGGGGGTGGGGCAAATGCGGAAGTCCTGCTATCTGGCCTGGAAAGCTCTGAGAGCTTGTGGTTCTCGGTCAGTGTGGCGGACCCAGTGACAACCTCGCTGCTGTGGTGACGATGGGGATAATAACCTGTGAATGCCATTTTTTCTGAGTGGCTTCTTTCTTTCTTGCTGAAAGACCTAAAAACCAAGAGACAGACCATGATAAGATTAGTAATTAATCAATGAGCAAGAAAAGCTATTGTGCACCTCCTTAATGAGCAAATTACACAACCATATCAGAGGCCCGGGTCAGTGCCTGCTGATCTAGGTGAGGTGCAGTTGTGCTTTGAAACTGGTAGTAAAATCCAGTCTACTAATGCTAGGGACACAGAGCCAGATCCATTCCCACTCACCATCTCCCATTGTTTTCAGCGTGTGCTAGATCACACGCACATGTGCACACATGTAGCAAGCATCACAGCAATAACTTAATAGAAACAATTTTAGGAAAATGTAAGTGCCTGGCTTCCTTTCCAGCTTTGCTTTGAATTTTGTTTGTTACAGATCGGGCTAGTAGCAACTGCTGTAAGAAAGACTACTTGATATTACCGACCATCAAACTCCATTCTCAAATGCTGATAATTTTAAGAATTTCAGCTTTATGGGCCAAAAATTCCCATAACGTTATCTGCTCCTTTTGGAAAGGTGCCATTGAAATGATTCAACTGTCTCCGAAAACAAAGCGAGGCCAAAAAATGCACTATTTTGAATGTGGAGAAAAATAAAAAAAAACTCTTACAACCTTGGAATCCTGTTAGAAAAAAGAGCTCCGCTCACATAGGCAGGTGTTACAAAAAGCAAAGCCAATACACTTCAACTGCAAACGGATGTTAAGGCTGCAAAGCCAGCAGATTAAATTATTCCTTCCAGGTCTTTTAAGATGTTCTCATGTGAGTCTGAGAAACAGTGTCGGGCATTTGAAGTGAGGATCCTGCTCAGAATACATAGCCAAACCTACTTGCCCCTAGGGCTATTTAGCTGGAAAACAAAATGAGCAGTAATAATAGCGCTAGCAGATGCAAGAGAAGATGGCCTAAAAACATGAGGCCATACCATAAAACAATAAAATACAATAAAGCTCTACTGCCAATATATTTTCTGTTCTTGAGATGCATTGTTCAAATAATCCAACACTGCCAATCTGTGCTGTTTGAGACTTGGGCCCCAAATTTGCTCTCAGATGTACTGGTACAAATTATGAATAACTGTCAAAGACATGGGTCGTTCCGGCTTTATTCTGGTGTAACTGAGAATAGAATTTGGCAGCCTTTGCCTGGGGGTGGGGAAACTTTCCAGACAGACTGCTCTTGGTATTGTCTCTGGTTCCTGGACAGTAGCAATGTGTATTCTTTTCAGATGCTCAGTGTTTGTCAGAAACACCAGATGGTAATTCTCTAATCGAAAGATCTCTCCTACTGTGGAAGCAGTTGTGGATTCTAAAACTGGTGGAGCAACAACCGTTCCCAACAGTGCTTATGAGAAAGCTATTGTATGACAACTGGGGAGTAGCGTAAGAGCACGGAGCCTAAGTCACAGAGCACGTGTGACCGGACCAAGTGATTGCTGACCAGGGTTTCCATAACTTCACTATCTGACAGTTTTCCTCCTTCAGCAAAAGAGGTGGTCGGGATGGTCCCATCTCCTCTCCAGCACATTAAGCAGCTGTGTCCTGAAGAAACCTGGAAGCATAATTACTACTGCCTGCTATTGCCTTCCCTGAAGGGCCCGTGAATGGAGTACGCTGCAGACAGCGACAGGATGGTGATGGTTAGAACTGAGAGGACTGTCTAGAAAACCAGCTATTTTGGGCTGACAATCACAGGGCGGACAAAGACTGCATCTCTTAAGGGATGGATTAAAGATGCTACAATAATCCCATATGACCCAGACTGTGAAATACTCACTCACACTCAGGCAGGGGAATGTTCAACAGTATCCTAATAGTGGAACTCCTTCTGTGAATCATTGGCACATGGGTAAGGTCCTGGTCTACCTGTCCCTTTCAGTCTGCAGAGGATTTGGATCTCGTTCACACTGAGAGTTAAATGTAAAACTTCTACCGGCTTCAGCAGTGCATGATCAGAGCCCTCTGGCTTCCGAAACTCATGCCCATTCTCTTTCAGGTCATTTCAGGTGCAGTAACATAAGAAAAAATCACTCGGCAGCTGAGGCTCGCAGGGAGTGATTTGCAGCCTGTGTAGTGGGACCCTGTGTCCTCAGAGCTAAGGGCTTTTTCCTGTCTTCTCCCATCCTTTCGTTCTATCTTTTGGGAAATCCAATTCTGATCAAGAAGGGAAAGCAACCTCACATCTCCCAGAAGAAATGTGCTTGCAGAGCATGCAGGATGCCTACGCAGCGGAAACATCATAAAACTGTTAAGTTAATACCAATAATCTTTGTGCAGTGAAGCATGAAAATGAGAAACCTACATTTCGTGCCCCAATAAACTTGTTTTCAGTCTGGGTGTTCAATCCCGTTACTTGGAAAATAGGTTGGGGATAAAAAAAAAAAAGGAAGCAGCAAGTAGTTATTGAGAGGAATGATGAAATGCCATCTCTAGAAGAAACAGGGAGGCAGGATGAACTTAAACAGCTGTATTGTTCTCTTAGGAAGAAAAATGGAAAAAGTTATTCCAAATCAAAGTGAACGTGTTTGTTTTAAATAATCATAAAAGGATGTGCCTGAAGGCAGACTGAATCCCTCTAAAACAACATTTATGTCTTCTTAGGGGCAAAAATGGCCAGCCAGTCAGAAGTAAGATCCAGCTAGACTAGGAGCCTTCCTCTCCTTCTAGCTGTCGCTCCCTGACCCAGAGCTGCATGGTGAAGCCTTTGGAGAAAGCAGTGTTAACTCCCACCGTGACAACAGAGTGGGATGACATTTACTGCGAGTTTGTAAGAAACAGAGCTCCTTTGTGAATAATTTAGTCCCTTTTGATGGTTTTTACTGTAAGATGAGTTAGCTGTTTGGACACTCAGAGCTTAGGGCAAGCATCTATTTAGTATTTAAATGTAAATACAGCAAGATCAACTTAAGTTCTAGTTAAGTGCAAAACAATCCACTGCTAAGTGGATAGTTACATAAGTCCTAATATTATGAGTTTTATGATTACACTTTTCTATTTTTAAAAACATTTCTCTCTCCCCTGTTGCTGAGCAAAATATCCTGCCTGCACAAAGGAAAGCAGCCTAAATGCAAGCTCCCAATTCGGCAAGATAAATGAAATCTCCCGGTTTCAGTCCATGCAAATGTTCACTTGCTTTTGGGGAGGCAGCACCCTGGACTGGAGAAAACCAGACAGAGTGGGACATCAAGGTATTTTTTCCTTTAGAATCCTTCAGTTATGATAGCATCTGGACGTGAGTTCTAACAGCAGATCAAACACATTTTGGAAGGCACGTAATTGGAAATTTGCTGCAGAAACATGCTCCAAGATGACATGAGGAAGACTGGATAGTGAATTAATGTCTATAGTGAAAAAAAAGCTCACAGCAACTTACTCCTCCTAACTCTGCTGGGCACAGCACACCCAGAACTGTGTCCGTGCAGATGTTTTCTCTAGTTTGTCACAACCCATCTGTTTACATAGACAACACAGGACAACTGCTGCTGGCAGCAGGATGGCAAGAGCTGATCCTGCAGTGACAAAGGGGACATTAACATATACCTACCTGGCTCCTGCGCTGACCACATAGAAAGGATCTCTCACCATGGGGCCAAATTCACTGCTTTCCCTTCTCAGCAGGTCCTGGAGTGCAAAGAGAGTATTAGCAGCGAGCAGAAAGCAAAACATAATAACAAAACACTGATGCTTCCTAGTAAGAAGAGAGCACAGCATGTGCCATATACAGATGGGAGGAAAACTCTAGCGTGGCGTACCACCCTCCAGCACCCTACTCCTGCTTAGAGGACCTGTCTGCCTTTTTCGGGGTAGATTGTGGACAAACAGGCAGACTTATTCAGAGAAATGTTTTTTTAAAACCTCTCAGCAAGTTCTTGCCTCTTCTAAAAACATGCTCAACAGTACCAGTGGGACCAGGGTGTTCACCTCTGTTTTACATGCAAGCCAGAAGCTGAGACATCACTGAAGCACTCTTAACTGGGGAAGCTAAACAGTGAACAATCCGTGCCCAAGCCCAGTGCCAAAACAGGACTGAAAGGCTGCGGAGATGCCGAATGCCACAAAGGTTGGAAACTCCAGCCACAGGCAGAGGTGCTGCAAAACATCACAAAACCTAGCACCTGGTTCTTCTGAAAACCAAAGCGCAGGAACTACCTCCTCTTTAGGTATTTATGTCATCTAAAACCAGAGAAATTTTGCAGCTGAAATACAGTGACTCTCTCTGCCCTAGAGCTCCCACCATAGGACACCAGACTATTATGAGACATGAAAGCAAATGCTAAGCCTGCTTTTGAAGAGGTTGGTATTTTCTCCTGTACGATCTTTTCAGCAGAGAGCATTTCAGTGCCCCCCTTCCCCACACCCTTAGTAATTTGCTTTTTTGGTCAGTGTTGCTGCAGAGGGAGGGTAAGTGCAGATCTTGATTTAGGAGTCCAGGAGCTGGGAGATATGCAGGCTGAGACAGACTAAAAAAGCAGAGAGGAAGGAAGGCTGAGAATGCGTTCTGAAGACCGAGAGCTAATAATTCCACATGGCTATCAATTTCTTTATATCTTTAAACAAATTCCTACAGTGACATTGCAATGTGATTTATACGCAGTCTGAAAGGAACGTTAGACACTGTACACAAGGCCCTGAAAAACATACAGCGAGGCAGGGAAGTCTGCTGCTAAACTGGAATAAACATTTCCCACACAAAATCTGAAAAGGCCAAAAAAATTTAAAAAAAAAATCACCCTGTTGCTTTGGCTTTGTCCCCCACTTTTATAGCTGTGGTTTTGTATTGGCATTTCCCACAAAATCTGAAAAGGCCAAAAAAATTAAAAAAAAAATCACCCTGTTGCTTTGGCTTTGTCCCCCACTTTTATAGCTGTGGTTTTGTATTGGAGGCAGATCAGAAACAAACCTAATTAAGAGAGCACTTAAACATATACTTCCCTTTCAAACAGACACTTATGGGTTGGTGTATATATTTGAAGTCAAACATGCTTGCTTGAATTAGAATTTAAGAACAGGATTTTCACAAGTGCCTTGCTGCGTACGGGACTAAATTTTCATTCCAGAAATGGATACAGCTAAATCACTCTGGGTTACAGCAGTAAGGGCTCTCCCCTCTGCTACACTTGAACTAAGACCTTGTGAGCAGGTCTGCATGGCTGTTCATCGTCTTCCTCGAGTCAGCCTCCAACAGGCAGAAACTCTGGTTTGGCTGCTGAACGTATGCAAGATGAAAAATGAGCCAACAAGGGGGAAATAAAGATCTTAAGAACTACCCTGTATGTCCCCTGCCCAAGAGAGGGGGCTGGGTAAAAATGAACTAGGGCTGCTCGTCGTCCAACCTGTCATTTAAAAGTACATTTTAGTGATTTTTCTCTTTCTCGATGCCTATTCTTGTTGCTGCTCTGACTGTTCCGGGAGGCAGAGAAAGAGTCGCAGCTTGGCCTTCACCCTAACTTTCTTAAGGACTGTCCTCTTACTGAACGCAAGACTTCATGATTGGCAAATGTGACAAAATTGCACAGGTGAGCCTGATGCCTGGCTGGTGTGGAAAAATACTGATGATGGGATGAGACAGCACCGGTTATGGAAATGCATTCCAGTCACTTGATATTCACAAGCTGCTCTTTTAATTCTATTTAAAAATGCAGCGTGGGATCTGAGGTCTGTCGAGGGAGGACATTTAGAATGAAGCACACAATGAGTTTGGGAGGACGGCTCCTTCCCCCGCACCCCGGTTTGGCCTGTTTCTGAGACGCTGCCCAGAGACTCCTTTACGTTACTTGACTCGGTACCACTTCATTGCACCTAGATAATCTGTTCTGGGCCAGTAGCAAGTGCAAGAGTATAAGATGTCCTGGATCTCAGCTGCCCCGTAAATATGCGAGACTGTCCAAACACTCAGACTATTTGGAGCGAGGAGCCTGTCCACGCATTTTGGTTGTTTCCTCCCTTTCCCCGTGATGAATGGAGCCTGGCGTGGAAACGAGGATGGGGCAGCAGACCCACCACCACTGTAAATCCGTGCAGCTTAACCAGTTGCAGTTACCCTAAATAGATCTGAAGAGATTTCAGCCAGCTGAAGAGCTGGCCTGGGCAGTTGTTCTTTAAGAAGTTAGCCTGTTTCTACTATTTACCATCATCAGAGTCAGTCGGATTCCCCATTTGTGACATCAGTGCAAAGCTCCCAACCGCCAAGCAGGGGATGTGGAAAAAGCGGCCGGGGTCTCCGCTAAGTTTTCTCTGCAATGTTTCCCTCCAAGGCTGGAGGCAAAACATAATGGCTACTTGGCAGTGCCTCCACCAAGCATTTCCCAGCACTGTCAGGCACAGTGGGAGCCAGGACAATTTCAAGCAGCCTTTAACCTTCTCTACTTTGCACCAGGAAAGTGGGCTAAGGCAGAACAGCAGCAACAGCATATCACCACCTTAACGGTAGACCCCACCAGAAAGTGCTTCTCTGGTGATGCTGGCAGGTAAGAACAGGACACCTCAGACGGGATGTCAGGAGCAGCAAGAACACACGCACACTACCAGCATATGCACTGAAATCCCAGCATCTCTGAAATCCCTGAAATCCCTGAAATAGCCCCCCGCAGTAAGAAAGCTGAACAGAAGCAATACCCCACCAGCAAGCATTTAAAACAGCATCCTGGTAATTTAAACACAATAAACTGTCTCTGTTATCTCAACGTGCATTTAACCTCTCTCTAACCAATGGATGAATTGCCATGACATCAGCCTGTCTTCTGACATCCTCCCTCTTTCCCTGGTTCACAGAGCCGCGCTTGCCTGCATGCATGATCCAGTTTCCACATACCTGGTGTTTCTTATCCGCCGTGGGAGACGATCTGGAACGTATATGCACAGGGACTCTCTGATTGTCGTACCTATCGAGCAAGTCTTCCACAGACACCGATTTCCCAGATTTCCTGGCAGTGGAGGTTGTTTCAAAGACCTGCTCCTGCTTCACGTAGCGAGGCTGGCCCTGCATGCTCAGACGGTCTGTCTGCGTGCCTTTGGTGAGCTCTGTTTTGGCTCTGTAATCCCGGCACCTCTCTGTTTTCGGTTGGCTTGTGACCGAGCTGTCCTGGTGCCCTTTCTTCTCATCTCCACTCATGTCAAAGCAGCCCATCAGCCCAGGAGGAAGGGTAGAAGATATCCGCCCTGTCCTGGATATCCGCTCTATGGACTCTCTCCGGCGGTAAAGGTTCTGGTCTTGGAGGGAATTCATGCTGGAGGCGGAGGAAAGGCTCTGGCTGTCTGGGCCACCTGCCTGTAGGTAGGAGCTGTGGGAGCGCTCCCTCAGCAGTCCGACATCTTGCGAGGATGGCCGTCTCCCTGTTTTGCGCTCGATGTAGTCGGCAAGGGCGTTCTGCTGGAGTTGCTTGAGCTCTGGCTTGGAGAGGCTAGCTGTGGAAGAAGCTTTGCCATCCCTTTCGAAGATCTTACGCCGGTCAGCCACCGTATTCTCCGGGAAGACAAAATGGATGCCTTTCTTCTGGAAGGAGAATGGTGATTGCTCCCCATCAGAGATGCCCACCTCGTTGATCTTCTCCGGCTCCGAGTAAGACCGCTTCTTCTGCTCTGCTGTCAGCCGCTTTCGGCCGCCAACGCGCAAGATGTGCTGTGTCTTGGCGTAGTCCAGGGCGGAGAGGCTGCCTTCTGTCGGTGTGACGCTGTGCCTCTCCTTCGGGGTGTGGGGAGACGCTGCCGTGCTCCTCATGCCCACGTGGGCCGAGGCAGGCCTCTGGGACGTCCTCTTGGGTGCACTCCCGAATGGGGGGCTGATGCGACGGAAGGAAGTGGCCCTCAGCACCCTGGACTGAGCATCTTTAATGCTGTTCCTGTAGGCCCTGTTAAATGGTGTATCCAGCTGCGACCCGTGGGCATCCTGGACGTTATCCTTCCAGAGGATCTCCTTCTCGGACTCACCTCCCAGCTGGAACGTGCTTTTACTCCTCAGTAGCTGAGCCGCCCTTATTTGCACCTCATTTTCAGGACACAGGCTGTAGTATTCACTGGGTCTTGTCTGCTTCGCCGAAGCCGCCATCTGCAGCTCTATGGGGCGCCAGTCAGCCTCTTCCAGCTTCCCATTCCTGATGGAGGGGCTGGAGACCCTGCCCGGCTCACTGGGCAGCTGGCTGGGCTCGCGGAGCTTGCTCCGCATGTCCTCCAGGCTGTGCAGATAGCACCTTGCGCTGGAGGGCTGGCTCGTCCTGCTTGGCCCATAGTGCTGGCCAAAGCTGGTAACGCCAGCACTCTGGGGCTGGTGAGTGCTGTGCTCTTGCCGCTCAAACTTGCTGACCTTCTCCAGCACTGAGCAGCGGGGCTTGCCAGCATCTGGTTTGCCATACGGAAAGCTTTGGGTGCTGCTAGAGCTGAGCCGGCTCCTCCCGAAGTCAGAGGTCTTTGGGTGCTGCGGAGAAGGGGGCTCTTCGCACTTTGGCTCGGCAGCATGGAGCGGAGTCACGCTTGTGCCCTCCTCCTGCCTTGCAAAGGCCTGTGGGTCCACATCACTCCACTGTTTGTGCCCCTGTCCCTTGTGATCCTTCTCCTCTTTACTGCTGCTGTTCAAGGACAGTTTGGTGTTGGCATAACCCTCGCGTGGTTGCATCTCTTTTAGCTCGGAGCTGCTTTGCCTTCTGGAGCTCTCTGAGATGTTCTGCAAGGAGGAGAAGCCGTACTGCTTGGCCTTGCTGTGACCCCACTGGTGGTGAGCAGCAGCGTTTCTCTCGTTTATCTGTGCGTTGCCATTTTTGTCCTCCTGAGATTCAGCCGTGCAGTTCTCTTTGGGCTGGTAATGGTTTTTTCTCTCACTGGCATCCCTCGGCTGGGGCTGTGGGGCTTGAAAACTGTGTTTGGAGGCCTGTGCAGTATTTGCGGTCTCTTGGTTGCCGTGTGTTACCTTGTAAGGGGGTAACAATTCCTCCTTTCTTGACGTGGTCAGGCAGACTTCTGGGCCTGCCGTGCTAGGAGGTTTTTGCTGGAGAAGTTTTGCTGCAACATCGTGCTTTCTCTCAGCTGCTGGGGGCTGGTAGAAGATGGTTGATCTGTTTGTAGTGCTTTGGTTTCCATTCTCATCAAAGCCCAGGGTGCTGCTGACTACAGCCCTGTCGTAAGAGACTGGAAGAGGTGGAGAGTACCCGCTTTCTTTGGCCAGAGCTGGATAAAGCATCCCATTATTGCTTGCAGAAGGCTGGGGCACCTGGGCGTAGTGTGGCTCTGGGGAAGGTACTGGGTAGACACCAGTAGGCAGCAGGGGTTGCCCCGGCTGGGCTGGCTGAGCATAGCTCTGCTTGGGCTTCACAGTGGGGCTGCTCTCTGGGCTCTTCTCCACCACGGTGTGCAGATGCCCTTCTCCAAAGGGGGTTTTCAGCAGTGGTCCCTGGGATAGGGTGCTGACAAGCGGAGGCCAGGCCCCTTTCGGCTGGGTTCGACCATGCTTGTTCAGATCAAGGCCAGTGCATGAGCTGGGCCTCTCGTGATGCCTGATGGCTGCGTAGCTGTCGCTGCGAGTGGGAGGCAAGGGAGGTCCCTTGAGGGGCTGGCTTTTGCCGTCTGAGGAGCCCTGGCCCGGCTGGGCCCAGGAGGGAGCTGCATTGTGCTGATTGAAGCCATGGAGCCTGCCATGGACGCGACCGTCCAGCGAGGCCCGGGCCTCGCAGCTTGGAAGCAAGGCGGAGGACTTCACCTCATACTCCTCGGAGATCCCTCGCTGGGCATCGTAGACTGTCTTGACGTACCTGATGTCAGCTTGTCTCATCCCCTCTTGCAGGCCGCCTCGGGACTGCATGCTGTCCGTGGAGCAGGAGTGCTCCTTGCTGAATGGAGGAGCAGGATACTCAGGGATGCTAGAGTTGGTGGAGAAGGAGCTGTAGGCAGAGTCTCTCTTGCTGTGGAGGTGGGAAAGCTGGTCGATGCTGTTGGTGGATTTGGCCGGGGACAGATGACAAGGGTGGTAGCCAGGGGAAGAGTGGTCCAAGCTCTCCATGCTGCCCCGGGAACTGTACTGGTCAGGACTTCTCCTCAGATAGCCATGCTCATAGCCAGAGAGATCGCTGGTTGAGGAGCTGAGGAAGAGCGAGAGAAGAGTAAAAACCCACTGTCAGCAGAGGAGAGGCACAACTTGTAAGTGAGCTCAGAAGCAAGATGTTTAGTTTTGAGAAGTGCAGATGAAAACCCATATTTGGGCCTTACTCCATCCCCTGTTTGCAGTCATCCCAGTTCACAAAGAAGAACTGCTTGACATTGCAACACATGGCTCTTATTTACCACAGAAGGGTGGGAGGGAAATGCAGACAGACAGTGCATCTCTGGAGCCAGGGAGGATCAACCCCACCCATCAAACCTATCCAAAGCACTTCGAAAGCTGAATGAGTGCCGACGCCACCGAGGAGGAGGAGAGGAGCACGAGAGGCATTCTGGGGGGAATCTAATCTCTTTCTTTTTTTCCCATTTCATTTCTTTTTATGGAGATGAAGGCTATGCCCTGGCAGGCTTCCTGGAAATTCAGCTGTCACAAGGATAGTGTTTGTTTGCCGCGAGAAAACTAAACTGACAAGACAGAGAAGAGATGCATGTGTTTGTGCAGGGAGGCAAGTGGGGGTGCAACAACAGAAACAGTTTGAGGATGCCCCAGGAAGTCTTCACAGCCACCTCCTCATGTAGCTCAGCAGGTGCAGGTACACCTTGGCACCTGCTCTGAGATACACGTGTGTCAAAAGAGGACTTGTGGCCACCAGAGATGTGTTCAAAAAGAAGGCTATTCAGAGATCTTTCTGTCAGTGGGAAGGAAGCTCCTTGTGCCGGCCACAGTTCTTTTTACACCTCACATGGGGATATCACAAATTTATGTGGAGCTTCCCCCAGCTAATCTCTCCTCCCAGACTCAAGCAAATGCACTGAGGATTGGGGAGTGTAGCCCTAGGATTTCACTTTCCTTCCCTCTGTTCCCAGCTCCCCTCCCTTAGATATCGCTTTCTCTAGTTCCCTGTGCAGCTACATGCGCTGTCCTGGCAGAGCCACAGGAAAGCACCAGGAAAGGAAAGACTGCTGTCCCACATGAAGGGCGGCAAGGCAAGGCTCAGAGCTGGAAGCAGGAACGGAGAGGAGCCCGGGTTTGCCAGGGTGCAAGCTGCAGCCTCGACTGGCACAGGGAAAGGCAAGTTCCATTTCTGCGTGCTTTGCTCCACTGGGATAACAAAACCAAACTTGCTCCACGCAGCAGGGGAGCTGGGGATGCACAGCAACCCTGGGAATCAAGGAGGCAGCAGGTGCCAGCCCTCTCCCTAACAAGGGTCTGCTGAAGAGCCTTGCTCCAGATCATATCCCAGCCGCAGTCACTTCCACCCTGCTGGATTAACACCCACAAGCCCAAAGGACAGATAGGGGGAGAAGGCTGCTAAGGATGAGGAAAGGCAGAAGGAAGCCTGCCTGCGAGGGGAAAAAGCAGCAGCTCTGCAGAGAGATGCAGAGGAACACAGAGACGGGCAGAAAGAGATATGGTAAATCTCAGGATAAAGCTGGTTTACTCATTTAAATGCACCACTCTGTTTTAGTTTAAAATAAATATCTCCCTGGCAATACCCAGTGCAGCCCTGACCAGCTGGCCACTAGATGTTCCCCGTGCTCCTCTTCAAGTGCTCAGGAGACAGAGCTGTGCTGCCAAAGGCTCTGCCAGGAGCTGTGGCTGGGAAGCAAAGCCCCTCGGTGGGAAATGAATATGCTACAACATCATCTGTGCTGAAGGCCAGAGACGAACATACATGTTTTCTGCAACCATCTCCTCACTTTTTTTAATGTTGTTTTTTTTCCTCTCCTCTGCCAAGGCTCAGTCTCGCCTGTAGAAGAAATGATGTTTAAATCCCAGTTGCTATAAGGAGAGTTTCCTGCTCCTGAAACCCTTCTGCCTTTCCAGGGAAAATCCTCCAAGGGCAGAATTTAAACTTGTCCCCCCTCAAGCTGCCCCAGGGCTTACCACCAAGAACCTTTTGGGGATGCTCAGGGTAGCTGAGGGGTATGTCTGCCCTAGCAGCTCTCCTCCCCGTATTCACCACACTGCATGGCCTCACAGAAACAGCCCCAACTTGCTGGGACCGCATCACTGCTTCCAATCTGCCTTGGCCACGGTCCACAGCCAAAACCAGAGGCTCCTCATACCACCTTCTTTTAACAGCACTAAGGTTACTAGTTTAGTCTTTTGGGGACTGATAAACCACTGCGCTAACTTCTTAGAGAAACAGCCATACGCATACAGTTATGACAAAACTGACCCCTGCAGAAAGCGATTGCCAAAACCAGGAAATCCCTTGCTGAACTTCTCACCCTGGGAGTATCATTGGTGATGCACTGGTGTCAGCTACTCCTGAGAGCGGCTCAGTTATGCTGATGGGCACAGTTGCCCTGCTACCTGTAACCCTTTTCTTCCGTTTTTTTAATAGGCTAATTTTGACTTTGGGTTTCTTTTCCTTTGCTGGGGAAACAACCATGCGTTTCTACATGGGGGCAGACGGCACGACGCAGAGCAGGACTCCAGCTCCTGCATCCAGATCCACAGAAAGCTGCATTAACGTCCTGACAGTGGGCTCCCATCTTGGTAGGAAGGGGAATTTTTAAAGCCATTAATTTCCTAGCTGTTAATCACCTCACAGAGCACTTAAAGGAGGAAAACACAGCCACTTTATCTGGGTAACCAAACGGGAACCGAAGCCTTCCTAACTCTAATCCTAACCCTGGCTGTTTATAAACCTGTTCAGCTGTAGGGAGGTGACTGGTAACATTTTTCCACCACATCTTTTGCCCCTTTCCTTCACTCATACGCTCTAGATTTAGGCCCTGATCTTGTAGTCAGTACCATCAAGACACATCCTTGGGCGTGAGGCAGAGCCTCCCTGAAGCCAGCATGACACTGGAAACAAGGAAGGACATAGGACTGGGCGACTAGTTTAGAGGCATGCTAGCTTGGGAGCCTGATTTCTACACCCGTGGGAGATATGTCAAAACAGGGCAAATGATACTAAATCAAAAATGCACACCGCTTTATACCTCTGCCTACGCAGCACAGGACCGTAGCTGTGTAGTGCTTACCTGGAGTGGTAGGACTGATGCCAAGGGGTGCCAAGCGTACCCTGAGATATTTGCATCATGCTGGGATCGGGGTGGTTCTCCGCAAGTTTGGTTGAATGCCAGGAGTGAGGCCGGCCCGGAGTTTCACTACGCCTAGGTAAAATCAGAGGGATTTTGCACATCAGCAACAGGCCAGCCCTTCCAAGGAAGATGAATGTGAAGTAACACCAACGGCCACACTTAAAATTGCTCGTGCTCACTTCTGTTTCACTGCTATGTTCTTGTCTATTCCAAGCAAATCAAGCAGTAATCACGCACCGTTCCTGACATTCACACAACACGCTCCCCCTCATATTTGCAAGGCAACAGGCATGGGCAGACCCCCGCCAATGAATGCAGGGGGTCTCCCCCTCTACCTCCCAGCCAGAAGCATTACCCATCAGGGACGAGCTTGGGGGCCCATTCACAGGGATCAGTTTACAGGCTGGGCTGCGTATGGACTCCCACACGATGCACCAAGCAGGGCAGCTGCATGGGATTCTTACGGATGCTGAAGGACCGATTTTCTCAAAAGGTTCCCTTCATTTTAAAGTGACGGCTGGCAAAGTCATCTAAAGAATCAAATACCACGAGGGGGTGGAAGCCCGCACAACGCTGTTTTGATCTCTTCTCAGTGCTGATAAAAATGCAGGAAGAGACGTGACAACCAAGTGCCAGCAATGTGCATCCTTCGCATCCCCCAGGGCCTTGCAGCCAGCCAGCTGTCCCCCTGCAGCATGTGAGCCTGGGTGCGTCCCCAGGCACGGCACGGCTGGCCTTCAGTCGCTTCAGTCACCAATACTAAGGAAGGCCTCCATCAGCTCTCAGGAGAAAAAAACCACCGACAACCTTATTTAAAGCACATAATGGTGCAATGGAAAATCAAAGCAGGGGATTAGCGATCAAGTACCCTGAACACGCCGCACAGACTCTCCTTCGCCCCAGCCTTTGGGCTTGTCCTTAATCCTCCCTCTGCTTTCCATGGGGGATCTCTCCCCCTGCTCTAGCACTCATCTCCGCAGTTTCTAACACCTCCTGTGAGAACGAGGAGCAGCGCTGGACCTGCGTACCACTGAAGTCCCAAATGTGAGAGCCTGCAGTACAACCTTGACTACCTATAAAGCATAAATGCAAGAGGAGGATATGACTCATCTTTAAAGTCTTTGTCTCACTGAAAATTTCACAGTACAGCACGTCCTGAATAAGTCAGTAAATAGATTAAAATGCCCTCTGCAGATGTAAACCAGACAGGGAAAGATGACTCTCCTAGTACTGCCTAAGATTGTGAAAAGAAACAATACAGGAAAATGTACAAAGTAAAAAATGATTGTTAGGGTCAGATCCTTTACTAGCACAAGTTAACACTGGCACCGGCTCATGTTCTACGACATGGAAAAGCATTGGCAGGAAGTGAGAGGTAGAACCATTTCACCAGTAGGTTTTCCATACAGAATTCAGAAGCACAGGTCATTCTCTCATCATCAGCTAAAAGAAAAAAGAAGAGGGGACATTCTTTTCCTTAACATTTGTTGTGACAGGATTATCTTAAGGTAAGCTGAGCTGGAGGTTTACAGAGGGCGAGCTGAACTGAGCACCGTTTTACCATTACATGTGTAGGTGTGTTTAAAACAGAGCTCTTTTGTTAAGCTCCTTGCCCAGAAAAACAAGGAAGCTGAACGCTGCCGGATGGAAGTTGACAAAACTGTTTATTAAGAATAACCCGCATTCTTGCCTTTTCCATTGCAGAGATTTAAAGACTCTCTTTGTACTTCCAAGTAGTACGAGTCCCCAGCATTATATTTTTGCTTGGGAAAGCACACTGAATGATCACAAGCAAAACACTTTATCCCTTGATTTGATCAGTAAAAAGCTGCAAGGGAGCTGTGTAGCCGATCTTCTGAGCCACAGGTATTTTAAACCCTTTTGGTCGATATCCTTGTAATAATACAACACGTGGACAGCGAAGCTGTGAATTTAAGTCAGAAGACATGCCAAACCAGCTCAGTGCAGCATAACCTTGCATTGTTTCCACACCTACCTGATCCTGGAAATGTGGATTAAAGGTAACCGAATCTTAGCTGAGCTTAAGCCAAGAGAGGAAGCGCTGCGGTACACATGATCTCCAGCTCATGTTGCAGACTCACGCAGGTGATCTCAAAGGAGGCGGCAGGATGGAAGCATGGAGGGTCTCTGCGCACACACGTGCACCGAAAGGCAGAGAACAGGGGGCCTGATCCAGTCTCCACTGAATCAACCGAAAGGCTCTCCTTGAGACAGAGCTCTCAGGTTGTAAAAGAAAGGCACAGCTGATGCTGCCACTGCCTGTGTGTGGGCGTTCAGGGAACGCCAAGAAGTTCCTAGCTTCAGCCTTCTGTAACACCTGAAAATAGCACCTTGCTTCACCCTACTTCCTTAAGCTTAGTTTATAATTATTATTGCCTAATTACGGAAAAGGACTGGAACTGGAGTGCAATACAACAGTGAGCACCACAGCGTCTAAAGGAGAACAGCCATGTCCCCTTACAGATGGAGGGGGAGCTGAACACGGTTAATCTGCCAATTTTGCAACAGCTTTTGGTTACACTTGCTTTACTGCAGAGCACAACTTTCAGGAAGCAATAAAAACCAGTGAAAGATTAAACTCTTTTTGGCAAGTGGGGCAGAGCTGTTTTTGTAAAGCCCACAACATCAGATCCTGATTCATCCCAGACAAACTGGCTGAGTGATAAAACTTGCAAATGCAGCTAATTCCTGACTTGAGTGAAGACAAAGAAATCATTAGATCTTTAACTGGTATAAATTTGGTGTAGCTCAGTTGCCTTCAACAAAACCAGGAGCAACAGCTGACACTTTGTTCCAGGGGGTTGTAGGATTTCAAAATGCAGAACTGTAATAATAATAACAACAACAACAACAATAATAAAACTACCTCATCCCCTTATCCCTTATACTAGTTCCTCAAGGGCTGCACCTGTACTGTACTTGCGAAAGCATCTGGACAATCTTACTACTAAAAAATTCTCCACTTCAGATAATGGAGAAAGTGATCCCTCTGTTGTAAATGCCAAGGCTGGAAAAGAGACTCCCGGTTCCTCATGGACACCTCCAGTGATCAGGTAACCTGGGCATCCAGGTCAGGTTGGCATCACGACAAATGCCTCAGAGCGAAGATACCCGGAGAAGTCAGTGGACCTTGATGCAATGCTGGCATCTAAATAGGCTCCACAGCAGCTGTAACACTGATTACATACCAGATACTGCCAAATTCACACTGTAAACTGGAAAACCAATGGGAAAAGAATAGTCTTTAATCTTGTCCAGCTGCTGTTATCTGGGTGCTCCTTGTTGCTATACTAGTCACGGCATTTTCAGACAGAAACGTGACCAGCACATTAGCAGTCTCCTCTAATGCAGCCTGGCAAAGGCTTGATGCAGTCTGGGCTGCAAGGACCATACTGACATTTCTGAGGCCCTTTACCATTAACAGCTCCTATCTTCTTAGGAAGAGCTGAGTGTGTTCTTCTCTGTTATCTCTGTAGATTATTTTTATGCTTTGTGTGCAAAGCAGAAATGGAACTTTATAAAGATACATCGGCACTAACTCTACAAATGAATCAGCATATAAAGAATAGCCATCTGAAGCTTTCTTCACTATATAACTGAAAGGTTGATTTATCTTTTTCCCAAGGTTACGAACTAAAACCATACAGAACAATGTATTCAGTCTAATTTCCATTCTTTACATACTGTTCCTCACCGATGCCAGAGTACACACACAACCTGAGCGCTTTGCAATTCAAATGTACTCCAGCCCAGTGTCCTCCAAGAGCGCACAGATACTTCTGTGTAAAAAGGCCCATCTTTAACCGAAGAAAACAACCGAGCTTCTTCAAATTGCCATTTTCATTTTTTCTACATTTGCCTAGAAAAGTTTCCCTTTTCCTAAACCTCCAAGTGGAGCAGTTTTAGGGGAAAAAAAAAAGAAAAAGAGAAAAAGATGTTCAAATAACCCCTGCAGACTCCTCTGTTCCGGATTTCTGATAGCAGCCTCCAGGTTTCCAGCAGCCAGTGCCACACTTTGGCTGAGGCCGAGGAGCACAGCAATTCAGCAATACTGACCACTGCTGCCACGACAAAAAGAACTGCAGGTGGATGACTGTCGTTACGCCCAATTTATGGGACCGGTTCCTACGTTGGGATGAGAAGCAGGAAGGAAGCAGTTCTCTCCCCTCACATGCCATATCCTGGTCTTTCACAGAGCAGGATCCTGGGGCACATCATGGGATGTACTTGCTGTGCAGATTAGACACAGCGTGACAGTATCGAAGCGAGCTGCTGAAGCTAGAAGGATTTCACAAGGAAAGCACCTTCTCTTAGGAAACACAGACTGAATTTTATCCTTGCAGACAATAACAGGATGTAACTCAGCCTTTTAGAAAGCTAATGAGTGAAAGCTAGGGAGATGTTGTGGCTGATCAATTAGCGACTCAGAGTCATCAATGCCCCAGTAAACTGATCTATTTCTACTGCAACACACCCACAGAGCTTGCGGGGAGTTAAATTTTCATCAGTCTCATGTGTATCAAACACATCATCCAAGATGGCTGAATAGAAACCATTTGTGAACAATTCTTCTTCTACCACTGAGCTTGTGCTCATTTTTTTCTCTGTCCTAGCAAGCTTGAAAATCCTCCTCAGTAGAGACGGGGAACGCTGAAGATAAAGACAGCAAACCCTTTCAAGAAAAGCATCTCTCCCCAAGGAGCAGAATCCACCTGTGGATCCAGGCAGGAGCAGTGGTCACCGGGACACATTCTCCATGATCTGCATGGATGGTTTTGACTAGCTGCTGGTGTTCACGTGCCCAAGAAAGATGGGAAGACATAGAGAAGAGACCTAAGGCCAAGAGGGTCACTCTGTGCCATCGTAGACAACTGCAATCCCTGTGGAGGTGCTTTCCCCCGGCACCTGTGTGGCCCAGGTGGCTGTGTGGGAGGTTGCTGGAGCTGGAAGGGACAGCCATGGCCTGGCCCATTCATCTGGGGAGATGGGAAGGGATGAGGGCCCTGCAGTAAAGACCCTCCTCTTGTAGAAGAGAAGAAAGATTTGGACGCAAGTGCAAAGCTTGTGCCTCTCGGCTCCGATCCCAGGCACTGAGTCACAAGAGAGAAAGCCAAGAAGGCAGCTGCCCACCCTTACCACGTCGTCCTCGCAGTGGTTAAGATTTCAAGCTAGTGATACTTCTAAAAGAACAGAAAGTATGTGGCAGAGGCAGTACGTCCTGAGCCATACCCCGCTGCATGGTGCAGTAGGTTCTTTCTATATGGAGAGATCCTGATCATAGCAATTCATGGGTACCCTCCCAGGGCGACTGTGTACCTGCACCAACAGAAAGCATAAACAATGATCTGAATTTTCACCAGTGCGGACCTGTCTCCAAGATGGCCACATCTAAAAGGAGCGCTAGCGTAACAAGGATACGTTCTACAGACGTCCTAACGCGCTGCTGCAGTCCCTATGCCTAGCTATTAAGCAGGAGATGAAGGAAAAACTAAAGCACTCAGAAGCCTATTAGGATTTTGACAGAGCGAGGCCACAATCTACTCAAAGCAACGTCGCTCTTAATTAAGGTTGAGTCATGGTTCTAAAAATAAGCATAACAGACGAGGCCAATTAGAAAGAAGTTGGACCATAATGGAGTCAGCTTGATGGGTCTTTCACTGAATCTGTCCTTTTAGGCTCACAGAGCCCTTCTGGTAAATTCTGGGGCAGGAGAGATCTGGAGTGAGCTCTGTCCCTTCACAATTTTGACTAAAAAGAAGGAGGACTCATTAGAAAGACTGAAGTATATGAAATGATATTTCATGTCATGGATCTTGGGAAGAGTGTCTCCTCAACTATAAAGGAAAGGGAGAGTCGCACCCCGCACCCCTTTTTATGCTCAGATTAAAACTTTCCCTAAGTAAAAAACACACTGAAAAACGCTTCACTTCAGAACACTTAGGTGAAATGTGTGAATATTCTCATACCAGGACACAACCTTCTTTTCCACAATATGTTAATCTCTGCAACTTCTAGAAGACAACTCCCCACTCAGGGAATCCCTTCAGAGTATCTCACAGTTTTTAGCAGTCTCAGTCTTAAACCAAAAAAAAGAAAAAACCTTGAGAAAAACACCCCAGCCAAGTTCAGGGCTCTTCCCCAGACCAGTCCAGCCTCATTTCTCTCTCCGGCCCCTTGCCCAGTGGCATAGGCAGATGTCGTGCCTGCGTGTTGTTTCCAGTTGACATGTCAGATGCTATTTGTTTTTTCCCTTTGACGAGCATCGCTTGGGATGTCTGGGTTGCATCAGACAAGGCCCTGAGTGCCACGTCAGAACTGGGAGACAAGTACCAAGCTCCCTGAAGTCTGTCTGGGGCGAGGAAGCAGAGAATCAGAGGTTTCTGCTCAGATTTCCTACTGTTACCATTGCCAACTCTTTGGGAAAAACTCCCCGCCATACCACTGGAAAGAAAAGCCCTGTGTGAAAGCAGAGATGACAACCACATATGTGGATGTACATACAGATTTTTCCTACCGTTCTTCTCAACTCCACATGCAGGAAACAGCCTGTCTCTCTTCCTCCTCTTCTCTCCCTGACACCAAAAGCAGGCAGAGAAAAATGGTGCAGAAAGATTATTTTGTGGATGGGAATGACCAAGGGCACAGCAATGTTCATCACGCTGCGTCTGGTAAGGGACAAGGTGTGGATGGCTGAGGATACACGAAAGTGTCAAGTGCTGCAGCAAAATTTGCCAGAGTTTGCAGGAGACCAAAGATGGCTTTTCTTGAAAGAAATGCTCTCCGCCCCAGGCTGCAGAAGGAAGTGCTGGGATCGCTCAGAGGTGATGGCAGCTGTGAGGAACGGTCGCTCCTTAGTTGAACTCAGGAACAGTCAAACATTGTAATTAATGATTATTGGTCTTGCACGTCACACCTCTGTGTTATCACATTTCTTTGGTAACCCCCAGGCTGTCTTATCCAAGAAAGGGGCATTTATCCATTTCCGGAAAAGGAAACAAAGGCCTCAAGAGGTGAAATGACTTACATAAAATCACCCAACGGGCCTACCGCAGAGTGCAGTGCTAGGAACTGGGCCGTGTGCTGCTGCTTCATTTTCCCTTTGCCCAAGCATATGTCTGACAGGCAATATTTAGATTGAGGACTTTGCCCTACACAAAGAAAGAGTCCCACTGACATTCCCTGACACTAACCAGACAACAGGCTTGAATAGGAACAGTGGGACTTTGGTTATTAGTGTGAGAGGTGATGTATACAAGCTTCATTCTTATTGATTACTGGATTCAAGGACTTTGTCCTACTGGGATCTTCTGACAGCTTTCTTTTTTAAAGAAAGCATTAGCAAGCAACACGATAAGTATGATTTAAATTGCAAAATAAAGAGTATTTCAGATCTCTATTTTGAGAAAGTACTTGCCGCCAGGATAGTTCATCTGTGCCGTTCGCACAGGACTTGCAGCTTAGACATGTGGAAGCCAAGACAGCCTCCTGCCTGGTACTTAGAGCATGTGTAGGCTAGAATGAGGAGCTGGTGAGCACTGGATTAAAGACCCTCTGCAACTTTCCTCTTCTTGCTACAATTTTACTCTGTTTCCTTCGCTGGAAAAGAACCCTATTATTTCCTGTCTTCTCCAGGTATTCACATCATCTCTCAGAGCACGGGCAGAAAATCTCAGCAGCCAGACCCTACAGTAGCGTCCCCTGCCCGTGGCTTTGCAAGAAGTCACAGAGCTGCATTGATTTATTCGTATTGATGAATTGGCCCAATGGGCTTAATTCAAATAATTTTTCCTCATTCTTCTCCAGTCAGTAAATTAGTTAAAAAGACAGAAAAACAAGCATAGCTTAGATTCTTTCGCACCCTGATATCAAACACACAGCAACTTGCAACAGGAGAGACTTAGAAACAATGGAAGGAATGTGTTTTCCTAGTCTTGTTCAGTGCTTAGGAGGAACTCGGTGGCTGGCAGCAGAAACGCTGCCCTGTGAGCCTGATTATCCAAACGTAACGTGGACAATGAGTCACGGCAGGTAACCAAGGGGATTTTCAGGGCAAGCGTTTCAGACATAGCTGGGTTCTCCTCTGAGTTACAGGGCTACAAATCACAGGCAACGCTAATAAACTCAACGCCAAAGTGCTAATGTAGAAATAATAAACGGGAGAGAAGAAGCAGCTCCTTTAGGTGCGTGCGCTGAATGCACGTATGTGTATATACATACATTTTTGTGTGTGGGGGGGAATCTGTTCACAAACAGACTGCTTGCTGAGGTACTGCAAGGAAAAAAAAAGGCAAAGGGTACCAAGGAGAGTTTAAACTTCTAGCTAGTCAGACGAACTCGTGATTTACTCCTAGCTGGGAATTCACCTTCCCACTGTTCCTGCAGGGAGCAGGTGGGATAGGTGGCCGTCCTTGAGTATATCACTGGGACTTACACCAGTGGGGTGAGTGAAATAGCAAATCTGCAGTGATCTAAGACAATTCAAGCCACAGAACGGCTAACGAACCTGACCTCTCCCTCAGGGAAACTTTTAATCACTTCGGTAATAAACATTTTTTTGGTGAAAGACACCCCTGCATCTGGATTTCTAGACCTAATTCTTCCCTCCTCATCATCTCAGATTGCCCTTTACCAATGGGTAGAGCTGTAGTAACGTGGCTGCGCTGGCTAGCAATACTACCCTGGCCTTGTTTATTTTGTGCAGCAGAGGAAATGAGGCAAGCTTCAGTGAGCAATTGTTGAGTGTACGCTCGGGAGGGTGAACTGCAGACTGGTGCTGTGCTGCTCCTTTCCATAGATGCTCAACTGCAACACCTGAGAAACCGATCCTGAGCTCTGGATTTCCCCTTTCACTAAGGACATTCATTCATCACCCCAAATTTCAGAAACCGATCGGGACTGCTGACAGCCCGTCGCCTTCATCGCCTAGGGTGAGTCTGCAGAAAGTAAACAAGCAGGGGAATTGCACCCGGTGCTATGGCCAAAGCAAAGGCTGCTGAGTCTGAAATACCCTCCCACACTCAAATTCTTATACATTAAAGCAACTTCCTGTTTGTCACCAAAGCTTCAGCCCGAGTTAAACTGAGATATGCAGACACAGCCTCCGACACTGCCGGAAAAGTAAAGCAAAACATTGGCTCTGCATCCAAAGATAAATTAATCCAAGTGAAACGCTAAACTTTGGAGCTTCAGTGAAGATCTGCTACTAGATCGGCAGGCAAGCGGGATTTACAGAGGGCATATGCTGAATAACTCATTGCTATAGGAAGGTGGCGGATGTATGGGAGCTCCTTTCCCAAATTCACTGCGGGTCACATACCTCAGGAACTGCGGAGTCCCACACCCCAGTCAGAGATAAATCTCTCCCTGATAAAACCAGCTTGAGGCAAGATTTCAGCCTCTAAAACCTGCTCTATCCGAGAGAGATATAATTTATGGTGCAAATCCTCATCTGGAGGAAAGCAATACAAATTTAGTGAGGTTACACACATAAACACTGGTGGAAGAGCTGAGTCCCTTCTCCTCCTTTTGCAGTCACCCAGGCTGTGCAGGGTCAGCATCTGTAACTGTTTGCAGTGGCTAAAAGCTGGAGCAATTCCACTAAGGTCAGTGAATTTGCTCCAGAAGTGCATCCTTGCTGATAAGATCAGAACGTGACTTCACATGTCGCATTCCCTTCTCAGCTGCTCACTAACAGGTGCTGGGCCACATTTCCTCCAGCTATAGGAACTGTGTGTAGCTTCTGGACTTCAAATAAGTCAAGGTCTGGCCTGAATGCAACGTTGCCAATAAAAGTCACTGCTTTGACTTCATGGTGCAAATCTCAGAAGACTGAGACACAGAAATCTATGAGGTCATCCGGATTACCATCTGACTGATGTAAGAGGCTCTTTTGATGCCAGCAAAAATTACCATTACCATGTAAGAGGCTCTTTTGATGCCAGCAAAAGCTTTGCCTGAGTAAATGCTGTAGGATTTGGTCCTAAATTGCATGGACAAAGGAAAGAAATCAGGCTCTGCCACAACACTGGCTGATCCAGAGCAATTCAGGAAACTGACTTCTGAAGACATTTAATCATTTAAAAATGCAGATAGGCACTCAGCAGGGTTGTCATGAATGCCAAACTCCCACTGAAACTCACAGACTCAGAAGAAGCCAGGTGATTTTGGAAAGCCAGGCACCTAAATCTGGGGAGCCACAGCAGGCTTACACCACTTCTGTGGAGATATTTTGGTCCAGCATCTCTGATGACCTTTACCACCACTGACAAAAGTTTTTGAGGAGAAAGGACACATCTTCCAGGACTAATTCTCAGCGAGTCACCCTCAGGCATATTGGCAGCCAAAGCAGTAACTATTTTACACCCAGCCCTATGTAGATGTTACTGACATCCAGCAACGTTGATGCTTGACTCAAGGGCTAAAAGGTGAATTCATCTCCCTGGCACCGTGCTGAGGGCAAGGAAGCCTTGGGAAAAGATGGGCATGAGGTTAAGAAACTGTCCTGGACCTCTTCCACTGCCTAACGCTGCAGATGCTGGGGATTCACGCTGCTCCACTCCAGCATTACTGCTGCCCTCACTCCCGCAAGAGGGAAGTGGAGTTTGCCAGCCGCTCTCCAAGAACAGCGGCCACAAAACACACAGAGCAGACAGGGACACAGATACACGCATTCTCACCTGGTCTTCAGCCGTAACTTAACTCCTCCTGACCACGTGGATTTGCTGGGCTGAAAGTCAGTGGTCACGCTGTCCGGACTGAGTGGGTTAGGAGACAGGTCAGTGCATCCCTTTGCTGCATATGTGTCCCTGTCAAAAGAAACCAAGGCCATGTAAACATCGACACACAAAAAACTCGGCCTTTGTATCCTACATTTAATAAGGATTTTAGGAAAGAACGCAATAGACAGACCCAGACGGCAAGGCGGGACATCAGTCTAGTTTTTCAAAAGTGCAAAGACAATGTCACAGAAAGCCACGTGTATCCCTTTTCTTCTCTATGTCGTTGCCCAGGCAGGCTATAACAGTGAGATTTTGCTCTCCTTTATACCTATGCAGTGCTCAGCCCCTGCAAGTGCCCCTCACAACTGTTTTGGAGGAGCTGCACAATACCGCAGCACTGCTTCTCGGCACACAGGAGTGAGATCAGCTGCAGCATCCATGGCACAAACCTCATTATCCTACATCTGCATTTTGGGACTCTAAATCCCTAAGTGTGGAGTTCAGGGATTCCACTGTGGGATATGCCCTTTCCACACGTAACCACCTTACAAGAGTTCAGAGAACGCTCTGAACACACAAAAGAAAAGCTAAGAGAAAGGTCCACACAGTGAGAGCAAGAAAGAGGTTATCCCCTCCTTTACTGATATTTCCACAAAGTTAGCAAACAAATATTTACCCCGTTTCATCACATGCATGCAGAAGTCACACAAACATCATGTAACATCACTTCAGCTCCTTCCTTCCCCCAGGCACAGGAGAGCCTGAAACGATCCAGTATTCCCACTTGCTCCCATTTTTAGCACTGAAACGCAGGAGAGATTTGAAATTTCTGCTTGCTCAAGGAACCCCCACGCTGAATAAAAGCGCGTCTGAAAGGACTCCCTCCGCGCCTCCCTCGGCCTGCAGCGGGCTGTGGCCCGAGGTGCGCTGTAATTGCTTCTTGTTGTGTGCTTAGCGGGCTGCAGGCTGAGCGCACATGCCGGCATCTGGGGCTTTGGATAGCTGAGATGGCTTGGATGCCATTCCGGTGAGAGGCCAGCCGTCTTTGTGTCCGGCTCGGTCCTCCCCCACGCTCCCTCCCCAAGCCCCCACGTGCCAGGCAGGAATGTTAAGCCTCACATTGCGGATGAGATATACCAGGGAAGCGCAGCAGCACTTTCACCTAGATTAGAGAAAGCGACCAGTCCGGAATGGCCTTTTTCCTCGCCCTGCTTATCTTCATCAAAATTTTACCCCAGATCCTGCCTTAGCTGCCTTTTCTTTCCATGTGCCAAATCCCGTTCTGCTTTGTCTCTGCCACCCCTCTCCTCTGAGATGATGTCAAGCCTCTCATCAACCTAGAAAGATCCCCCTCCCTGCTCCTGTACCAGCCTTGCTAAATACTAGGAGCACGACCTCCTTCACTGCAGTCCTGTGAAGTACCAATACCGTTAACTGTTCCAATTCTCCTTGCTTACCAAGTTTACCGTGAAAAATTACTAATTTTTAGAGGAGATTTCACTGCAAGATAGAGAATGGACAGAAGGCCTGCTACAGATGAGGATTTAAAAGATTGTACATAAACAATTTATATATACAAATAGGCATACAATTTTGTAAGCAAAATATATTTACGGCTGGGGGGTGTACATAAACAATTTATATATACAAATAGGCATACAATTTTGTAAGCAAAAATATATTTAGGCTGTAGTGTTTAGAGGACAAAGTCCCCCATTTAAGGCTTTGTATGGAAACACTGGAGAGATGGTCCCAGCCACAAAGAACTGCACTTCTGCTCCTACAACACCGCCCCTGAGAGATTTCTGTGACAAAGGCCCCCACAAAGCCCTTGGGAGCATTTAAGCACAGCTCAAATTCGTGGCGAGGCTACTGCATACCGTGCTGAAGCCTAATGAGGTGTCTCGCTGACAGTGTCGTGGCAGGATCCCATTAGAGGGGGAAGGATTTCAGCAGAGGCACTTGTCTTAACTCCAGGGTAAATCCTGACCTCTCTACTCAGGCCTCATTTCCCACACAAGGAACTACCATCCCTTACACCTCCCTGGTTTGCTAATGGGGCCATGAAGAGAAGATACAGTTTACCTGAAGATCATTCACAGAAAGTACGATGTTGGGGTGACAAGACCTTAGTTTAAAGGGGAGAACAGGCACTTGGCTGTGACCATACCTGCCTCGTTGATTCGGGGTAACCCTTGCATGAGTCAGAACTGGTGGGTCAATACTGGGGGCTGGCCCAGCAGCCTTATTTGCAGAAATGCCAATGCTGGTGGCTCCTCCTGATTTTGAGGGGCAATGCAGATGCTGAGCCCTTTTGGAAAAGGCATCTGGATGTCCCAAAGTGCCGCCAGCTGCTATGGCACTATAACCCTCACCACAACACCGAAACACTTACAAAGTCAAGGCGATTTCTTTGAGACAATTCTCAGAGTGCTGTTTCAACCTGCTTGAAAGCAGATACTGACAGAGTAGAAGATCTTTGCCATATTCATAGGAGATGCCTCGGATCAGCAATGAACTTTCCTAACACACCTCCAGCAGTGCTCAGCTGTAACCTCCCTATTTGTTTCCTAAATAGCACACTTTGGCTCTCCCAGGCTACACAACAGCTGTGTTGCAGTGAGTAAACCTGCTCATGTCTCCTCTCTGGTCAGCTATCTCCGAAGTAGCCAATAACAATATTTAGGACTGGGAAATTGCCCCTGTGCCAAATACATAAAAAAGAGTAAGCAGCCTGAGAAACTGATATAAAGGAGTAAGTGCCTACAGCTTCCCCGTCACCAGAGCCTAGTGATCTTTCAGCACTTAGGGTCGTCTTTTTTTTTTAAAAACAGCTTTCGAAACACGTGAAGAAAGCAAGAGACAACACAGACTCTAAACTCTGCTGCGAGCAGAGCTTTCTAAGTAAGTCACTTCCAAGCATTCCTGTATGGATCCACACAGATCCAACCCTCACAATCAGTGGCTACAAGCAGCGGGAGGGTAAGCAGCTTGGGTGTTCCCCGTCGCACAGTGAGAAACCCGTGCTTGCCATCGTCTTTTTTTTAAAAACAGCTTTCGAAACACGTGAAGAAAGCAAGAGACAACACAGACTCTAAACTCTGCTGCGAGCAGAGCTTTCTAAGTAAGTCACTTCCAAGCATTCCTGTATGGATCCACACAGATCCAACCCTCACAATCAGTGGCTACAAGCAGCGGGAGGGTAAGCAGCTTGGGTGTTCCCCGTCGCACAGTGAGAAACCCGTGCTTGCCAGCATGCATAACTCGTGAAGAAAGCAAGAGACAACACAGACTCTAAACTCTGCTGCGAGCAGAGCTTTCTAAGTAAGTCACTTCCAAGCATTCCTGTATGGATCCACACAGATCCAACCCTCACAATCAGTGGCTACAAGCAGCGGGAGGGTAAGCAGCTTGGGTGTTCCCCGTCGCACAGTGAGAAACCCGTGCTTGCCAGCATGCATAACTTGGGGGTTTACCTCACAGAGACAAAGAAACGTTAATTAGTGTCTGCATGGGCTCTGGGGTTGTTGTTCGGGGGTAAGAAGGAAATGCAACGGAGTTTTTCCCGAGCCTCTTAAAAAACGATAATTACTGAGCTCTGTGTGGAACGGCGGGCTCAATAAGACATTGAAAACTAATCAGCCAGTCTATAAATAACACCATTAATCAAGCCCAGTGGGGAACACAAGACAGGAGGATCCTTCCACCAGTGAAGCACACACACATCAGGGATAGAGCACAGCAGCCCTTCAGCAGCAGCCACCGCCAGGTGCTTTGCCAGAGAGGACGATACCCGTGCAGGGGTGCCTCCAGCGAGAGCACAGCTGGCTGAGCAGGGAACATACCTGAGGCGAGCATCAGGGCTGCAGCTGCAGGGATGGAGACCTCCCCCAAACAGGACCCACAAACCCAGCACCTTTCCTCCCTTGCAGCTTTCTGCCTCACACTCGGTCAAGCAACCTGACTGCTTATCCCAGAAGATTTTCTAAGACATTTCTAAATCATTTTCTAAGGCAGCTCAGTCTAACGATCAGGAGTGTGCTAATCTCTATAAAGATACTTCTTCAACCATAACATGGAAACAGCCACCCTAGCACAAAGACATTGAGGGCCTACCTTACGTCTTGACTGTCGCCACTCACACCTTCTCCTTAGAATGACCGTTCTCCTAAAGCCCAAGCTGCCCCCAGGATGGCATGGCGTGCCGGCTCTCTGCAACAGCACCCAGCCTGCTGGGATGCTCTTTAAGGTCGGGGCTGCATTTTATTTCGGGATGTTGCAAAGTGCCTCCTCACAATTGCATAGCTAAAAAGTATCCCTGGCAAGGAGTGGCCTGCAGTTGTTCTTTTTGTTATCATGTTGTTTCTAAAGCTCGCAAGCGGGAGACAGGAAACCTAGCGCAGTCTATTTAAAACTCCTTTACCTCCCACCTGAGGCTGGCAGCTGCCTCTGAGATCTTTCCTTTTCTGCAAAGTTCATGCTTAATTATGAATTGTTATTTATACTTGCTGCTTCCATGGTGCCTTTGGTATTTAATACCACACATGTTAATGAGTAGCTGTACAAAGACACTCTGCTCAGCTTTTCCCTCATCTAAAAATATGGCCTGTTAGGATTTTTTTCTTGATGCTTGCTTGACAGCGAAAGAATACAGTACTAAAGATTTAAGCCTTTTTAAAGAAAAGCCTGCTCCTCAGAAGTTTCATTGCCCCACAGCTTGGTTGCCTCTGCCTTGTGCAGTGGGCATCAGCCACCAGAAGAAAAAGGCCGTGTCTCTTGACCCACACGGCAGTATCTCCTCTGCACATCCAGCACTGCCTTTTCTGAAGCAGACATCTGCGAAACGTTTCCCTATTTTTTACCACCCTCAAGAAAGCATGTGTGGCCTTATTTTACATTAATCAACTCCCTACAAGACTGGTTTGCCTGTTGCTGCCATCCAATGTCTCATGTCCTTCCCAGGCCGCCACAATCCCTGCAGAACTCATTCGCTGTTTTAGGGAGATCCTTTGCTTCTGACCATAGACAACTCTGACCTCCTCTGGCCGCCTTATCTGCCTCCTGTGCTGACCTCCCATTACCTGCATACTTGAAACGTTGCATACCATTTATCTTAACCTTTTGGGCTCTTGGCTCTTCTTTCTTACTTTCGTCAGTCTTCGTTATCCTTATTTATAATCTCCACATTCCAGTACAGATTGTTTTCCTAAACCAAGCCTAGACAGTAAGTGGGGATGTACGCCCCTGCCCAGCAGATCCCCCAACAATTATGTCTGAACCAGCTGACCAATTTCAGCCAGGGTCTGCAGAGATATTATTCTCAATGAATTAAACTCCGCGTTTCATAAAAATAGGTCCCTGAGTAATGGAAGCAGCATAAATCATTGCTCTCATTGAGGAAATGCTGCGGTGTGAGCTCAGCTGTCTGGCTACAATTCCCAAAGAAGAGAGAGATTTTACACAGGGAAGCCGTACAAAACCAAACTTCTGAAGTTCTGTCTGCTCATATCATTTGTTTTGCAGCACATCAGCCTTACTCTTCTTCAGTCTGCACTACCATCCTGTACTCTGCTTTTCTGCTTAGCTGTCTGTAGTTCCAGGTATGAGTCTAGGATACGGCTGAGATCATCCATAAACAGCACCTGGAACTATATTTAAAAATGATTAAAGTTTTTCTTTTAATTTTTCAAAATGGGTATTTTTCTAATTGTTCCACTTCTTGGAGTCATGATTACTTATTTTAAACTAATGCCAGGTTTGCTGCCACAGTAATAGAAGACCTAAGTCCCAGAGGATCAAATCCCCAAATGTTAATAGGTTTAGTAATTTTTAATGTCTCATTACTTCTAAGCCCAGTGTTATTCCTAGAAGAGAGGATGGAGCTTAAATTCTGATTTTTACATCATTCGGGATCGACCAGAGTGTTTATAACCACTGTCAGAATTAAAAGCTTTCCTAGAAAAATAACTGCTCACACGCTGATGCTTCTGAAATTGAGATTAAAGCAAGGAACTCCTCTTCCAAGTTCTACAGCCATTTGTAGGCATTTCCTGTTATTTTTTCACTTTGTCTTAAATCAGAATGTAAGAGGCAACCCTCCTCCACTACAGAAACAGCCAACAGCACAGCAGAGACTCAAAAATAAGGAGAAGCAGCAACAAAGCAGAACTCGGCTCCAACAACCCTGCAAGGAGGGAGACGAAGGAGTTAGGCCTGCTGTTTTATCCTTATAGCACCCCGTGTTACACAATGTCACAGGGCATCCTGAGATCCCCAGCTCAGCCAAGTGACATAAGGACAGTTTGGCAGCTTCACCTCTGGCTATCCTCATCCTGCAGGCTACAGGCAAGCTCTCAGCAGCTGATGAGCTGGAATTACATCTCCTTCTGAATGAAAATGCTGCCTCCATGACAGTCCCCCATCTCTTGGAAAACAGCAAGCCTTCCTGCCTCCTCCATGCTGTTAAGGAGAGGGCTCCCCCAGGCAGGGCTGCAGAAGGGGAGAGAGACCATGCTCATCCCGGGCACTGACCTTGCACTCACCAGTGGGCATGCTGCTTTGCAGATCCTCCTGCTCCGCCTGAAGTGAAAAGACCGGATTGCTTACGTATTTCTTATTTTGTTACCTCCTGTAGCTGGTCCAGAAATAGCCTGTAATCCACATATCTGTCACGCTCACAGAATCTCCTTTAGCTGAAGTGGAAGTGCCCTGTGTGTCAGAGCACAAAGGTCCAAGTCCTCTCCTGGACAGAGCACATGTCTTAGCCGGTAGCGGCAACATCTGCACAGGTTTGTTAGTCTGTGCTCATGGGACACCCAAGCCAGACAAAGAGCCAGGACCAACTGGAAATACGTGGACAAAACATTTTTTTCATCAGAAAAACTCTTGTAAATTGAACTGAAACTTCTCCTTGGAAGGCATGCAGTTTGGACTAAAGCTTTTGCTGGGAAAAGTCTCAGTTCCTGGGTAAAATCTCCAACCTGCCACTTAGGACACTCACCTGAGATGGGGAAGAGCCAGGTTCAAGCCCACAGTCTAATCAGGCAGATAAGGAATTCAAGGCCGTTTCATAGACACCTCAAAACACAACAGGATATACCTGCGAAAACCCCTGGAAGGACTTTTTCATCCTAACACAGAGCAAGACAAGTTTTGAAATCTCAATAAGGCTCATTGAGCACACGAACCTTGGGACCGAATTAGGTACTCTTCCCAGAGTTCTGCAGCAAGATCTAAGTCTCGAGTAGAAACAATAATATCCACGTCTTGGATTCAGATGGGTCAGTAAAGCTTAGGGAGAAAAACCACACAACCCAAAACCATTCAAGAGTGCTGCTGGCTGCTGCTTCTAAGAGACAGGACTAATACAAATTTTTTTGTATGCATCACAGGCACATCCATGCTGGTATCTGTTAAGACAGGATTACTAGAGCTGATCTTCGTGCCATAAGCCAATCACCAAAAGGGAAAAGAAGACATTTTCCAGGAACAGTGCAGAGGCGGCTTGTGCTTTTCTAAATGCACAGGCCATTGCTTGAAGGCAAATTAAAGGGCTAAGAAATCACGGAGCTGTCTTGGGATGGCAAATTTTAGATGGATACATCTCACATTCGAGCACCCATCACTTTCAATCTAATGGCTCCTGAGCGGTCATGCCGAGCACGCGGTATTTCAGGGCAAAGAAACACAGAGGCCGAGAAGTCACTTGGAATTAATTCAGACTCACAGCTTTCCTTCTAGGAGGGCTCTTCACTCACGCAACTCCAGCTTAAACAACTTCAATGAGCACTGACCTTCAGGTCCACTGAGAAAAAATCTGGAGAAAGGAGACCACATTTTGACTGTGCAATACCGTCTAGTCCCACTTGTCCAGTGTTCTTCTGGCTTTCTCTTTTCTCTGAGATTGGATGGGTTTTATTTGACCTGACCTCAACCCCACAATCTGGCTGCGCTATGTTTGCACAGACCCACACAAATGCACAAACAAGCTGCTTCGGCGCTGTACCTGTTTGCAAGCAAAGATCTGAAAGGAGTATTCGCATTCATTTGGGTTCCTCACTTCATTTGGTATTGGCCAAGAGATCTTTGAGAAAATGAACTCCCTCTTTGTCTGTGAGAGAGACCTAATCCTCCTTTTGCCCTGGAGGATTACTGGGTACTTAGAAAGGCACTCACATGCACATTTTTGGTTCGTGCCAGCTGCATTTGGGTCCACAATATGTAGCGTTCGCTTTGGTCTTTAGGTTTGACAATAGACATTCCACTGCACCCAGACCTCGACCCCAGAGACTGCCACCCTTTTAAAGACACCCTAAATCAACGCTCTCTGAAATGTGGGCCTTTCCCTGCTTTGCATGAGTAGTTTGCCCTCAGACAGCGTGTGTGAACTCAGCGTGCAGGCAGGCAGCTGGGCACGCAGCCCTGAAGACCAGAGTCTTTTCTTGTGCTGCCGAGCCAGTGGTCGGAGTGCACGGTTCCCTGCGTGGCCCTGCCAAAAAGACCTGGACCCCAGCTGGAAGGAAGAACCTGTAGGGCTGAGAAATTAGCTTTTATCCCAAGTGAATTCCTGGCTTTTTGTAATAGAAGTTTACGGTTATACTCAATTATAGCTTACTGTTTGTGCCGCAGTACCACCCAGAGAGCCTGCCCGTTCAGGCACTGGAGCCCACCATTCCTGGGTTGTACACCTGGTTGTACATTATTCCTATAATAAAAGGTCATTCCTTTTATTATAGGAATAATAATTCCTATAATAATTCCAAATGCCCAGTGCCGCAGCACCAACTCTGTGCATAGCTGGGCTTTTACCGCTGTGGTTGTCTGTGCACAAGGTGGGTTTGTTGCTGGCCATGATTTTGCTTTACCCACCAAGCTCAGGAGCCTTTACAGCCTACTGGTGTTCCCACACGGGTGAAGCGTGCTCTGTGCAGGTCTGGTCCAAATATTTCTAGGATTGTGGCTTAATTCTGTAAAGTAGTAATTCTGGATATAGTTCAATGGAAGTAAGGGACTCTCATCTTCAGCTGGTGTAAATTAGTACCAACTTGAGCAGCACTCTGCCACATCAGGGGAGATCTCACCTTCTCCAGAGGTGAGAATTGAGAGGTTACAACTGTCTTGGTCTGTCAAACGGTACCACCACAAAAAAGTGGAGTGCAATCCGCCCTGCACCTCGACTCTACTTGTAAGCGAAATGCTTTCCTGCACCTTGCACTCACAGAGTTTTAACCCCCTTAGAAAACAGGTCTACCTACTTACTGTGTCAAAACAAAAGTAAAAATACAGAGAAATGACATTTTCATTTTATTCTACCCCAGGACTAAAAGGACTATCTATAGACTTGCTCTTGACCATTACTGAAAATCTCTTGAGTTTTTCAGAGACATCAAGTCACACCGGCCTTTGGGGACGCTGTGGGATTTGCTTGGGGAATCAGAGCGTCGCCCCTCTTCACGGGCTGTTCAGGACCAGGAGGCCATTAGCAACAATCTTTCAGACCTGGCCATAAAAGATTAGGATCAACTCTCTCTGAGGTGCAGAAGTGCTCAGATCTGTTAGTCAGAGGTGCCCAAAATGAAGACGATGTACTGCAGGGCTCACGCAAGCAGAAGGATCATTAACACATCTGTGCCTTTAAGGACCATGACTACTGCACATAGGTAGAACAATAACGCTACCTTTACTGGTTCTGGGGTATCCCAGCGCTGAATCATGCTGATCAAAAGTAATTCTGTATAAACTACAACACTTAACTTTTCTTACATAACACAAAACAAAGCACAGGCCGGCTCTAAAGGACAAGTGTAAATGAAAAAAAATAATTGCAGCTCCTATAAAGAAAGGCAGCCATAGGAAGGAAGCAAAAGTCACACTCATATAAAATAAGGGCTGGTTTCCATCTCAGGATTAGAGAATTCAAACGATTCCATGGGAAAAGACTACAAGCCCTCCATGCTGGAAAAATAGTTATGTTCACAGAGAGAGATTCAATAAGCAGAAGATATTTTCCCAGAATTACTCTTTTTACACTCACCCTTCAGAACAGTGATATTTTCCCCGATACAAAAGGGCCGTCCTAGGAAGGGGTTGGAATGTCAGGCAAGACATGTCCCATCTGGGACCTGGCCACAGGGTGCAGACCCGAGACCTGAAAGGCAAGACTAGCCCTCACCGGACCTTTTCCAACAGCACATAGGAGCTGGGGCCAGACTCGATCTGCTGGTGCAGTGGTTTGCGTGAGCACTTCCTAATATGTTAAAGGCAAAACAAACTAGGTCAGTTCAGACCAACAATTTAAATGGTTTAAAGCTAAAGATTAAGGGAGTGCTTACACGAACTGTTCCAGTGGCAGATGGATGAGATCTCTGGCACTGATGAGCAAACGAGGGCATTAATCTCTTCTGCCAGCACAGCTGGATCTCTCTTCCTGGCTCGCATACACATTGCACTTTAAGGAACATGTCCTGAAATTTTACCCTAGCAGCTCCCCTTTGAAAATGTGGATGTAACTGAAGTGCTGGAACAGTAGCTCAGCTGTGTTTTGAAAAACTGGTCTCAGTGGTTGGTACTGAGCGAGTGACAATCTGGACATCTATTCAGAGGGGGCAGAAGAAAGCCTCATATTCACATTTGTCACAGGCATGGTGGACATTCAGCATCAAGAACCGACTCAAGTCTGCAGCTGAGTTGTCCCTCTGCTCTCTAACCTGATTATTTTGCAATGTTTCTTGGTATGCTAGATTTTAATTGCAGTAACTTGAGGGGTGGAGTGCATTTTACAGGCCTAAATCACCTTCACGGGTGTAGCAATGCCTAATCCCCAGAATATGGGCTACTTCTTACGAGCTGCTTCTCCATCCCACTCACCCACCTCTTCCTGGACAAATTCCTGAATCCCTTACTCAACGCAGCATGCATTTACTTCCTCAGGACTTCAGCAGGAGATTTGCTCAAGTGAGAAATGAGTATAGATTGAGTAAGGAGATAAAGATTTGTCCAGCTGCTTTACAAAACACAATCTCTGCAGCACCTGCAGCATCATTTTGCACAGAGTTCAGAGACCTGTAGCTCTCAGGGACTGTAGTATAGAAAAGCAAAGAGAAAAATGTGGTTACTACAGAACCCAGCTATGCCTATTAGTTGTCCATCCATCCCTGAGGCAAGAAATGCTATCGTTGGTTCATCACACCTCCTCTGCACCACATTAACTGGACAGGTCCAGTGGAAAACCTATGTACTGGTCCAGGGAGGGCACAAAAATAGCCTGGCAACAGCAGAAAGACTTGAGCTTTTCACGTATATAGAGTCCACAGAACGTGGTATACGCACCGAGCAAAGAAAAGCCTGCTGAATACAGCAGAGTTGCAATCCGGCTGATCACTTCCTTGCATTTTTATTTTTGAAGAGTACAATGAGTTTGCTGTGGTTACTGTCCCCCTGCAGCAGTGATATCACAGCTTTTTTAGAACTTCAGCCATAAATGCAGCTATAAACCAATGCGGGCAGCAAAGCACACGGAAGTGAAGCCATTCGAGTTGCAACAGTGTGCCCAAGCTAAGGCTCTACCCTCTGAGCATTTTGTGATTCTTTGACTTTTGATGAGAGTGCCCAAGGCAAGATACAGAAATGCTGGCTGCTAAGCTAAAAAATAAATAAATATGTGTTTGTCACTGAAATTATTTTTACCATCTGCCAGTCTGGCAGAGGTGAGAGCTATCTGACAAGAGTTTGGAAAGGATGAGGACTGCAGCCGTGACAAGACACATCAGATGAGAGAGGAACCCTTGGCCTCTCTCGCCTGGTGCTATGCCTCAGTGCATCCCCACTGTGCTCACACAAACCACCTCAAAGGAGGAACCAGCCTTCCCGACTCCACTCCCTCCCGGCAGCGACAGAGGCCCCCGGCACCTGCAGCTCCTCCAACAAAGGCAAGGGCCGGCCACCTACCCCTGCCCTGTGAAGCCAGCTGGAGTGCGGGGCGGTGGGGGGCCGGCCACCCTGAGCCCGGTGCCGGCGGTGCAGGAAAGGCAGCCCCGCCGCCCCACCGCACATTCCTGCTGCCAGCGGTGAGGGGCACGCTCGGGGGACGTGCACAAAGCAGCTAATTTTAAAAAAGAAGCAGGAGGGAGGTGAAGAATAGGGAGGACTGTAAGTGACAATAAAGCAATTATTCCAGTTTCAGCGGGCTGGGGAAGCATTGTAAGGGTGGAAAAGACAAGTGGGCTCGAGTCTCATGATTAGCACCGAACGGAGATGGATGAGAAACTAACACCAGAGCCACAAAAACCTTCGCAGTTGCCAGCAGCCAGGTCTCAGCCCCTGGTGGGACACTGCCTGTCTTTGCACGGCACTGCTAAGTAAAGAGTTACTTGTCTCTGTCTACATAATGAAGTCTTATACAGCCTACATTAGAAACAGGATTAGTAACATCATCACTGATACGTGAACAACTGCTAAGAGTAAAGAAGTTGTGAATATTTTTCTTTCAATCACAGGACTTGAAATTTCAGGCCATTTAGGACTAAGCTCTATTGTTACGCAGCATAAATAGACCTCTGCCTTCCTCCTGCTGAAAAGATACTACAAGCATCTTTCCTGTACACAGCCCTATGTGTGGGAGCTCTTCTATGCGCCCTGCCAACAAGAAAACTCTTCCCCATTACCTTGTCTACTGTGTTTTGGTCCGACGATCCTGAGCCTAGACCCAAATCATTCCTTGGGCTCAAAGCAAGATCTGAAGCTGGGACTTTGGATGTTTTCCTGCGTGCACTGCAGGGCTGGATTAGCACCCGCAGAGGCTGGGGGAAGCTCACACACTCACCTGGATGAGCTCAGGCTCTTTCCCGGTGATGCTGCCCTTGAGTACCAATGGGGCAAAGCACCTCCAGGAACAGTTAAGACAAATTACACTACAGATCAGCATACGGCTTTGATTTCCAGGGAAATGCCTCAAATCCTGATGGGTTCCTGGGAACATGAAGGTGCTACTCTGTAGATAAAGAACCTTTGACAGCTCTTGCGAAACCCAGAAAACCCCACTTTGTCTAAATGCCTATCAGCTTTTAATGGGACTTTCCTCACAAGTCACTTAAGACACATCTTAAAAATCCACCCAAACCCACGCTGTTTCAAACAGTATGAATTGCTTTTCCTTAGAGTAGCTCCAAGGACATTAAGAAAGCACGGAGGAGATGACCACCCACTGCAGTGCCAACTGGCAGTCTGACTTGAGGTCTTCCACAGCTAAGCAGAAGGCAGCCATTTACAAGTTAATGAAAGACAGCTCACATGAAAAATTATTATTCCCCAGTGTGAACACCAGCACCCTCTCAAATGAAGCCGCGTCTTTGCTAGGGACATGCAGTGATCTGTAGCCACAGTCTGGAAATCTCTGCTCTGCATATCAATAGGAAAAAGGGGAGCAAAACATAGCCCCAATCTCAGCCTCTCCTCATACACAGAACATGCTGTGACCATCCTCATTAAAAAAAAACCCTCCAAAACTAAGTCTTGGTGGAGCCAGTCCCAAATACAAATTGTCACTTGAGTCAGAAGTGCCAAAATCTTTCACAGAGTGAACAGCAAACCTAAATCCTATTAAGCAGCCATCACCGTCAATATTTATTCCTCACAAATCAGGGACAAGTAGCCTAATAAATGGTGTCAGACTGAGCCTTGTGAGATGGAAGAAGAAGGGGATAGCCTTGGGGAAAGGACATGACATTAATCAGTATCACCCCTGCAAAACCCTTGACAGAAACAAGGTAGTAAACTCATTAGCCACTTAGAAACTAAGCTCCTTTTTTGCTTCGCACAGTGATAGCCCACAGTTTCCAGCCTGAAGGTTTGGCATCCTTCACAACAAAGCCACCGGGCCCCATAAAATCTTTTCCTTTCAATCTACCTCTCAACACACACCTCTCTCTGGTCCAGCGAGGCTTTGCTGGCTTAACTGCTCTCTTCCCCGACACAGAGCAGCACCGTCCTAAGGTCTGGACTGCAGCGCATTAAGCACTCAAATTAGAACGGAGTAAGTGAGCTCCCGGGCCAAAGATGTCTGCACAGGAAGACAAACAAATAAAATTATGATTTCACAAGGCAAACTCCTTGGCCGCAAAAGCCACTTCAAATATTGCAGCTTCTCCTTCTCCCTGTGGATCATTCCTGCCCCTGGGTGGTGGTATACGCTGTCTTGTCAGGTGTGCTAAGAGCACCACGTGTGCAGCCGCACCGCAAACCAGGGAAGGAAACAAGCCCAGCTTAACTTCTGCCAGATGACTCTGCTGAAGATCTCTGTGCCAGAGCCCAGAAACAGACCCAGCTTTCCTCTGCATCTCATCACAAAAAGGAGTTCACGGTGGGTGAAACACAATGATGGCGCCAGGTCTTTCAACCGATGTAGCTCAGTGAAGCTATTTGGATTTATATTTGCCCCTCGCTTGAGACACAGGCAAAATTTTGGTTTTGTTTATATGCTGTTGCTAGGCCTTCTTTGACCCCTGCATTTTCTTGTTTCTCTTTAATGCTTGCTACCCTATTCTTCGTCCTCTGCACCTGGGATCTAATAATCTGCCTGGAACAGCCAGGACCAATACATACTCTTAACAGGCAAAATGTTGGGAAATCCGCTTAAAAAGAACTTGTGAGCAAGTAACAATATGGTTTGCTTCTCCCTGCCTACATGGGAAAATACAATATTAAGACAAACACGCTCCAGGCTTGACCTTTCCATCAGGGCTGTAGCTTAGTTTTAGAGCTATGCCTTTACAGCACAGATTCGCTCCCATCTACCCGGGGAAACTTAAGCTGCCATAGCACGATTAGGATGCAGCCATCTTGCACGGGGGGCCCTGTCCCCACTATAACTGTACTGTGCACTGGCCATCAGTTATCATCACGTACTTTACTTAAATTAGTCTGAAATGGAGTCTGTCTCCAGCCTGGAGCCTGTTTGTAACTGCAAAGGAATCTGTGCCGTCCGTAACACACGAGACGGGATCAGGTCACTGCTGGAGAGCACTTGGCCTGGCTATTTTTATTGTCTACCCGAATACTTTTCTTCAACGCCATTTTAAGTTGCTGAAAGAATAGTAAAGATGAGATTTTTTTAAAAAACAGATACACTGATAATCCATAGGAACTGTGCCCTTTTAACTTTGGGACGTTTCTCAAATCTTTGCTCTTGTTGCCAGGATGCTGAAGGCATTTTGAAGTCACAACATGATGAAATCTAATCAGGGTGAAGTGGGCTGGTTTCATTTTCATCAGATTCCTCTTTCAAAGGCACAAATATACCCTTCTGATCCTTCTCCTTCTCCCTACCACTAGAACCGAGCTGTTACAGCAGTTACTGCTACATTAAAAAAACCACCCAACCCTCCTCCATCAAGAACAACTGATGATTGAAATTCTTCATGTTGCTTTAAACCCAAAGGACGGTGCCACTAACTCAAGCACTGGTGCAACTAGAATGTAAAGGATTAGAGAAGTGGCTCTCATCTGAATACAGGCAAGCATGCAACACATCACGGTTCACCAAGCTTTTCACTCAAGTCAAACTTGGTAACAACCTCCCTAAATTATCGCTTTCAAACATACACAGTCTTTTCTTATGTGTCTCTTCTTTCCACTTGGGTATCACAAAGTTTTAGATATTTATATCCTCTTGCAACTTTGGGTTCTTTGGAGCGCATCATCTATTTTCAACACAGCACTTGCCAAGAAAAGGGAAATGGTTGCGAAGACGAGCATGCAAATCAACAGTTTGCATCTTTCTCGGTCTCCTCCACAGGACAGATGACCCTCAGGGAACATCCCTGTTGCATCCACAAGAGAGAGGCAGCCACAGTGACAGGAGAAGGGTGACCCACTCTCTGCTTGATTGCCACTGTCAAAATGAAGGACGGTGCCATCCCGGAGGCTGTCAGACAGGATGGCTGAGACAGCGGGAGGCTGTGAAATCCTACTTTTGGAGTGGAGTCAGGGCTTGTCTAAAACTGGTACAAGAATTAGGGAAACACTGTCATTGTCTCTCCCCTGGTTTACAGGAGTTTAGCTGAGCTCTAGGTATTGTTCATTCAGGGCAATACGCTTTATCCCCACTGTGCAGCTTGCTTGTATGCCCGGTGATATAAAGGTAGTCTTTGTGTGGCGAGACTCAAGACTCCCAACTGCACTCTTATAGGAATCCAGAGCACAAATAAGCTTCCACTTGGGGACGTTCATGAATAAGCATTTGTAACGGGCAATTAGTACTTAATTTCAAATGTCTGACCTGTCACAGATTTGGGGCTAGGTCTGCAGCTAGCAAAAATTGGCTTCATTCCATTTCCACATCGATAACAGGTTTCCCGCCCAGAGACTCGAGCATCTCATACGCTGTGAATAGTGTGGCTACAGCGGGCCTGATCCTGCTGACCATAAGACATTCTCTACTCCCACATCCATTAAAGTCAGCCAGTTTGCCACTGCGAGCACCAAGAACTCATCACATTAGTTCTGCTGAAACGCATGCTAAGGGTCAAGTCAGCCCACCACAGGTTTAAAATTGAGTGTGTGTTGTTGAATCGGGGCCCTCAAAACAGGGGTTCAGCCCTCACCCCTTCTCCTACACCCGTAATGCCATTCCGTAAGCAGAGGTACTGCAGTCTTCACCTGGATGTCCAAAGGCCAGACACTGAGCCATGGTTACCAAACACCCGGTGCCGGCCACGATAACTCTTTGTCTAAACAAATGTTAGCCAAGCTAGAAATTCTGGTGGGAATCACGCAGGGCTAGGGAAGAGTGGCATTATAAAATACCCTGTTTGATGTCATATCCTGCTAATTTATTTACTTATACCGCCACTGAGGTGAGGAAGCCCAGGAATGGACCAGGCCCTACTGTGCCAAATGCTCTGCAAACACCACGGTGAAGGACGATGCTCGCCTAGAGGGCTTACCATTAAAGTAGGGTCCACCCTAACTAAACAAATGCAGGAAGGACGTTTTCCCCGTCACTGCTGTTCCCTCAGCACCCTTCTTGAGTCCATCTGCTTACCGATGCCGACTGCATCCTACTGCAAGAAGCACAGCTTTTCTCCTGTTGCTGCCAAGAGCTAGGCCACTCCGCAGAGGGAGAAAGGCTCTACATCCCACCGCTTTTCTTCTCATAAAAAATCTGGGATCTGCTTGTTTGCCATCTACTGAACACAGGGACATTTGACGAAGCTCTTGGCTGCTGCAGAATCACAGCTTGCCTGTCTCCCAGAGGCAGGACTCCCACCTGCTGCGGTAGCAGCCCTCTCTGCAGAGCGATGCCAAGGAGGCTGGAGCTGACTGTGTATGTAGTCGTTGGCTTCTTAGCAATGTTTTATACCTAAACTTCTGGCCTGCTGATCTCTGGAAGAAAAGCCTCTGTGATTATTAAATGACAGCCTGAACTTTCCCATAAAAATTACAGTAATCCTTATTTCAGTCAAATTGAACTTCCCTCTTCAATTTAGGAACCATAGGTGCCAAGCAACATTCAATATGGGCCAACAAGCTCTCAATCTTCTAAATCCCCATATTATAGGCCTGCAGGAACACCCCTCTCTCTCCCAGGTGTAGGCTGGCCTGGACTTCACCTCTCCTAGTCAAAGGAGCTTTAGGGTATTGATTTTTCCCTAACATTGTTCCTGCTGGAGCTGAGGAAAATCTCGACAAGCACCTAGCAGGACCTGAGTCAGGCCTCCACTGCTAAGAAAATACACCGGGCTGCTGAGATTCACCCCACTGCTTGCTGGGCAAAAGAAGGCAAAACATGACTGAGGTTTGGGATGAAAAATGCACATGCTTCAACGGATGCTGCTAGTGTCACCTAATGGGCAGGGAGCACTGAACAGACAGGAAATTTAAGGCTGGGTATAGGCAGAAGAACATGCAGACATCAGTCTTTAAAAGGCATTATAGCCTTTTAAAGATATATATAAATACATATAAATATATTATTTATATATATAAATATATATAAATATCAGATTTTAACTTCTTAATTACAAGCTCAGGGTTGACACTTCTTTGTAAGAAAAAAAATGTTTGGTCAACCAGCTCTTCTTTTTTTGTGCTGCTCTGAAAAGTAACCCTTTAATGACTGGCGAGCACGAAAATCAAAGAAGAGAATTTTTTACATATCCAGTTGTCCATTTCTTAACAGGTTTGCAGGGTGGGGGAGAAAACCTCTCTCATATGTGTGTATTTGTGGGGAACATGTGAGTTTGTGTGAAACAAGCTGAGGAGAAAATTGGAGTGAAGGCAAATGGGCAAATGAGGTCTGTGGGTCACATTACTCCCAAATTTACAAAGAAAGATGCTGGCTGATAATGTTATTTTTGAATATAAATCTGTACTTGCCATTTTAAAGAGTCTGTGGGTCATTCCAACCAGGTGATAAAATTTCCAGCTTCTGTCCCAGTATCTCATTGCAAGATGCCTGCCAGCAGAACTACCTCCAAGAACACTACACTACTTACCAAAACATGCAAGAGCCACGCGGTGCGCGCAAACAAGAAACCTCCTGCTGTTAAGACGCCCAGCAATTTCCTCCAGAGAAAGTGCTCTAAAGGGACCCTTCAAAGTCTGCAGCTCTCGCCAGCTGCAGCATGGACAGACAGGACAGTTGAATGATGTGGTCCTAGAGGTGTGCGTGCAATCAGAGCAAAAAGATGGGTTTTAAATCACACGTTCAGAATCCTTCCGAGTAATGAGCTTTCACATGTGGACAGAGGGTAGCACAGCTCGGCAGGGTCTGATCCTACATCCCTTCCCTCCCCGACCGCTCCCTCCCCGCATCCAGAGGCTCCAAAAACACCAAACAAGAAGATAGCACCTGGAACG